>NW_028234442.1:8312571-8322571 GCF_977035675.1 Penaeus japonicus
ATATATATATATATATGTTTGTGTGCATATATATATATATATATTATATATATATATATATATATATATATATATATATATATAATATATATATATATATATACAGACTAGCATTCATATATCCCCAAGGATATGAATGTACATATACACATATATGCGTACTTATATACACTTAAACTAATACACATACACTTATATCTCCTTAAACAAATATACAGACACACTTATATATACTTAAACTCATACACATACACACTTATATCTACTTAAAGTCATATACATACACACTTATATATACTTAAACTCATGCACATGCATACTTATAAATACTCAAATACTTAACACACACATATATACACTTATACTCTTACACAAGAACATACAATTACACATACACACACACAAACATACACATGAATGCACGAAAATACCCATAGTGCCTAAAGTCATAGAGGCAGGGAAGGGGCGGAGGGGGGAGGGGGAGGGAGAGGAGGAGGGCTTTCGGTATAGCTTTTTTTCTGAATACTGATGCTCGGTGCAACAGAAAGATGCGGGTTAAATGGAAAAAAGATTCATTAGGAGGCACTGTAATTTACT
The DNA here is from genome assembly GCF_977035675.1 of Penaeus japonicus. Taxonomy (NCBI): domain Eukaryota; kingdom Metazoa; phylum Arthropoda; class Malacostraca; order Decapoda; family Penaeidae; genus Penaeus; species Penaeus japonicus. Next base: position 8,313,169 of record NW_028234442.1, read on the forward strand.
CCAAGTGTCTTAAAAATGCATATTTATGTAATCTCAAAAATTTCTTTTGTATACCCCCCCCCCCCACACACACACCATCTCACGATCACGACACTGCACATAAACAAAACAAAACAAAACAAAACAAAAACAAAAATGAAACGGCGCCAATCGTAACGTTTCGAACTGTCCTTTCCGTATAAAGAAAAAATGAAATCTTTTTCATATCTTTCGTCTGATGAGGAAGTTCTGATAAAAAACGTCATGAGTTTTATTTCACTCTATTCTTATCAAAAACAGATACATAGATATCGATATATGAATAGAAAAAATGGTATATAGATAAATATATACTATGAGAGATGGATAGATAGATTATATCAATAGTATGTTTAATATATAAAGATGATAAGTACAATGACCATAAATATAAATACATAATACCAAAAGGAAACAAACAATTGTCCTTGAAATACATTTACCAATTATCCTTCTAAAACAACTAACACACGAACATATCATCGTATTAGAAAGGAGTAAAAATAACACAACAAGAAAACTCAGACAAAGAAGTACAACTAAACCAACAATGGCCTGAACATCGCAAATAAACTACCCCCCTTACCCCCCTCACCCCCTCCCCCTCCCCAGCATCCTCCCACAGGGTAAGAAGCAAGCAGACTGCCTTAGACTTTCTCTCTCAAGATCAGCGTCTCAGACAAGTAAACCTCCGTTGGTTCTTTCAAACAGCAAACGGAGCTTCTTCCTCCAAGCCAAAAAATAAAGAGAGAAACAACAAAACAAGGACTTTCTCCCTTCAAACAAACGAACAAACGCACTGCACTTTCTCCCAGGAAGCGCGCGTGCGCACTCCACTCACTATAGAGCCGGCAGAAAGCCCTTACGGAGCCGGCGCGTGAACTGCGATTGGCTCGTTAGGCTTAATCACCAACAGCCACCAACGACTCGCTCATTTGCATAATTCTGTTGGGTGTTCCTTGTCAGAACGAGGGGGAGGGGTAGGGGGAGGGGGTGGAGAGGGCGTGGCTCTTTCGTGTCCGTTGCTGTGTACACATACATCCCCAAATATACATATCTATTTATCTATCCAGGTATATCTGTGTATTTGTCTATCCATTTGTGTGTGTATGTGTGTGTGTGTGTACCTGTGTGTATATATCTGTTTGTTTATGTATGTGTGTAAGTGTTTATACTCGTTTAAATATTGCATGCGTGTATGAACACGCCCATGTATATTTCCGAATGCGTCTGTGTGCTCTGTGTAAATCAGTATATCCAGTATACACATGTACACTCATGAGCACACATCACCCCCCCCCCTCCACCCCCCTTCCCCATCGCCCCTTTCCACCCGACCCCAGGCAGTGAGTAGGGCACCAGCCCATACCCGCCGCCCCGGGCCAGAGAAAACACCTCCAGCTGCCCCCTTTCGCCTGACCTTTGACCTCGGGGTGTCAAGGTCACTGGGTGAACGAGGAAGGGAAGTGGGGAAAAGGGGGAAGGAGAGGGGGAGGGAGAGACAGGATGGAGGGGAGGGGAGGGGGGAAGGAGAGACAGGGATGGGGGAGAGGAGAGGGGGAGGGAGAGACAGGGATGGGGCGGGAGGGGGGGGGGGCAGGAGAGGGAATGTCATGCAATAAGACACACTTTACCTTCATCTAATATAACGGGACAGCCATTGTGGGTGACATTTGACCTCTGACCCCGGGGATCCGACCCGGGGTGATGGGGGAGGGTGGTAGTGGGGGGGGGGGGGTGCATGGTGCCAATGATATGGCTGGCACAAGAAGGAAGGGAAACTCAATATGTGCTTCTGCGTACGTATAATTTTTCGCCTTGTTATATGTTACTTATAACTTTATTTATATTTACATATTCATATATCTATATATTTTTATAGATATACTTTTATATCTATAAATATACATATATACTTTTTATTCTATGTCTATATATCTATATATTTATATAAATGCTTATAAAAGTGGGGGAGAGGATGTGAATAAATAGATATGTGAATAAATAAATAAGCACACAATATAGGAAAAAAAAAAGTGGGAGGAAGTCGTAACAAGAAGGGGAGACAGAGAAGAGCGAAAGAGGAGAAACGGTAAGTGAGAAAGAGGTGAGGAGAGAGAAGAGGAAAAAGGGGAGTGAGAGAAACGGGAGGGATGAGGGGGAGGAGAGGGGTAGATAAAAAATAAAAAGGAAGGGAGAGGGAAGGAATAAGAAAAAAAAAGTAGAGGAAGAGGAAAGAGGGAGGAGGAGGAGAAGGAGAGAGAGAGAGGGAGGGAGAAAGGAGGGGAGGGAGAGAGATGGAGGGAGAAAGGAGGGGAAGGAGAGAGATGGAGAGGGAGGCAGTAGGGGATATAGGGAGGGAGGGAGGGAGGGAGGGAGGAGGGGATGGGGAGGAAGGGACATTAAAGGTGAACTCCAGACGACGCGCTATGGCAGCTGCTCCCCTCGATGTACTCTCCACCGTGAGGGAAGGAGGGAGAGGGAGGGAGGGAATGAAGAAGGAGAGGTAGGCGGGAAGGAAGGGGAGGGAGGGAGGGAAGGAAGGGGAGGGAGGGAGGGAAGGAAGGGAGGGAGAGGTGGGAGGGAAGGAGGGGGAGGGAGGGAAGGAAGGGAGGGAGAGGTGGGAGGGAAGGAAGGGGAGGGAGGGAGGGAGGAAGGGAAGGAAGGGGAGGGAGGGAGGGAGGGAGGGAAAGAGAGGTAGGGAAGGAAGGGGAGGGAGGGAGGGAGGGAAGGGGAGGGAAGGAAGGAGAGGGAGGAGGGAAGGAAGGGGAGGGAGGGAGGGAGGGAGAGCTAGGGATGAGGAGGGTAGGAGGGAAGGAAGAAGGGAGGGTGGGAGGTAGGGAAGGAAGGGGAGGGAGGGAGGGAAGGAGAGGTAGGGAAGGAAGGGGAGGGAGGGAGGGAAGGAAGGAGAGGTAGGAGGGAAGGAAGGGGAGGGAGAGGTGGGAGGGAAGGAAGGGGAGGGAGGGAGGGAGGGAGAGCTAGGGATGAGGAGGGTAGGAGGGAAGGAAGAAGGGAGGGTGGGAGGTAGGGAAGGAGAGGTAGGAGGGAGGGAGGGAGGGAGGGAAGGAGAGGGAGGGAAGGAAGGGGAGGGAGGGAGAGGTAGGGAGGAGGAGGGTAGGAGGGAATGAAGAAGGGAGGGAGGGAGCGGAGAAAGGAGGAAGAGAGGGAGGGATAGAAGGAAAGTGGAAGGAAGGCACATTGAGAGATATACGGATAGACACAGGCATGACGAGAGAAAGATAGAATTGAGAGATATCGAGAGAGAGAGAGAGATTAGAAAAAAAATATTTATATATACATATATATAATTATGTATACATATGCATAATAATAGCATAAGAGAAGCACAGAAGAAAGATATTTACGAAATAGAAAACGAGATATTTAGCATGGAAATGATGTTTATCATAGTTTACCGTCACCATGAGTTCGTTTTCTTTCATGGGATGTAATGAAACCTTAATATGACACGACTATTTCAAATATAACCACACATAAACGCGCACATACACACGTAAATGCACACGTACACACATGAAACAGATACATATGCACACTTACATACACACGCACAGTCACATCTCATTCACGCACACATACACACTCACAAACAACCCTATAAACACATGCACACATACACAAACATATAAACAAACGCACAATCAAACAACACACACACAAACACACAAACACATAAAGACAAACAAACAAACAAACTCAAACATCATCGCCCACCTGCCTCACACACACAAACACATGAACATACAAACACACAAACAAACGAAGAAAAGCACAAACTCCAACAACACCACCCACCCGCCTCACACACACACACTAACAAACACATACACACACACAAACAAACAAACGAAGAAAAACGGAAACTCAAACAACGCCGCCCACCCGCCTCACACACACACATACACACACACACATACACACATATACACACACACACATACACACTGACAAACACATACACAAAAAAAAAAAAAACGAAGAAAAACACAAGCTCAAACAACGCCGCCCACCCGCCTCACACACACACATACACACACATATACACACATATACACACACACATACACACACTGACAAACACATACACACACACAAAAAAAAAACGAAGAAAACTAACTCACACAACACCGCCCACCCGCCTCACATACACACATACACACACATACACACACACTAACAAACACATACACACACACACACAAACAAACGAAGAAAAACACAAGCTCAAACAACAGCCCACCCGCCTCGCACACCCAAACGCAACCCCGCCCCCACACATACACAACAAAAGACAATAAAGCGTAGAAGCTGCATTGTATGTTTACGTTGGTTCCCCGTTATTTATTTGGCAAAGAATCCCAGGCTTTGCAAAAGAAGAAATATTTATGCGTGCGTGGGAGGAGAGGGAAAGGGAGACGGGGGGGTGGGGGGGGGAGAGAGAGAGAGAGAGAGAGAGAGAGAGAGAGAGAGAGAGAGAGAGAGAGAGAGAGAGAGAGAGAGAGAGAGAGAGAGAGAGAGGAGAGAGAGAGAGAGCGAGAGAGAGAGAGAAAGGGAGAGAGAGACAGAGACGCGAATTCGCACAGAACAATGCAATTCATAAACACTTCACTTGATAAAAGAGCAGATACTACCCATCAGATTTCGCAGATATTTGATAGTGACCCGAAGCTTCGAGGGAAAAGGTAAACAAAGGGATTCATCAAAATATAAATTGTTTCTCTCTCTCTCTCTCTCTCAATCTTACTCACATACTTCCACATACATACTCACTTACTCATCCACTTACACACTCACTCACGCACTCACTTTCTCATTTACTCACACACTATCTCTCTTCCACATACAATCACTCACACACACTCACGCACTCACACACACACATACGCTCATACACACACTCATACACCTACTCACTCACTCGCACACACATTCACACACTAATTCAACACATACTCACTCGCAGTCTCTCACTCTCTCACTTTCTTCCTTTTCTCTCTGTATATGTATATATATATATATATATATATATATATATATATATATATATATATATATATATATATACATATATATATGTATATATATATATTTCTATCTATCTCTTTTTCTCCCTCTCTCTCTTTCTCCTTCTCTCTCTTTCTCCTCTCTCTCTCTCTATCTATCTATCTATCCTTTTCTCTCTCATTCTTTCTCTCTCTATCTCTCTCCCTCTCTCTATCTCTCTCCCTCTCCCTCTCTTTCTCCCTCACCCTCTCCTTCTCTCCCTCTCTCTCTATTCCTCTCTCTTTCTCTCCCTCTCTCTCTTCCTCTCTCCCTCTCTCTCTCTTCCTCTCTCTCCCTCTCTCTCTCCCTCTCTCTCTCCCTCTCTCTCTTTCTCTCTGCCTCCCTCTCTCTCCCTCTTTCCCTCCCTTTCTCTTTTTCTCTCTCTCTTTCTCTCTCTCTCCCTCTCTCTCTCTTCCTCTCGCTTCCTCTCTCTCTCCCTCTCTCTCTTTCTCTCTGCCTCCCTCTCTCTCCCTCTTTCCCTCCCTTTCTCTTTTTCTCTCTCTTTCTCTCTCTCTCCCTCTCTCTCTCCCTTTCTATCCCTCTCTCTCCCTCTTTTCAAGCGAAATGATATCACTCTTTTCATGAGTGATATCATTTTGCAAACCTCTTTGGCGTCACGTCCTTCTGCCTGATCTGATGACGAGTGAAAATAATGTCATGAGTCATGGTCAGCGTGTACATACACACACATACACATTCAATCACACACACACACTCACTCACACACACTCAATCACACACACGCTCACATACACACATACACACACACACTCAATCACACATACACACGTTCACCCATACACACACACACACACACACACACGCTCACTCACACACACACTCAATCACACACACATGCTCACTTACAAGCACACAAACGCACACATACACGCGCGCGTACATACACACATATACACACATGCGCATACACACACACATACACATACACACACAAAAAAAACGTACACTCACACACACGCACACTCACATACACACATGCACATATACACACACACAGGCTCAGCGCGCACATAAACACACATACACACATAAGCACGCACATACACACGATCATTCACACACACACACGCGCGCGCGCGTGCACATATACACATACACACGCACAAACACACGATCACACACACAGGCATATATACACGCTCACTCACACACACACACATAAATGCACATACACACGCTCACACATACGCACACATACACATACACAAACATGCACACACACACACGCTCACTCACTTACACACACATGTTCACACACACACACGCGTGCACAAACATACACATCCGTACACACACATGCTTACATACACACATACACAAACACACAAACGCTCACACACATAACTACGAGTGCGCGCTCAACACATACATCCATACATACGCTCACACATAAACACACATACACATGATCATACACACACATGCGCGCGCAAATACACACCCATACACGTACACACATGCACATGCACACACGCACACATACACACACGCGCGCACATACGGAGGCACACACATACACACACACATACACTCACATACACGTACACACGCACACACACACAAGTACGCATACACACAAGCATACATACACATGCACATACATACAAGCACAAACACAAGCACACACACATACACACACACGCACAAACGCATGCACGCACACATATACATGCATACATGCACACACACACGTACGCGCAGACACGCTCACACACACACGCACACGCACATGTGCACACATACATACACTCACATACACGTACACACGCACACACACACAAGTACGCATACACACAAGCATACATACACATGCACATACATACACATGCACTCACACACGCACACATACACACACACACGCACACAGATACAATATACACACGTGCACACAAACACACAGAAAACACATAAATACACATGCACTCACACACATATACGCACAACTCAAACTCAAACACACGGGAACCCGCGCTCACATAAATAACTTCGTGCGCACACACAAAAAATCACATACATACACACTCACACATACATGCACACATACTCGCAAGTGCTCACACACACACAACCACGCGCACACACGCACATAGACATGCACACATACGCTCATACACAAACATACACACACACGCTCACACACATACACAAACATAAACACACATGCTCACACACACACATGCACACACACGCGCGCGCTCACACATACACAAACATACACACACATGCTCACACTCTCACGTGTGCGCGCACACACACACACGCACACACACACACAGACATACATCCACACACATACACGCGCGCACACGCACATACACAGGCACACATACATACATACATGCAGACATACACATATACACACACACGCTCACACACACACACACGCACACATACATGCACACACAGACGCACACATACATGCACACACATTCATACACACACAGAAACACATGCACACACACATACAAGCACATACACATACACATGCTTGCTTGCACACATATGCACAATGCATAGGCACACATACACACATACATACATACACGCAGACATACACATATACACACACACGCTCACACACACACATGCACGCACATGCACGCACACATACATGCACACACACGCATACACACACAGAAACACATGTATACACACATACAAACACATATGCATAGACATGCACACTTGCGCACACATGCACAAGGCATAGACACACGTGCACACATATACACATGCAGCACACACACATGCACACACATACACACACACATGCTCACACACACGTGCACAGACATACACACGCACACATACACACATGCATACATACACACCCATACACATACACGTACAGACACACGCACACACTCGCACGCACACACACAAGCACGCACACACACACACACAATATATACACATGCACACACACATGGACATACACACATGCAGTCTCACACGCCCGCCCGCACACATACACATGCATGCACACACATAAACACATACGCACGCACGTACACAAACACAATTGAGCACATACAGCCGCGCGTGCGCGAACACACACAAACGATGTACAGACACACAGATATGCACACACACACGAGCACACATGCACATGTACACACGTACACATAAACACACGCACGCGCACACACACATGCATATATGCAAACATACATGAACACATAAACATGCATGCACACACACGCACACACACCCATGCGCGCGCACACACACACGCAAGCATATTCACAAATACATGAACACATACACACGCATGCACACACATAAACACACACGCACGTACGCACACACATACAAGCATATACACATGCACATACATACACTCGCGCGTGCGCGAACACACAATGTACAGACACACATACATACATACACACACGAATACACATGCAAATGCACACACGCACACATACACACGCGCACATACACAGGCACACACATACATACACACGTAAACATACACATATATACACCACACTCACACGCATGCACATGCAAACACACATACACGCACACACATACGCACACATACATGCACACACATGCATACACACACGTGCACACACGCACACATACATGCACACATACACACTCGCACACACACGCACACAAGCATGCACACATACACATACGCACACATACATGCACATATACACACGCATACAAACACACATAAACGTATACATATACACACGCATGCACACACACATGCATATACACACACATACATGCACACATACACACGCATATACATATATGTGTGTGCACACAAGCACGCGCACACACAAGCATGCATACACACACGTTATACATACAATCATACACACGCACATGCACTCACACACATGCAAACACATGCACTCACACACACACGCACACACACACATAAGCACACATGCACACACACATACACACACACACACGCATGCATACACGCACGCACGTACACACACGCACACACACACACACGAACACCCGCGCACGCATGTATATTTCAGACAGTATGAGAAAGGAAAGGAAAGGTGGATGGAGGGCGAGAGAGAGATAGGAGAGAGACAGAGAGAGTAAGAGTGAGCGTCGGAGAGAGAGAGAGAGAGAAAAAAAAGAACAAGAAGTGCCCAAAAATCTTTCGTCCATACTTAACCATCCCTCTTCCTCCCCTCCCCCCCTCCCCCTTCCATCAAAAGGCACCTACCTCCTCACGACTGGCAGTCATCACGCCCAATTTGCACGTCCTTGACCGCCCACCCGCCCACAAGTACCCCTTCGCCGCCCATCACACATT
>NW_028234442.1:8332571-8337571 GCF_977035675.1 Penaeus japonicus
GGCTCTTTCGTATGCGCGTGTTTGTATATATGTGTATGTGTACACATGCGTGTGTGTGTGTGTGTTTGTAACTTTGTTTGTGTGTGTGTGTTTGTATGTGTGTGCGTGCATGCGTGTGTGTGTGTGTGTTGTGTTTGTATGTTTGCATGTGTGTGCCTGTGTGTGTGTGTTTGTAGGTGTGCGTATTTACGCGTGTGTGTATGTGTATCTGCATGTGTGTGTGTACGTACATGTGTATGTGTTTATGTGTGTATATATGCATGTGAATGTTTGCGTGTGCCACGTGCATGCATGTGCTTTATGGGAGCTGTCAGGCGCGCGTAGTAAACACGTGCTTCCATAAAGATGATGAGAACAACATGGAGCGGCAGCGAGGGAGGCCGTGGCATTTCCTCCGCCTTTTTCTTCGCCTCGCCCTCGTCGGACACACACACATACAAACACATACACACACACACAGACACATATACAAACACACATACAAACACACATACACAGACACATATACAAACACACACACAGACACACATACAAATACACACACACACAGATACATATACAAACACACACACACAGACACATATACAAACACACATACAAACACACACATACACACATATACAAACACACCCACAGACACACATACAAACACACACACACACAGACACATATACAAACACACACACACAGACACATACAAAACATACGCACACCCACCCACACGCACATATATATATGCATATGTATGTATGCATGTATATATATACACATATAAGTATATATGTATATAGGTGTGTGTGCATATTCTGCTTCATGTCAGTTTTCAAAATACAGTTTCTGTACAGACATACACACACGCACGCATAAACACATACACACACAAACGCATGCACGTACACACACTCACAAACAAACACATACACACTCACATACACACACACCACACAAACAAACATCCCCTCCCCTCCACGCACACACTCACATACACGTACACAAACGCGCGCGCGCACACATCTACAACAGAAACATACCCCAACTCATCCACGCACAAAATCACATACGCACATATACAAAAACATAAACACACAAAAGCGCACATACACACAAACTTACCCCCTAACCACGCACACACACACACATACACACACGCGCTCAAATACACACACACATACACACACACGCACGAACACACATACATACAAATATACACAAATATACACAAGCACACACGCACGCACACACACAAACACAAACGTACACACATAAACGCATACACACACATACACGCGCACATACAAACGCACACACACATACACACACACAAACGCACACACATACACACACATAATCGCATACACACATATATATACACATACTCGTACACGCACACATACATGTAGACACACATACAAACATATACAGACACATACACACGCACACACACATACACATACACACACGTACGCACACACGCACATATGCACACATGCATATACATACACATATACGCACATACACACATACACGCAACCCCCCTCCCCCACCACACACACAAACACACACATGCACACACACGCACACACACACGCGCACACACACACACACACACACACACACGCAGCGAGTACTTACCAGAACAAGTCGTGGCGTCTCCCCGGTGTCTATCTGTCTGTGTGTCTCTTATCTCCGCCACATCCTCTTTTCCTTTCTCTTACTCTCTCTCTCCTCCTGTCTTCCGGTTCTCTCTCTCTTGGATTTTCTATTTCTCCCTTTCTTATCTTATTTTCTTTCACTTCACTCTTTTCTTTTTCTCTCTTTCTCTTTCTTAACTCTTTTCTTTAATCTTTCTCACACACTTGCCACGTATGATCACACGTCTTCCTTTCTCTTTTTCTCTTAATTACCACTCCTTATCTATTCCTTCGCCTTATTTCTTTCACTCTTCGTTATCTCCCTTTCTTATTTTTTCTCTTTTTCTTTTAATTGGTCAGTCTAGGGATAAAAAATCTCTTACTACCTTCCTCAATTATCTTTCTCTTTCTCTCTTTCTCTCTTCTTGTTTTCTCTCCCTATTTGTCCAAGTCGCGAGGGAGAGGAAGGGGCGGTCCCTCCTGCTCCTTGACCACGCCCATCGCAGCGCACATGGCGTCCTCGACACGCCCACAAACACTCGAAATTTGTCACCAAACACAAAATTTGCAAGAGACGCTTCACGCTCGTCCACGTTTAATGTAATTTTTCTAAATAGTAAATATTTTCGGGGTTTGAAATGCTCTTTTTTATAATTTTCGTTTTCAATTTTCTATGCGTATTTCTCCTTTATTCACATATCTCGCGGTGTTCCTTCATTCGCGGGACGTAAAAATAAAAACCGACAGAGGTTGGTTCCAGCTCTCGGTTCTCTCCATCTCCCTTCCTCATCGAGCGAAAGAGGGGGATAAACGGGAGAGAGAGGAAGGGGAGATGACGCAAGCGGGAGAAAGGACAGTCGTAGCTCGCCTTTCCCTCGCGCTCACACACGCACACTGACACGCACATGCACGCTTTCCCCTCGGTCAGCCGCGCGGTACGACAACCTGGGCCTCCGAAATGGGGGGAAATTCGGCTTCGGGAAAAAAAAGACAAAACCGGTTTTCCTTCGTGTCTCGGACGCGTGAAGTGCAGCGGCGAGACGTGTAATCTCGTCTTGTTTCTCGACTTTCTTGGCTTGTTTGCCCTTCGTCTGTGCCTGTCAGCTCCACCGTATTCAAATTCGGGCGACGAGCGTCCATCTCCGGCGGCGAATTCGGCGTTTTATGGATCCAATCGCTTGGTCGTACGCCCGGCAGCCGGAGTTACGCCTACCTTCTGACCCTCCTCTTCCCCCTCCCTTGTTCTCCCCCTCTTTATCCCCTTTGTATATTTCTAATCCTACGCAGGCGGGGGGAGACTATTTTAAAAACGAAGCAGTAATGCGGCGATTTGTCATTCTAGCTAAGGCTTCGGTTGGGAGAGCGAGGCGAAAGCAAGCTCTGGAACGGCGACTGGACGCCATGTGGCTGCGAGAGGCGACTGTTGCATTTTGAAACGCCAAAGACACGTCCATTTGGGCTTCGTCGTCCCTGCGGCTGCGGCTGCGGCGGACAGCCAGGCCAGGCCGACAACTCGCTTGACAGGACTCTCTGCGGCTTCCCCACGAGGATATTTTCGGCATTTCTTTCGTAGAGTCTGCGAAAAAAAGGAAGATAAATTTAGAAAGGATTGATTGGTGACATTCGGCAACTCGAGGGCAATGCACACCACACATTGATCCGCCAGTCGCCTGCCGGACACCGAGGGGAGAAGGCGGAGGGAATGCGGCCGGTTGGCATCACTATGTTCCTTGATGAATAAATCTTCGGAGAAAATTATGTCTAAATTCTCTTTAAAACTGACTTTAGCCACCTCTCTATCATCTCTCCGTCTCTCTCTCTATCTCTTTCTCTTTCTATCTCTCTCTCTACTCCTTCTGTATATATATATATATATATATATATATATATATATATATATATATATATAAAGAGAGAGAGAGATTTACCTGTCTGTTTCGCTGTCTGTCTGACTGTCTTTCTGTCTGTCTATGTACTCTACATACATACTCCTGTAATTTGCTCTTACCTTCCCAGAGTTAACACTGAATCAACCATAAGGAAGCATTAACCAAAGAATATCAAAAGACCATGAATTATCCTGACTTTGCCCTTTAGAAGAACATTCAACGAGGCGTCGCCCCAGACCGGAAGGAGAGACGGGGCTACACGTGCAGAGAAATGCAAAAATTGCTGAAGTATTAATGAAAACTTCATTTTGTGTCCCTCCGCGTGTTGATGATAGATGGTGTACTCACATAAACATTCACGTAAACACACAGGCACTCACGTAAATACACAAGCAGTCACTTACCTTAGTACAAGCATTCAGACAAATTAACACACACATACACTAATATACACAAAGTCACATACACATACAAACATTTACATACACACAAAAGCACCAACATACATGTACATACACGCATACGCAAACAAAGATTCACATACACAGACGCTTACTTACACCACATGCACTGACATCCATACAAGCACTCACATAACACTCAAATACGTATATAAGCACTCACATACACCTACAGATACTCATATACATTCGTCTATACAAACTCTCACATACACTCACAAACACTCGCACACATCCTCAAAGGGAAACACATGATTTTGTTTTGTTTACAACTTGTTCAGCATGAATCCTTCACAAACTTCTACATACTCCCTCAACACTTACATATACACACACAGGCACTCACAAATGCTCACATATAAACACAAACACTCACATACATACATAAGCATTTACATACACACATTAATGCAAACACACACAAACACTCACCTATACACACAAACATTCACATACACACAAACACCCCCATGCACACACAAAGACTCACCTATACACACAAATACTTACATTCACACACAGACTGTGTGTAAACTATCTCATACATACATAAGTACTCACATACACACGCAAACATTAACATACACAAATACCCACAGACACACAGACACTCACAAATACTCACATATACACACAAACACTCACATACACACGCAAACGCTCACAAAACACCCAAACTCTCCCATACACACATAAACACTCACATACACACGCAAACACTCACATAAACACCAAAACTCTCCCATACACACACATAAACAATCACATACACACGCAAACACTCACAAAAACACCCAAAGTCTCCCATACACATATAAACACTCACATACACACGCAAACACTCACATAAACACCCAAAGTCTCCTATACACACATAAACACTCACATACACACGCACTCACATAAACACCAAAACTCTCCCATACACACACAGAAATACTCACATACACACGCAAACACTCACAAAAACACCCAAACTCTCCCATACACACATAAGCACTCACATACACAAGCAAATA
>NW_028234442.1:8355071-8370071 GCF_977035675.1 Penaeus japonicus
ACCTGTGTATAATAATATACTTTCTTTATGTTAAGTACTTTTGTGATGGCCTTTAGTTTAGTAATAGTCTTCAGTGCAAATTTCTGATATAATTCTTCAATTTAGTCACAAGTTTCAAAGCAATTTGTCGTCCAATAAAGTTTGGATTTCAATCAAACACTTTCATTCCTATCGAATTATATCGTGCCAATATATCACAAACAAGTAGCAACACAACAGAAGCTTGTTGGAATGTATAATAATGTTATTAATTAACTAACGTTTATATGCTTATTGAAAAAACACGGCATTACTTTACAGGCCATTAAGTTCAGTGAGGAACTAGAAGTATTGAAAGACTTCCGACCTAAGGTCATTGAGGAACTTGCTATATGCGGTATTTAAGTGCTTAAGGTCTGTGAGAAATTTGTTGCATGCAATATTTAGGTTCCCAAGGTCAGCGAGGAACTTGATGCACCTAAAGACACAAATTTGAATGCGATTCGGAAGGGAACTATCATCACTTAACGTTAGCGAGGAAGTTCGAAGTGCGTGGACCTCGTCCGTTGCGCGGCCCCAATTCCGCGGAAATGCGTAATATATTAAATTGAAAAGTGCAACCCCTAAACGTTATCAGATCAAGCTGATTTTTTTCACATTTCATTTTTATGATAAATGGAGCCTATTTTTGTACAGTCACAATGACATTTCAAAAGTTGCAATTATTGAAATACCCTCCCCCCCCCCCCCCCACTCATTTCCCCCTTCACTCAAGTCAATCAGGTGAAGTAAGTATTAAGGTGTATCTTTATTTCATCTATTTCATATACAAGATGTCTGTTAGTGAGCGTTTTTTCCTCTTCTTCTTCTGTCCTTTGTATTGATCTTACTTAACTATTTGTATTCTAACCACAAGGTTAGAATGAGATATGATAAACTGGATTGGATCATTGCACCGTACTGCACAGTCACTTGTTTCAGCTGTTGCACAGCTGGATATCACATGGCAACTACTTCCCAATACTTAGGGAGGGGTCTATGAATCAGTTTCGGTATGCTAATGAGTTCAGTTTACAGCAGAAGCATCGATTTCAAAAGAGAGTGTAGGGCACATTAAACCTCTGATTAACACTAACAAGCTGTCAGAATGAGCGAAGCTGCCCTAAGGGAGCTGAAAGGATAGGAAAGGCAAGGTGAGCGTTGAAAGAGGTTGGAAGACCTTTGTGGAGAGTGTATGTTTCCGAATTGAACGCCAGAATAAGAGTTGGGACATTGTACACAGGGTTGTTGAGGAAGATCATAACCATTTGATTATTAGTAATTAAAGACAAAATTGTTTTCCTCTGAAGCACTTTTCATTGCTCAGTTTAACACCTGGTCAGAACGGAACCTACACCCAGTGTCATTCTTAATTTAAGTAGGTCTTCAGCAGGATTTCCATGCAACTTGCCATTCCTATTTTGGAAAGGATGCTGTTTTACCAGGCAAATACAGAACATTTTATTTAACCTTTCATCAGCATTACATACTGATGAATAATAATGGTTCGAGAGGAGTTTTACCCAACTTTATCCAGGCTTCCGTGTGGATCGGAAGTTCAGAGTAAGCCCCTCTGAAAAACAAAAACAAAAATAGAAGGGATCCCTCAAGGGAGTGTATGAGGTCCAACTTTGTTTGCTATTGCAATTAGTAATATCATAAGGGCCTTTCCAAGGGCTGTATGTATAGTTTGCATCTACATGCACTGCACAACTAAGAGGAGAGCTTTCTGGATATGCAAGAACCATAGTGGAGGTCAACAGAACTTGTTTTTTTACAGAACAAGACCATTTTTTATCCAGGTGAGGAAACAGCATTTGCTTGAATTGAATGCTATGGAATCGTCGCTTAGCCTGTTTCATTATCATTATCATTATTATTATCATTTCTACTTTTGACAGACTTGGAGTCACATCCTGGCAGGAACAATTGAGATCAGCTTCTATGAAAACAGTTTCCAAACCGCAGTAACATCGCTATTGTATAATAGAAATACAATTGCAAAGGTGGATAAATCTAAACACCTTGTAGATGAAATAGTGTATAGAAAGATGTAAATACTTTAGGGATTTCCTAGATATTTACAAAAACATTTGAAGAGTTACAATACATCACACATCCCAACCGTAGATAATGCATGTGGCAAATACGCAACGTATTCTTAAACTAGTTATTTCCTGGTTAAAACCACTCCTTATGTTTCCTTCACCGAATTTTAGATCCAAAATGAAGGCACCAATAATGGGAAAATTCTTTTTATGGGACATTAGCGTCCCTCTTCATTCAACCTAATATTAGTGATATACACGTGACATACAGCGGACCAATCATCAGTTATCTTTTATTTATCATTATTTTTTAAATAATTATCATTAGTATACTTTTAATAGTCATGTCTCCTCATAACGTTTGTAATATTTTATGTTCACATTCCCACAACCCCGCTCACACTGTCCACATCCTCTGCAAGTTTCCTCTTTTTCACCTTTTCCCCATCCTCTTCCCCATCCTTCATCCATTCTCAGCTATCCCCTATTCCTCACTCATAAGATAAGAGATAAGATGGCCTGTAATGTCCTCAATTTGTTGTAATTTGATTTCAAAGCACATCATTAACTGAACATATATATAACAAATGACAGCTTCATTCATCTAACGTACACTTTCCAGATGTACCAAGTGTTCAACTCTTACTGGACAAAAGTGATATCTTTGTTTCCTACTTAGCCGTCTGTACCTGTCTCCCCCATACTCAATGGACTTTGAACGCATTATGAATTGCAAGATTCATATATCAATTTTTAATGCATATATTCAGAAATGTACCTCTCCATATGAATAAATGCAAATCTGAAAATTAGACAATGCTTTTAATAATTTCCATTTTTCTATACGAACTAACAAACTCATGTTTTTTTTCACCCTTATGTCTCTTCCCTTCGTTCTCTTCCCTTGTGTCTCTTCCCTTGTGTCTCTTCCCTTGTGTCTCTTCCCTTCTTTCTCTTCCCTTGTGTCTCTTCCCTTGTGTCTCTTCCCTTGTGTCTCTTCCCTTGTGTCTCTTCCCTTGTGTCTCTTCCCTTGTGTCTCTTCCCTTGTGTCTCTTCCCTTGTGTCTCTTCCCTTGTGTCTCTTCCCTTGTGTCTCTTCCCTTGTGTCTCTTCCCTTGTGTCTCTTCCCTTGTGTCTCTTCCTTTGTGTCTCTTCCCTTGTGTCTCTTCCCTTGTGTCTCTTCCCTTGTGTCTCTTCCCTTGTGTCTCTTCCCTTGTGTCTCTTCCCTTGTGTCTCTTCCCTCTTGTCTCTTCCCTTGTGTCTCTTCCCTTGTGTCTCTTCCCTTGTGTCTCTTCCCTTGTGTCTCTTCCCTTGTGTCTCTTCCCCTTGTGTCTCTTCCCTTGTGTCTCTTCCCTTGTGTCTCTTCCCTTGTGTCTCTTCCCTTGTGTCTCTTCCCTTGTGTCTCTTCCCTTGTGTCTCTTCCCTTGTGTCTCTTCCCTTGTGTCTCTTCCCTTGTGTCTCTTCCCTTCTTTCTCTTCCCTTGTGTCTCTTCCCTTGTGTCTCTTCCCTTGTGTCTCTTCCCTTGTGTCTCTTCCCTCGTGTCTCTTCCCTTGTGTCTCTTCCCTTGTGTCTCTTCCCTTGTGTCTCTTCCCTTGTGTCTCTTCCCTTGTGTCTCTTCCCTTGTGTCTCTTCCCTTGTGTCTCTTCCCTTGTGTCTCTTCCCTTGTGTCTCTTCCCTCGTGTCTCTTCCCTTGTGTCTCTTCCCTTGTGTCTCTTCCCTCGTGTCTCTTCCCTCGTGTCTCTTCCCTTGTGTCTCTTCCCTTGTGTCTCTTCCCTTGAGTCTCTTCCCTTGTGTCTCTTCCCTTGTGTCTCTTCCCTTGAGTCTCTTCCCTTGTGTCTCTTCCCTCGTGTCTCTTCCCTTGTGTCTCTTCCCTTGTGTCTCTTCCTTTGTGTCTCTTCTTTTTCTTTTTGGTCTCTTCCCTTGTGTCTCTTCCCTCGTGTCTCTTCCCTTGTGTCTCTTCCCTTGTGTCTCTTCCCTCGTGTCTCTTCCCTTGTGTCTCTTCCCTTGTGTCTCTTCCCTTGTGTCTCTTCCCTTGTGTCTCTTCCCTTGTGTCTCTTCCCTTGTGTCTCTTCCCTTGTGTCTCTTCCCTTGTGTCTCTTCCCTTGTGTCTCTTCCCTTGTGTCTCTTCCCTTGTGTCTCTTCCCTTGTGTCTCTTCCCTTGTGTCTCTTCCCTTGTGTCTCTTCCCTTGTGTCTCTTCCCTTTTGTCTCTTCCCTTCTTTCTCTTCCCTCGTGTCTCTTCCCTTGTGTCTCTTCCCTTGTGTCTCTTCCCTTGTGTCTCTTCCCTTGTGTCTCTTCCCTCGTGTCTCTTCCCTTGTGTCTCTTCCCTCGTGTCTCTTCCCTTGTGTCTCTTCCCTTGTGTCTCTTCCCTTGTGTCTCTTCCCTTCTTTCTCTTCCCTTGTGTCTCTTCCCTTGTGTCTCTTCCCTTGTGTCTCTTCCCTTCTTTCTCTTCCCTTGTGTCTCTTCCCTTGTGTCTCTTCCCTTGTGTCTCTTCCCTTGTGTCTCTTCCCTTGTGTCTCTTCCCTTGTGTCTCTTCCCTTCTTTCTCTTCCCTTTTTTCTCTTCCTTGTGTCTCTTCCTTGTGTCTCTTCCCTTGTGTCTCTTCCCTTGTGTCTCTTCCTTGTGTCTCTTCCTTGTGTCTCTTCCCTTGTCTCTTCCTTGTGTCTCTTCCCTGTGTCTTCCTGTGTCTCTCCTTGTGTCTCTTCCCTTGTTCCTCCCTTGTGTCTCTCCCTTGTCTCTTCCCTTGTGTCTTTCCTTTCTCTCCCTGTGTCTCTTCCCTGTGTCTCTCCCTTTGTCTTCTCCTGTGTCTCTTCCCTTGTGTCTCTTCCCTTGTCTCTTCCCTTGTCTTCCTTGTGTCTCTTCCCTGTCTCTTCCCTTGTGTCTCTTCCCTTGTCTCTTCCTTGTGTCCTTCCCTGTCTCTTCCCGTGTCTCTTCCCTTGTGTCTCTTCCCTTGTGTCTCTCCCTCGTGTTCTCTTCCCTTGTGTCTCTTCCCTTGTGTCTCTCCTCGTGTCTCTTCCTTGTGTCTCTTCCCTGTCTCTTCCCTTGTCTCTCCTCTTCCTGTGTCTCTTCCCTTGTGTCTCTCTTCCCTTGTGTCTCTTCCCTTGTCTCTTCCTGTGTCTCTTCCTTCTGTCTCTTCCTTGTCTCTTCCCTTGTGTCTCTTCCCTTGTGTCTCTTTCTCCCTGTGTCTCTTCCTTGTCTCTTCCTGTGTCTCTTCCTGTGTCTCTCTGTGTCTCTCCTTGTGTCTCTTCCTGTGTCTCTTCCTGTTTCTTCCCTTTCCTCTTCTCTTTCTGTCCTCCCTTCCTTCCTTGTGTCTTCCTTGTTCCCTCGTGTCTCTCGTGTCTCTTCTGTTCCTCTTCCCGTGTCTCTTCCTTGTCTCTTCCCTGCTTCCCTGTGTCCCTTGTGTCTCCCTGTGTCTCTTCCCTTCCTGTCTCTTCCCTTCCTTGTGTCTCTTCCCTTGTGTCTCTTCCCTGTTCTCCCTGTGTCTCTCCCTTGTGTCTCTTCCTTGTCTCTCCCTGTGTCTCTTCCCTTTCTCTTCCCTGTGTCTCTCCTCGTGTCTCTTCCCTTGTGTCTCTTCCCTTGTGTCTCTTCCCTTGTGTCTCTTCCCTTGTGTCTCTTCCCTTGTGTCTCTTCCCTTGTGTCTCTTCCCTCGTGTCTCTTCCCTCGTGTCTCTTCCCTTGTGTCTCTTCCCTTGTGTCTCTTCCCTTGTGTCTCTTCCCTTGTGTCTCTTCCCTTGTGTCTCTTTCCTTGAGTCTCTTCCCTTGAGTCTCTTCCCTTGAGTCTCTTCCCTTGTGTCTCTTCCCCTTGTGTCTCTTCCCTTGTGTCTCTTCCCTTGTGTCTCTTCCCTTGTGTCTCTTCCCTCTTGTCTCTTCCCTTGTGTCTCTTCCCTTGTGTCTCTTCCCTTGTGTCTCTTCCCTTGTGTCTCTTCCCTTGTGTCTCTTCCCTTGAGTCTCTTCCCTTCTTTCTCTTCCCTTGTGTCTCTTCCCTTGTGTCTCTTCCCTTGTGTCTCTTCCCTTTTGTCTTCCTTGGTGTCTCTTCCCTTGTTCTCTTCCCTTGTGTCTCTTCCCTTCTTTGTGTCTCTTCCCTTGTGTCTCTTCCCTTGTGTCTCTTCCCTCGTGTCTCTTCCCTTGTGTCTCTTCCCTTGTGTCTCGTCCCGTGTGTCTCTTTGTCTCTTCCCTTCTTCTCTCTTTCCTTGTGTCTCTTCCCTTGTGTCTCTTCCCTTGTGTCTCTTCCCTTGTGTCTCTTCCCTTGTGTCTCTTCCTTTGTGTCTCTTCCCTTGTGTCTCTTCCCTTGTGTCTCTTCCCTTGTGTCTCTTCCCTTGTGTCTCTTCCCTTGTGTCTCTTCCCTTGTGTCTCTTCCCTTGAGTCTCTTCCCTTGTGTCTCTTCCCTTGTGTCTCTTCCCTTGTGTCTCTTCCCTTGTGTCTCTTCCCTTGTGTCTCTTCCCTTGTGTCTCTTCCCTTGAGTCTCTTCCCTTGTGTCTCTTCCCTTGTGTCTCTTCCCTTGTGTCTCTTCCCTTGTGTCTCTTCCCTTGTGTCTCTTCCCCTTTTGTCTCTTCCCTTGTGTCTCTTCCCTTGTGTCTCTTCCCTTGTGTCTCTTCCCTTGTGTCTCTTTCCTTGTGTTCCTCTTTCCCTTGTGTCTCTTCCCTTGTGTCTCTTCCCCTGTGTCTCTTCCCCTTGTGTCTCTTCCCTTGTGTCTCTTCCCTTGTCCCTTCCTTGTGTCTCTTCCTTGTGTCTCTTCCCTTGTGTCTCTTCCCTGTGTCTCTTCCTTGCGTCTCTTCCTTTGTGTCTCTTCCCTTGTGTCTCTTCCCTCGTGTCTCTTCCTTTGTGTCTCTTCCCTTGTGTCTCTTCCTTTGTGTCTCTTCCCTGCTGTCTCTTCCTTTCTGTCTCTTCCCTTGTGTCTCTTCTCTTGTGTCTCTCCCGTCGTGTCTCTTCCTTTGAGTCTCTTCCCTTGTGTCTCTTCCCTTGAGTCTCTTCCCTTGTCTCTCTTCCCTTCGTCCTCTTCCCATTCGCCTCTTCCCTTGTGTCACTCCCCTTTCTTCTCGTCCCTCGTGTCTCTTCCCTTGTGTCGCTTCCCTTGAGTCTCTTGCTTTTTTTCCTTTCTCTTGTGTCTCTTCCCTGGTGTCTCTTCCCTTTCTCTTCCTTTTTCCCTTGTCTTCCTTGTGTCTCTTCCCTTGTGTCTCTTCCCTCTGTCTCTTCCCTTGTTCTCTTCCCTGTGTCTCTTCCCTTGTGTCTCTTCCTTGTGTCTCTTCCCTTTCTCTTCTTGTGTATCTTCCCTTGTGTCTCTTCCCTTGTGTCTTCCTTGTGTCTCTTCCCTTGTGTCTCTTCCCTTGTCTCTTCCTTGTGTCTCTTCCCTTGTGTCTCTTCCCTTGTGTCTCTTCCCTTGTGTCTCTTCCCTTTTTTTCTTTTCCCTTGTGTCCCTTCCCTTGTGTCTTCCTTGTGTCTCTTCCCTGTGTCTCTTCCCTTGTGTCTCTTCTTCTTGTCCTTCCCTTGTGTCTCTTCCCTGTGTCTTCCCTTTTCCTTGTGTCTCTTCCCTTCTCTTTCTCTTCCCTCGTGTCTCTTCCCTTGTGTCTCTTCCCTTGTGTCTCTTTCCTTGTGTCTCTTCCCTCTTGTCTCTTCCCTTGAGTCTCTTCCCTTGTGTCTCTTCCCTTGTGTCTCTTCCCTTGTGTCTCTTCCCTTGAGTCTCTTCCCTTGTGTCTCTTCCCTTGAGTCTCTTCCCTTGAGTCTCTTCCCTTGTGTCTCTTCCCTTGAGTCTCTTCCCTTGTGTCTCTTCCCTTGTGTCTCTTCCCTTGTGTCTCTTCCCTTGTGTCTCTTCCCTTGTGTCTCTTCCCTTGTGTCTCTTCCCTTGTGTCTCTTCCCTTGTGTCTCTTCCCTTGTGTCTCTTCCCTTGTGTCTCTTCCCTTGTGTCTCTTCCCTTGTGTCTCTTCCCTTGTGTCTCTTCCCTTGTGTCTCTTCCCTTGTGTCTCTTCCCTTGTGTCTCTTCCCTTGTGTCTCTTCCCTTTTTTTTCTTCCCTTGTGTCTCTTCCCTTGTGTCTCTTCCCTTGTGTCTCTTCCCTTGTGTCTCTTCCCTTGTGTCTCTTCCCCTTTTGTCTCTTCCCTTGAGTCTCTTCCCTCGTGTCTCTTCCCCTTTTGTCTCTTTCCCTTGTGTCTTTTCCTGTGTGTCTCTTCCCTCGTGTCTCTTTCCCTCGTGTCTCTTCTCTTGTGTCTTTCCCCCTTGTGTCTCTTTCCCTTTTGATTTTTCCCTTGTTTCTTATCCCTTTGTGCTTAAAAGAGAGGTACTCTTTTTAATTTTTGATGTAATGCATAGTTGGATAATCAGTTTGTTTACCCTGTGGATACATGACATGAACGTGTTGACGCGTAATAAATCATACCGAGGATCCTTTTGGCATTAAGGCTTATGTGCGGGTATATATATATATATATATATATATATTATATAAATATATATATATATATATATATATATATATATAATTTTTTTTTTTTTTTTTTTTTTTTTTTTTTTTTTTTTTTTTTTTTTTTGCATATCATACTGTTTTCTTTCATTGAATTTCATCCATTTATTTAGAGTTATAGTTATATTGGGTGACAGATGATGGAAATCATCATTGGTATTACAATAATTACCATAATATGAATTTAGTTGAAAATCCCAAACATAGATGGAACCACTCTCTCTCGGCACCAGCAGCACAGAAAATCTTGAATGGCGTCCATCCACGGCCTCCTCCAAGCACGAACTTCAGATGGCGATGGCACACAGGAGGATGCTGGCCCTAGGCACTAAAGCACCGGTGGAGCAGGAATTGCAAGCAGAATGAGAAGAGGAAGGTCAACCGGACTGTGTGCAGCGGCTGCAATGTTCCCTTGTGCCAGTATGGCTGCTTTGGGCTGTGGCAATCGCGACTGTGGACACAAGTCTCCTTCCACTTCTCTATCTCTCCATGCTACAATTTTAGTCGATTACAGTAATGAGAACATGTGAGCCTTATGATACAGTAAAACACAAATATAGGCTCGTGAATGAAAGCCAGCCCGAAAGGACCAGGCATGTCGCGTGACTCTCCCTCACTCTAAAACAATACCTATGTGCTGTGCCGATCAGGTGGTCCTGAACGCCCCGTATCCAATGGGTTAGTTATGATAGCAAGCATGATAATGACAGGAATTGACATAATGATAACAACTACAACGTTGAATCATAATAAAAATATTATCTTATATTATTAACTTTAGTATTATAATTATTGTTAACACTGTTATCCTTATAGTTTCTTTATTTTTCTTATCATTATAACAATAATTCTTATCATATCATAATGATATTCTGTATTCAATAACATTATTAGCATATATATTTTTTCACCATTCTTCATATTCCTATCGTCTTTAATATATATTTTTCCTTTGTATTATTATCATCATTATAATCCTCATTATCATTACTATGATTATTATCATTGCCATTATCATTATCATAACTGTTATTATCATCATCATTATCACCCTCATTATCATCATTATCATTATCATCATCATCATCATCATTATCATCATTTTTATCATTATCATTATCATCATTTTCAGTATCATCATCATCATTGTTATCAGCATCAGTATCATCATTATCATTACAATCCTCATCATCAACGCTAAAATAATTCCATCACACTGCCATCATCATTATTACAACCATAACCACAACTACCATCGCCATTACAATAACTCTCAAAGTCATGATAGCATTATACTACCACTACTAACGACCACAGGAACCTCGTCTCACTCCACCGTACAATGGAACTTCAACCCTCCAGCTATTTCCCAAATAGGCCTATGGAATGGCTTCGCGTGACGGAGATTCACACTGGCTTGTTCTCAGGGACACGAACGCTACGCTACGCACGCCCTTGGACTCACGAATTAGTAATAGGAATTTCGTGTTTGGGGGGGGGGGGTCTTTACTAATACTTTAGTTATTGTTGCTGTTGTCGTTGTTGTTATCATCCTCATTGCTATTTTTTTTTATTATTATTATCATTATTATTATCATCATTATTATCATCATATTATCATCATTAGTATTATCTTTAATATCATCATTATTATTATCCTTATTATCATCATTATTATTATCATGGTTATCATCATTATTATTATCATTATCAATATCATCATCAGTATCATCATCATTATCATTATTCCTGTTGTTTGTATTGTCATCATCATTTTTATAATTGTTATCATTATTGACTAGTGATATAATTCTCATTGTTGTGGCTTCCTTATTTTTTCTTTGACCTCATTCTGTTATTATCATCATCACTGTAATCATCATAATCATCATTAGAATCATGCAATCATCATTACTCTTATTGCTGTTGTTGTTTTTATTGTTATTATCACTGCGATAGTTATCATAATCTTTGTTATCACAATCATCTTTATCGTTATCGCTGTTATCGTTATCATCACAAACCAGTTTTGTTATCAATGTTGTCATTAACATTTCATTGGCAATGATGATATTACCGTTAGGTGTTGCGACTGCATTTATCAAAAAAAGTATCATTATGTTAATTAATACTCTTGGAATTAGTTAACTCGTTGCTCACAATTTCATAATTTACTCCTACATTACTGTTTATATTTCCCCTTATTAACTCTGCCTTAAGTCTTACACAAATCTGCTTCCGATTTCCCTATTAAATCTGCTTCCCTTGTGTCTTTTGCCTGGTGATATCCTTGTGTCTTTAATCTGCTGTAGATATTCCTTTCAAATCGGCTCATGATCTGTCTCCCGAATGACAATTTTCCTTTTAAATCTTCTAACAGTTTCCCCCTCATATCTGTTAATCAAAACTGCTCTTGATTTCCCCTCAAATACTCTTACGATTTCTCTCAAATCTGCACACGAATTCCTTTACAAATCTGTTCTTGGTTTCGCCTTCAAATCTACTCATGATTTCCCCCCTTAAATCGGTTCACCAAATCCCCTTAAAATCTACTCTCGATTTCCCCTTAAAATCTGCTCTCGATTTCTCCTTCAAATCGATTCACGATTTTCCTTTATATTTTTCACGATTTCCATTAAAATCTGCTCATGATTTCCCCTTCAAATCTGCTTATGATTTTCCCTTCAAATCTGGTCTCCATTTTCCCCTCAAATCCCCTCACGAATTTTCCTTCAAATCTATTCATGATTTCCTCTTCAAATCTACTATCAGTTTCCCCTTCCACTCTGCAAACAATTTTCCCTAAATATCTATTTTTCGTATCTATTTTATGGAAGAATGAATCATGTCTGTTGTAAGGACACAATGTATCAGCTGTTGTAGTACAAGAAATCTTCGAAAAGGGGTCATTTCCCCCAGCCCCTGTGTTCCCCAGTGTAAGGATAGGCTAGGCCAGATTAGGTTAGGTTAGTTTAGGTTAGGCAAGGCCAAGTTAGGCTTGACCAGGTCATGTTAGATTAATGTGGGCTAAGTTACGTTAGATTTAATTAGACTAGGCTGGATTATAATAAGTTGAACATGTTAAAACTAGTTAACGAGCAAGTGCTTTTCACTCACGGTGTCCTCTGTTCCCTCGAATTTGGCTGCTTCTTGTAGGCACATGGGAATGCGAACTTCTATCTTGCTCCTCATTATGTAGGCTGTAAGATAATGGTGGGGCGAACGTTTCCTATCTTGGCCTGCACTGACTTTATTTGTTTTACCACAATAGGCACCGTGGTACCATTAACAGGTCAGATGCAGTTGGTAAGGGAGGAACTGTATCTTCGCCCGCATCGTTTTCTCTTTCGTATTTCCACATGGTCCTTCTCTTACTAGTTCCTTAAGTAACTGTGAGTGGCCATTACCGAGCATTTTCAGAGTTCATGTACATTGCCTTGCAGCAAGAGACTGCACATTACCTCTTTCCTGTCCCTTTCAATGTGAAGAGAATATGCAGACCACCTAGAGAGAAATTAACTGGTTATTAAACAGAAGTTGGTTCTATTTCTTAAAGACAGTACCCTTGCTCCCTCCTTCTACCAGATTTATATCAACATTTCCAAAGCCTTAGGGCCGGGGCTCCATGCAGCTGTTTGGGCCTCCCTCTTCCATTTCTCTCTGTCCAGTCTTCCAACCTATAAGTCTATCTTTCAATGTCCCTTGACCAGTTATTACGAGAGTAGCTTTGTTACATTTAGTATGATTGTATATGCCAACTGAAGGTCTTCTGGAAGGCAGCAGACATGGCCGCGTCATTTCAGCTTGTGGAAGTTGGTCTTTCTCCAGGAAACCACGTTGCAAGCCAGTGAGCTATGTAATTTTCTTCTCTCCTCCCTTTCATGAAGCCAGCTTGTTCGTCTGACAATGGATTCCAACCACTGCCGTGGCCATGGCCCACTGCGGAGCTTCATTGCATTTCGATTACCGTGGCTCCACCATACCAAATATTCTCTCCTGTGGTATTACCGATGTCTGGTAACTTTTTACTTTTGAGTCTGTTGAATGCATCGATGAATTCAGATTTTGTAATTGGTACCAGTGACGAAACTGTGGAGGGTGGAGGGGCATGACCCCCCTCCCCCTCATTTCAGGGAAGAACCCACTTACTTGCTAATAGTGAAGTCCCCAATGAGCAGCTGTGCCACCCATGACGTTCTTTTCTTTATTTTCAGGATTTGACACAATTTTTTTGAGAAATGTCATTGTCTCGTTTTTTTATTATATATATATATATATATATATATATATATATATATATATATATATATATATATATATATATACACACACAATTCCTGAGAATCCTCATACCAGAGCGAGAGACCCAAACTTCATCACAGGAACACAGCAGAGTCGTCACCAGGCAGGCAAACACACAGGAAAACGCTGGAGGCGAACGCAACAAAAGTACAGAAAGTCCATCTCAAAAACTTTCTGCATTACTGAATAAAATCCCAGATATCCACAGCTGATACCGTCCTTCTAAAAGGGTGGGGGGGGGGACTTAGCCCTTAAGTGGGGGGGAGGGGGATCTCTGCCTCCATCTTCCTGTGTCCCTTTCTGCCTCGGTGCAACAGAGCCTGACTCTTAACAGTGAAGAGGGTGGGGCGGGATCCACCTCGACGCCGCGGCTGAACAGCATCGCCAGTTGCTCATGTTGTTCTTGTTCTTCTTGTTCTTGTTCTTGTTGTTATTATTGTTCTTGTTGTTGTTCTTGTTGTTATTATTGTTCTTGTTGCTGTTGTTGTTCTTGTTGTTGTTCTTATTCTTGCTGTTGTTCTTGTTCTCATTGTTATTGTTATTGCTTATGATTGTCATTGTTATTAGTATTGTTATGACTGTCATTGTTATTATTAGTAGTAGTAATGTTGTATTATTAACATCCTTATTATCATTATCAGTATCGGTATTGATATAATTACCATCATTATTATTGTTGTTATTGTTATTGCTGTCATTATCATCAGATAACAAAAATTAGGAGACGAGAAAAGAGAAGAAATAATAATAGAAAAATGGAGAAGAAAAAGTGAGAATCAAACAGCTAATGAAAAGAAATAAATAAAAAAATCCAGTAAACAAGAAAACCAAAAAACAAAGAAAATTTTTAAAAGGTCAAAAACAGGTTCAACGCTGATGACGCCATGTTTGTCTCGCTAATTAGCGATTAAGTCATTACCCAGAGTGATTGACTTACACCAGCTAATGACTCCTTAATTACCACAAAGTCCTGACGTATTCGATAATTAATCTGTTAATGGACTGTGGCTATTCTTAAACGCACTACAACATGGATTTGTTAATCATACATAGCCTCTTATGCTGTAATTACTTGATCACTTTGTTCATGACGACGAGGGTGTCTGGAACGCATGACGTCATCGGGACAGCGTGATTGAGTCATGGCGTCATGCAATATGATGTTTGTTTCGAATGGTAGGATGTCATGAAGAAGGGTTATATATATAGTCTGTGAGTCTTTGTAGATCATGTTATGAAGGATTGTTCGATCGGCTCGATGTTGAAATGTTCATTGCACGTCTCGTGGGGTCATTCATTTATGGTTTTATTCTGCGATCGCGTGAATGGTTTATGAATGGACTGATTTGGAACTCTGGGTCATTGGATCAGGGCGTGGTAATTGTTTATATTTTGTAGAATTATGAATGTGAATAATTCCTTGATTCAGAATATGTGAATTGGATTTCTTGATCATATTGAGCGCATATTAGGATGTATTATCGAAAGGTCAATTGCATATCTTGCAATGTCAATCATTCTCGTTGGTAATTATTTTACCTATGACGTATCCACTCTGTGACGTCATCGAATCGCCTTCAATGCAGCTTGTGACGTCATACTATCATACTGGTTTCCTAAGAATTACCAATGTACTGATTGGTTCGTTGATTATGACGTCATTATGATGAGAAAAAAGGCAACATCAGACATGAATTCTCACATTCACATTAGCAACCGAGAAATTCAAAAGCGTCTTTAATTTACGACATGTAGACTGTATTGACTTTGTCACTATGGCAGTAGTTGTTTGTTTGCTATGTATATTTCGCTTTCTCTTCCGTCTGTCATTCTCCCTTTCTTACATAGTTTCTGTTTCGTTCATCATTCCCTCCTTTCTGTTTATTGGAAATATGCTTCGAACCTGTTTTCTTATTCCACAACACTTCAATGGTTAACATCCGGTGACGTCACGAAGCCGTAACCGTCCTAGACGAATGCGAATGGTCGATAGTTTTTAAAAATTCAAATATGTCCCAACTGATTGGCTGGCGGTTTCGCGTGTAAATAAATTTCCGCGCATTGATTGGTTCGTCGATTCTTCAAGAACGGATGGAGACATATGATTGGCCTGTGTCCATTGATGACGTCATAGTTGATGTTACTATTGGCTAATACGTACTTGAAGACATATGGGACAATTATT
>NW_028234442.1:8380071-8385071 GCF_977035675.1 Penaeus japonicus
TTTTCTAAGGGATCACTATACCATGACCCTGCATTTATTCGTTTCCTCGTGAATCTTCTTTCCTCTTTGGATCACGGTTTACCCTGCAGGGAAACGCAGAGAGAGAAGGGTGTGGAGAAATATGAGTTGTCGATCTCACAAGTCATGTAATCTCTTTAAGAATGTGTTGAGGTGACGCTCCCGTTCGCAGACGTTGAATGACTCATCTTGGAGGAAGGGCGTGACTGATGTACGATAATCCCGTCGTTTTTTGACGTGTAGTTTGAAATGTCAATTAGCGTTCCCAATTTACTTATATCTGCACATGGGATGAATCGCTGGTTGTCAGGACTATAATGCTCACTCTCGGCGGTCTGATTGGTCGAGAACATTCTCAATGGCGTAATATACGCAATACGGCTGGTGTCGCGCTTTACATACGATTCCCGCCTTAGTCAATGGAGGACCAGGCAAACAGGGCTACCAAGTCAGCGACTTTCTACTCCAATTTATAATTTTGCATCACAAATTCTAACGTATATTTAATGAATGACAAGGGGCCTAATTTCTGATTCGAAATAACCTATTTATAGTATTCTCAACCACCGTGTGCCATTCCCCGAAAAATAAGTAAAAGTCTTGCCGGGTTTGTGTTGGCACACCTGTTAGTATTGACTGTTGCCATGGAAACCGCGTGCTCTACGTCACTCAGAAGAGCGAGGAATTCGTCCGCGTCGCAAAGTAGTCCCCCGATTCCTCTCTCTCTAATCCATCACCATCCTTCCAATAAACCTCACCTGAAAGAGACTCACGCGCCACGAAAACAAACCGAAACCCCCATCCTTACCACGTCCCCCAAAGACGAGAGCCGAGGAGGCGCGGCCGACCAAAAAAAAAATCGAGAATATTTAAACTAATCGATTCCTGTTCGCCAAGCTGGTCGAGTGAGTAACTGTTGAATTGTTCACACATTACTCACCTTCCCGACCGTGGGAGTGAGGCGAGGCGACTCACCTGGAAGCCTTTGATGCTCTCTTATTCATGTCACTCACGAGAGACGCTCGCGAAATTAAATATTGGGATCAGCGGCGGCCGCGGGAAGCTCGTTTGCTCTTCAAGGCTTCGGGAACTTGTGGCTCGTAAATTGCCTATGGTTATTAGTCGCATTTTAATGTCGTTTGTCTTGAGGCAGGCTTGCTCTGATGCTGCAAGCACTGGTCTGCCGATAGTCTGCATTGCCGTGAAGTCATAATTATTATCATTATCATAATCGTTATTATTATTACTACTATTACTGTTATTACTATTCACATTATTTTCAATATCATCATTAGAATTAGCATTAATATAATTAGCAGTATTTTTATCATTATGATTATCATCAATATCATTATCAGCATCATCAATATCATCATCATTATTATTAATGAGATTATTACTATCATTATCATTACTATCATTGCTACTAATCACACTATTATCATCATTTTAATCATTATCACAATCATTATTATCATCATTAGTATCAGTTTCAGTATTGCTATTGTTATACGAAATGTCTTTGTTTCTGATGTTATTCCTGTCATTATCATTGCTTTTTGTTTCAACAATTATCCCCGTTATTATCATCATCATTATTATCATAATTGATATGAACATTATCGCTATCATAATTATCATAAATGTTATCATTATCACAAACGGTAAGACCTATAGTAATTATTTTCATTATTATTATCCTCGTTATCATAATCATCAATAACATAATTATCGTTATTATGTTATTACTGTCATTATTTCCATTATTATTATCATTATTATCGTTTTTTTTATTATAATTATCCTTTTAATTATCCTTGGCGTGATTAAAACTTATTTCCAAAAGGACGTGGAAAGGAAAGGAGAAGTGGATGATAACTTAGGCGGATAAGGAAGAGGAAGAAATTGGATAGTAAGGAAATGGAGAAGGGGAAGAGGAGGGCGAATAAGGATGGGAAGGAGAGAATGAATACTGATAAGGAGAGAGAGGAAAGGACGATATTGATAAAAAGAAGGTGAATAAAACGGATGATAAGAAGGAGGAGGAGAGATAGACGAATGATGATGGAGAGGAAAAGGAGGAAAAGGCGATAATGATAAGAAAGAGAAGGCGAAGAAAGGATAATAAGAAAGAGGAGAAGAAACAAATGATGATAAGAAGACGAAAAGGAAAAAAACAAAAAGGAGAACGAGGACAAGAGGATAATAAAGAGAAGGTAAATTTTTAAAAAATGATGATAAGAAGAAGAAAGAGAAAAGACGATAAAGATAATGAGAAACAGAAGAGTGATAATAATAAGAAGACAAAGAAAATGAATAATGACCAAAAAAGGAAAAGATAAATGGAGGAAGTGGAGGTGAACACGAATGGGGATAAGAAGGAGAAGGCTAAGTAAAATGGTTAATAAATAATACGAATGAGAAGAAGAGAGAAAAACCGATAATGATGAGAATTGATGAGAGGGAGAGGGTCAAGAACACATATAATCTTCGGAAGGAAAAGATGTAATAAAAATTATTATGAGAAGAAATTAATGAGAAGGAGAAGAAGTAAAAGAGGGGAATTAGAAGAGGAAGGAGATAAAGATGGGAATTAGAAGGAGATGAAGATGGCAATTAGAAGGAGAAGAAGATAAAAAGGGAATTAGAAGAAGACGATAAAGAGGGGAATTAGAAGGAGAAGATAAAGATGGAAATTAGAAGATAAAGAGGCGAATTAGAAGGAGAAGAAGATAAAGATGAGAATTAGATGATAATTGTAAAAAGTAGAAGAAATTAAGGATGAGAATTAGAAGCAGAAGATAAAGATGGGAATTAGAAGAAGTAAGTGATAAAGATGAGACTCAGACGGCAAAGAAGATAATCATAAGAACGAGTAGGAGAAAGCGATAATGAGAGAAATTAGAAGGAAGAACAAATAAGGATGAGAATTAGAAGGAAAAGATAATGATAAAAAAATAGATGAAAATTAGGGGATAAAAATGAGAATTAGAAGGGGAAGGGAATAATGCTGAGAATTAGGAGGAAAAAGATAATAAAAATGAAAAAAACGGGATTTTGTGTCTCACTGACAAAATGAACTGTATATTATGATGGTGATTATATTATAGAGTGACATTCACACATATTTTCGATTGCCTTTCAAGTTTGTTTTTTTTTATTCCAAACGACTGGGAATTTATGCAGATCTTAAATAGTGATATTCCTGTTTACTCTCTCTCATTTGTTTTTATATAAATGATACTTTTTATAGTCACTCTCACTTACAATCGTCTCGTTTTATTTTGGTTTTATAAAAGGTATTTACATCAAGCTTTGTGAGAAATTGATACAAATAACGCCTACGAAACTCTAGGGACAAGCAACCCATGAATGAAGCCTACTGAGCCACGTGACCTATGAGGGACCGGAAGTATGGCCGTCGCCAGAGAAGGTCATTTAAGGTCAGTTTGTGTTGACTTTTCTTCTCGATTCTGACCTTTATGGGCGAGAATTGACGTGTGTAGGGGGAATGAGTAAGGGGGAGAGGGAAGGTAGAGAGAGAGAGAGAGAGGTGTGAGGGGGAGGGGGGTTAAGGGAGGAAGGGAGGGAAGGAAGGAGAAAGTGGAAGGTGGTTATGGAGGGAGGGAGGGAGAGAGAGAGACAGAGACAGAGAGAGTGAGAGAGAGAGAGAGAGAGAGAGACAGAGAGAAGAGGAAGAGAGAGAGAGTGAGTGAGAGAGAGAGAGAGAGAGAGAGAGAAACAGAGACAGAGAGAAGAGGAAGAGAGAGAGAGAGAGAGAGAGAGAAACAGAGACAGAGACAGAGAGAAGAGGAAGAGAGAGAGAGAGAGAGAGACTTTGGTTACTTGCACCTTAAAAGGATGAGAGAGAGAGAGGAAGAGGGGTATAAGGAGAAGAGTGTAGAAAAAGAAGAGAGATGACGTATAAAAATGGAGACAGACACAATGAAACTGAGAGCGATAGATCTAGAAAGCGAGAGTGAGAGACAGAGACAGAGATAGAAAGTGAGAGAGAGTGAGTGTGAAAGTGAGAGGCAGACAAACAGAGAGAGAGAGGGAAAAAAAGTGAGAGCGAGAGACAGACAGACAGAGAGAGAGAGAGAGAGAAAGTGAGTGTGAGAGAGAGAGAAAGAGAAAGTGAGAGCGAGAGAACAAGTGAGAGTGAGAGACAGACAGAGATAGAGAGAGCGAGAGAAAAAGTGAGCGTGAGAGACAGAGAGAGAGAGAGAGAGAGAGAGAAAGTAAGAGCGAGAGAGAAAAGTGAGCGTGAGAGACAAACAGACAGAGAGAGAGAGAGAGAGAGAGAAACAGGGCGTGGTTTTGCCCGCAAATCCCCAAATGTTCCTGATGGTTAAAGAGACAAGAAAGGGGGAAAACACTCCCCCAAGAAAATAATTCATAGATTTCCTTCTCTTCTCTCCTCTCCTTCCCTCCTTCTCCTCTCCCCTCTTTTTCCTCCTATATTCTAAAAGAATGGTCTATTTTCCTTTATAGTTTCACCTTTCGCACTTCAAACGCCATGCATTTGGAAAGCGAGTGTGGGTGTGAATGACTCAGCTTATTATTGAAAAACCGGCAACTCACCCATCTGGTCGGGCTTGAGTTGCCAATTAGCCCAATTAATCAACGGATCCCCCCGTGCCATCATGCAGGTGGTATTTTGACACGTGCATGAACAAGGGCTTGGGCGTGGAGGGTGGGGGAGGGAGATAGGGCCAAAGTACCTCGAAATACCTTGAAATGGGCGGCGCGGTGGCATATGGGCGCGCGAGGAGGGCGGGAGGGCGGGCGGCGTTGACTCACGAGGCTGACACACATCGCACGCTGACTGTGTGTGATTCCGAGTCAAGCAGGTAGAGAGAGACACTCTGAGCCCTTTGAGGCACGTGTAGGCACGGCCCTCTCTCTCTCGCTCTCTCTCGCTCTCGCTCTCTCGCTCTCTCTCGCTCTCTCTCTCTCTCTCTCTCTCTCTCTCTCTCTCT
>NW_028234442.1:8397571-8407571 GCF_977035675.1 Penaeus japonicus
CCTTCCTCCCTCCCACCCTCCATCCCTCCTCCTCCTCCCTCCCGTCCCCGTCCCCCCTTCCATCCGCCCGTCCCCCACCCTCCCTCCCCGTCCCGCCCGCCCGCCCCCCTCGCGAGCCCCCCGCCCGCCCCCCCGTCGGCGGAGGAATACGCGGGCGCGCTGGAGTCGGTTGTGAGGCCGAGCGGCGGCGGCGGCGGCGGCGGCGAGGAGGCGAGGCGACACAGCTGGGCGAGCCGCGGCCATATTGGGAGACGCCGAAGCGAGCAGGATAAAATCGTTGGAGGCGAATCCGCGTAGATCGGCGACATCCTTGGGCGGAGCGCGATGACGGACAGGGAGGACAACGTGTACAGGGCCAAGCTGGCGGAGCAGGCCGAGAGATACGATGGTGAGCGGCGCTGAGGACGGGAATCGGCGGCCAAATAGCGGCGGGTGCGAGGAAGGCCGAGGAAGGAGCAGGAGAGGGAGGAGGAGGAGGACGGCTCTGGGCGGCTCTGGGCGGGATGAGGGCGGCCTGCGGGCGGGAGGGACGCCCACGGGCTCAGGCCGAGGCCGTGCTTGTGCTTTTGTGCGTGGAAAGTGGAAAAGGAAGGAAAAGCGAAGGAAAAAGGACAGTGGCTCGGGCGGGGCGGAGGTGTGGGCGCCACTCCGCCCTTCTGCGTGTCGGATGTTTCCTCCGCGCCCATGGCCCCTTGCGGCCGCAGTGCGGGACCACGGGCGTGGATGGCGCCCACTCTGAGGCGTGGGCGTATGGGCGACCTGCCCCGCCCTCGCCCGTGGCCATGAGGGCGCGAGGGCGGGTCCGGCGAGGGCGTGGGCTCCCCATGGGCGCGGGCGGCGCGGGTATCGATCAGACTTGGCACCAGTTGGCACCGTGGGCGTGTCGGGGCAGCTGGGGAGGCGCCCCCGCCCCTGGTGTTGTGGCACCTGGGCATGGCGGGCAGGCGTTGTGGCGCGGGGGGGCGCTGGGCATGCAGGGCCAGGTGCATGCCCTCGCCGCGCCCCCGTGGCACCTGGGGCCAGAGTGGGCATGCAGGGCGGCACAGCCCTTTGGAGTGTCCCCTTCCTTGTGTTGGATCACAGTTTGGCACCAATTTGGGCATGTGCTGGCAGCAGCTGGGTGACAGGTGGGCATGGCTGGGGGCATTGGCCCTGCCCTAACCACCTGTTTCTGGCTGGGTGCCTCTGAGGCCCCTGGGTCAACCCCAGAGCCACTTCTCCCCCGAGCCGCTCGTCCTTTCGGGGAAAGACCCTTCCATCGCCAGTCACCGTTCCCAGTAATCCATTTGCTCTCGGAAATCCTCCCCAGAGTGTGTGCGTGTGTTGTTCTCGGAGTCTCTGGGGTTTGGGCATGTTTTCCGTGGATGGTTCCCTCGGCTGCTGTTCCCTCTTTGGGCGGGCGTTGTGGCGTCTGCTTAAGGAATTCATTCTTCTTTGTTATATCTGAACCGGTTAAATGTACGTGTGGATTTGAGTCACTGACGTGCTTTACGTGCCATTTGAGGGATGTCGGTGTTTGTTTCCTTTGTGTGAATTTGAAAAAGGCGTGGTTATGGCTGGTGCGGAAGTTTCTTTGTATTGGTTCTTATTAAATGGTCCGTCTAGATTAGGGAATGTTAATGTGATGGTAGCGTTTTCATTTGAAGTAGTTCTTTTTCTATTAATTAATTTGCCTGTGTTATTCTGATTTGCTTGAAAGTGTTCTGCCGTGTGTGATGCAAGACGAAAGGTCATAAATCTGATTGGATTGTGGGGCAGTGTGAATTGATTTCCATGGTTTCCGCACATAATGTATTTGGGCAGAGGGCAACGAACCTCTGCCTCACATATTTTGGCAAGATAGAGTTTGAGTTGGTCCTATATTTGACGATTAATTGCCTTAGAATTATAAGTTCTTATTTGTCAAGAGAATTGTTGGTCTTTGCTTGAGTGCTGTAGGCATGGAGGCTAGTGTGTAACTGGTGCCTGGCTTGTAAATCTTTTCCGAGGCCAATTCCTTTCAGTATTTCCTGGTTGAATGTAGAGTATCTCCATAGAAATTTTCTCCTTCGGTCAAAGACGATGTGAGTTTTGCAATTTTCACATACAAGATTGAAAATATTGCATGGTTTTCATTGAGAACCCTTAAATGTGTTGCTGATGCATAGAAACCTGACCTATTTCATTCTTTCTAAAGTATGAGACCCCAAAGTCCCTTAGGTGTCCTATAATATTGGCCATAATAGAACTTTGGTAATTATCTCTTGCACAAAGAAACTAATGGGCAGAGCATGTCTAATCTTGCCACTTCTCCGCCATCCCAGAGAGACAAAGAAATGGCCGCACAATATAATGCCATCAATCTGCTTTTCACCAGGTGTAAACAGCACGAGTGCCGAGAAAGAGGTTTCCCAATCCCTGAGAGAGACGTCGTGCCTGCAACTGAAAGCAGGAAACTTTGAGGCGTAGAATTTGTTAATTTTTGTGATGACAGAAGGGAAATGGAGCGATTGTTTCTTTTGGTATTTCCTCTTTTTACCTTATGCATTTATCTTTTATCTTATTTGTAGATGTCGTTATTATCAAGTTATATTTACATTTATTCGGTCTTTCTTTACATCAGGAAAGGAAGGTTGCATTTCAGGTTTTTCAGTTTTTAGTGATTTTATGCTTTCTCCCTTTTTTCCCTCTTCCTTCCTCTCGACTCCCACTCTCTCTCTTTCATTCTCTGTCTTTCTCCTTCTCCTTCTTCTATCTCTCCCTCTCCATCTTTTTTTTTCTCTTCCTCCTGTTTTTCTTTCTTTTTCTCCCTCTCCCTCATTCTCTCCCTCACCTCCATCCTTTACTCACTTTATCATGTTCTCCTTTCCAATGTTCTCCCTCACCATCTCTCCTCCATCTCTATCTCCCTCATCCTCCCCCTCCCCTCCCTGCCCGCCCTTGTTCTCCGTCACCACATCCCTTTTCTTGTTCCGTTTTCCCATTCATTCATCCGCACATCTAGGCCTTTGCCCCCCCTCCCTACCTCCCCTCCATCCCCCTCCAAGCACACACAGATGGACTCGTCTCCCAGCCAGAAAAAAGAAAAGATCCCCTTTCTTTATTTTTTTCCTTTATCTTTTTATTTTCTCCTCCTCCTCCTCCTTCCCGCTCTCTTCCTCACCTGTCCCCTCCGCCTCCCCATCCCCATCCCATTTTCTTTCTATTTCTCTCCCCCCCTTTTCTCCCCCTCAAGGAGGACGAGTAGGAGGCGAAGGAGAGGCGTTTGTTGTGTGAGCGACATTTCTGGCTGACCCGTTTAAAGGTGCAAGCTTATTAGAGGTGATGATTATTGGATGGGGTGGAGGTGATGGCAGGGTAGGGGAGGGGAGGGGAAGGGGGGCAGGGGTTAGGGGGGTTTACATTGTATTATTTTGTCTGCATCCACACACACACACACACACACACACACACACACACACACACACACACACACACACACACACACACACACACACACACACACACACACACACAGAGTCTGCTGCATCTGTGCATATATATGTGTGTGTCTGTTTGTACTTGGTGTTTTAGCAAGGTTGGCAGAGCAATTATTGTGTTTGTGTGAGCTGAATTACTTAATTCAGAATGCAACTTTCATTGTTGACATTTAACAGCATTTGGGTACTGGTGTTGCAACATGAATAAAAGATGCACTTATTACACTGCATAGAAGGACTCAGCTGATGCATATTT
Source organism: Penaeus japonicus (assembly GCF_977035675.1). Classification (NCBI taxonomy): domain Eukaryota; kingdom Metazoa; phylum Arthropoda; class Malacostraca; order Decapoda; family Penaeidae; genus Penaeus; species Penaeus japonicus. The sequence goes on from NW_028234442.1 coordinate 8,401,286, forward strand.
TGATCATCTTGTTTCACCTTTTTCATTATATTATCCTTAGAAACCATGATACTTTTTCTCTTCCTTAGTTCTTTCTCTATCTCCTCTTTCCTGCCTCTACTCTTGCAATTCTCTCTCTTCTCCATCTTTGGTTACACTCGTATAAGTAGCAGGAATTTTTTATTTGTTTCCTCCAAAGCGAGTTTTGTATTTCCATGTGCATTGCTTCATGTATTTGTAGGTATGTCTGTGGTGTATGTGTATGCTAAGTATTTACACACACACACACACACACACACACACACACACACACACACACACACACACACACACACACACACACACACACACACACACACACACAGTGCAGTCCGTAGTATCACAGCCTCCTTGATGGTCATAGATGCCCCTCAGACAATGATCGATATAAACTTATCAGCTTTGTTTAAGCTCTGGCTATAGGTGTGGGCTCTTGTTTGTTTTTGTTGAGGTTGGAGGGAAAGTGGAGGGCCGTGAGGCAGACGTACTCAGGTGGGGATAGAAACGGAACTGGGTTGGAGGGAGACCACAGACCCTAGGCCAGTGTTCAGGTTTTTTTTTGTGTTGGGGTTGGGGTCCTGTAGACTAGGTGAGGGTTTTGATGGAGGTGGAGGAGGTAGAAGCATGAGGAAGAGGAGGAGGAGGAGGAAGATGGAAGGAGAACACAATAGTGTTGCTCTATTCACGGTCATGAGCGGGTGCATTACTCTTTGAAGCTTGTGACAAGGATGTGTGGTCTGAGATAAATGAGGTGACAGTGGTTGCATATATCAGAGGCTGGGTTTCATGTCTCTCCTCGTGAACAAAGCTAAGTTGGGGATCCGTCTGTCTACATCAATCAACAGCATATCCATTTACCTTCTAACGTGTCTATCCATTCAGCGTCTATTGCCTAGATTCTTTACTTGGCGCGTTGATGCATCCTGCGCCTTACATTCCAGGATGTGCGGCTTTGGGTTTCAGTGATTATTTTCTTAGGGAAGGAGTTGCCTTCTCTCTGCTTCTCTTCTCCTACCTCCCCTCTCCCCTCCCCTCCCCTACCCTCCTCTTTCTTTCTCCTCTTCCTCCTCTCTACCTTCAAGATGACTGCACCTCTGCTTTCTATGCTTCTCTTTTTTCTTTTTTTCTTTTATTGTTTTTATCATTATTTCACTCCTTTATTTCATCCTCTTCCTATTATTATTGATAATGTTACCATTATTATTCTCCTCATGATCTTGGATCTCTCTCCTCTCCTCTCCACCTCTCCTCCACCTTCATCTTTCGCATCAATGATTTTGGGAAATGGAATTGCAGACAACTAAGCATGATTTGTGATGCTGTTGTAGTTGGTTCGTTTTTAGTTGAAGAAACCACTTTGAGATCTAGGTCTCCAGTGGCCTGACTGGAGGCATTGTGAGGTGTGGCTCTTCAATAGGAAACTGTTTGGAATGTTGGCTTCCAAATTTCAGACTCTGGTAGCACTTGAGCAGGGATTCTGTAGATTTTGGTTGATTGGAATGAATTTGACTCGGCTGAAAGAAGAAGGAATGCCACTTTAGAATGGCAGCTTTGTCTGTGAAGGCAATAGAGTATCAATGATGATGATGATCAGTAAATATTTATTGAAAAGTCTGAGACATAGCTTAGTTGATATACTGTTTGTCAGATTCTGCCTCTGAGCTCGGCAAGGAAGACCGTGTCTATTGAGGATGAAGGACACGTTTTTAACCGGAAGGACCAACGCAAAAAGGAACAATTCAGAAAGATTTGGAAAAGGTGCAAAAGTGAGCATAGCTATGTAGGCCTATTTTCATAAGTGAAAAAGTTTTTGTGGCTAGATTTGCACTTTGTATCAGTTCTTAATTTCCCCCCAACTTCCTGTTCCATGGTATTTGAAACTCCGCTTTTGTGGTGCAATATCTTGTGTTGAATGCCAGGGGGTTATGGAATTTTTGCATTATCTAAAGCCAGAAGAGCATCCTGGCCTACCTCTGGCGCTCGTGTTAGGTTCGATCTGGTCTACCAGTTGCCATAACGTGAAATTCAGTCGTCAACCCCAGCAGACCAAGAAACGACTCTTGCGTTCTGGTGGTCAAAGCTTTCCTTCGAAATAGCGAGTTAAGAGAGAGAGAAATTAATAGAGAAGGAAGTTTTATTTTGCTTGGAGTATAATGTACTGCATGAGTGTGTTATAGTGTTCTCAATGACAATATTGTGATAAATATTTTCCTTGTGAATTCCCTTCCACGGAAGCCATACCCACGTGCTAACCTTCCTTCCCTCTTTCCCCTCTTGCAGAGATGGTTGACGCCATGAAGCTCGTCGCGTCCATGGACGTGGAGCTGACAGTGGAGGAGCGCAACCTGCTCTCGGTGGCCTACAAGAATGTGATCGGCGCGCGGAGGGCGTCGTGGCGCATCATCTCCTCCATCGAGCAGAAGGAGGAGAACAAGGGCGGTGAGGAGAAGCTCGAGATGATCAGGAACTACAGGACACAGGTCGGTTGCAGGCCGAGGCCAGGGGCTTGAAGTCGTTTGGGTCGTTTGGGTCGTTTGGGCAGTCAAAGGGAGGTCGGGTCACAGGTTTCTTGGAGGAATTATGGGGTAGCGGGAAGGGGAGGCCTTATGTGGCCTGAGCTGATTGTTTCCTTTTGTGTGTATGGGGAAAGGGAGGTGGGGGGGGAGTGAAGGTCGATTAGGAGGAACGTGGAGAGAAAGAGAGAGAGAGAGAAGAGGAGGAAGAGAGAATGATTTATGAGGGCCGCCTCTGAGGGCACTTGGCCATGGTAAACACAGGGCAGCGAAGCGACGATCTGCTTTGTCTGTTGGAGTGCGTGAAGTACTAGATTCATTTATGTCTGATCTATGCCATTGCCTCATTTTGGGATCCTTTTTGAGGAAGTGAATTAATGCCCTTTTGAGGATCTTGAAGCATCCTTGAAAGAAGGAAGAAACAAGTAAAAAGCCGTGAGAGATCCAACCCTTATGGAAGGTCAGGGAAGGCAGAACCAAAGTTACTTATTACTTTTTGTTATTTTCAAAGCTAAATTGTAAATAGTTGGTTATGTTTGTCTGGAGTTGATACGGGAACACAACTGTCTGTGTGAAAGGGAGAGAAATTGTGTCTGACTCCACTTCTGGAATGATAAGCTGTAGTTGACTCGATAAAGTATAGCATATGAGGGAAGACTCCTTATGCAGTTGTTTTAAGATAACATTTGCTGTAAAATTTATTCACTTGCACCAGCCCATGCAAAGGAAAGGGAAAAGAAAGGCCTTTCTTTTGTTCACGTCTGTGATTTTGCAATGGTTAGTTGATGTGCTTCAATGAGCTGCTTGATGCAGTGTGTGTTGCCGTTTTCTGAACGTGAGATAACCGGCAGTGACATTTACAGAGGCTGGTGAATGTGCTTGGTGGTCCATTCATCTTTCATTTGTGCCTCTGCCCTGAGGAACTGTTAGGATTTCTCTTTCCAATGTATATGGGGAAAAGGTTCCTTAGGCAGAAATTAAAGAAAGGGGGAAACAAGTTATGGGTAAGGCAAGGTTAAGAAAAATTGACTTCTTTTTATTAGAATAGACAGGTTTCTTTTCACCTGCCTCTCGGAAAGTCACAAAACGTAATACCATGAAAAATGCTGAAAATATGGCTTAATTGATAATGCAAAATAGTTCTTTATGTATTTTAGTTTTTCATTCCTAACCATGTAGGTGTTTTGCCATTAAGATCAGGTACTTGTTGACAAGGAAAGGGAGGCAGCAGGGTCACTGTGTGATTAAGAGTGTTATATGCTTAGTTTGTCACATGGGAGGAGCACAGGGTGTGTGTGAGAGAGAGAGAGAGAGAGTGAGGGCTGGGCTGATGTTGACAGCATTATTGATTAGCCTCAGGCGGAGTACTGCTTCCAGGTCAGAGCCCTTGTATATAGATTATTTGTTTGTCCATTTCCTCCCCTGTTTGCCCATTGTATTTGTCTTTTATTTGTTGTTTTTCTGCGTGGTAGTTAAATACTGTAGGTTTGGAAGTAAGACTGCAAGCAACTCTGTTTGGTTTTAAAGAAAGTTGAATATTTTTTTAGAATGACCACTTTGGTGATTCCACTTGAAATATATTTTGCACCCAAGGTATTTTGTATTCAATCAAACAAGGTTGATTCAAATGAAATTTTGGTGTCCTTTCAATTTGCCAAAAAGAGTTAGGGATATTTTATGGTTAGGAATGTTTAGGAAAAGTAGGAATATTTTAGGGTCCTGCAGTGCTAATCCCACCTCTCCATGTTGCAGGTTGAGAAGGAGTTGAAGGACATCTGCTCCGACATCCTGGGCCTCCTGGACAAGCACCTCATCCCCACAGCCTCGGCCGGGGAGAGCCGAGTCTTCTTCTACAAGATGAAGGGAGATTACCACAGGTGAGGAACTGTGCCTGTTACTTTCGCGTTGGTCTCTCCTCTTGCCCGTCTTTATCTCTCTTGCCTTTCTCCTTCCCTTCTCCACCTCTCTCTCCTCTCTTTCTCCTCTCTTTCATCATCTCCTTTTTGCCTTTTTCTTCCCCTTCTCTACTTTTCTCTCTCCTGCCTTTCTCCTCCCTTTCTCTATTTATCTTTCCTTCCTTTCTTTAGCTCCTTTCTCCTCCCTTCACTTCTCTCTCTCTATCTATCTATCTTTTCATTTTCACTGTAGTCTTTTCTACTTCCTCTCTCTCTCTCTCTCTCTCCCCCCCTTTCCTTCTCCCTCTCCCTATCTGTTTCCATTTCTCCTGTTGCCCATTTTCATTTAATTTCTTCCCCCCCCCCCCCCCCCCCCCCCCCCTTTTTTTTTTTTTTTTTTTTTTTTTTTTTTTTTTTTTTTTTTTTTCATAATTATCTTACCTTTATTTACTTATTTCATCCCCCTTCCTGTCCTCCTCACATATACACCTTTTTATTATTATTATTAAACTTTTTCTTCCTCTTTCCTTCCCTCGTCTGCAAGTAAGGGGGCAGCCTTCAGGAATTCGAGGGAGTTGGATGGTCTTGCTGATTTTTTATTTATTTGTTTATTTATTTATTTTTGTTGTTTATTCTTTTTGTTGATTTTTTTTTTTTTTTTTTTTTTTTCTTTTTTTTCCTGTTAGCAGAACTGAGAAGTATGATAGTGGAAATATATATATACATATATATATATATATATAAATTTTTAAAGAAATGGAGTTAAAGTAGTTAAGGTTGTCTAGCAGTGAATCTTCTTCCCTTGACAAAAGGACAATAAGCCCACTCGGTGTCTTCGACAGATGAGGGAGAGGCGACAAAGCACGCAAATTCCCTCCTCGGGAAAGGGCACAGTACCTGCCCTAGTGCCCCCTCCCTCCCCCCTTTAGAGAGAAAAATTAAGCGACAGGTAGCTAGTCTGTTTGTCTTTCCGACCCCTAGCCCTTGTGTGAGGCCAGACTGGCGAGACGTGCAATAACACAGCTCAGTCTCGATGTGTGACAGGGACTCCTTGTTAATGTTAATCTTCTGAGTTTTTGTAGCCTGTTGTTAGCGTTCTTGAGGTTGCGGTGATACTAATCTGAGAGAAGGTTTGCCCTCGTCATCCCCCTTTGTGTTTGTTAGTAATCGGCGTGGGATTTGTGCTCTAGATTCTTTCAGCCTTTGTTATGGGGGCTGGTGCTCTGATGTGGCAGTAGCATGGAGTGATGTGTGCAATGAAAAGGATGTGAAGAATGTCCCAACACATAATCTCTCTCTTTCTTTCTTTCTTTCTTTCTTTCTTTCTTTCTCCTTCCCTTTTCTTTTACCCCTTCCCCCCCATCTCTCTCTTTTTCTCCTTCTCTCCCCTCTCCCTCCCCTTTCCCGCCCCCTTTCCTCTCTCTCAAAAAGCCTTGAGGTAGGATGATGTATATTTGGCCAACCCCCCCTCCCCCCCTCCAACTATGTTTCCTTGTCCCTGTCCTGTGAATAAATTCCGTGTCTGGCTGTGACGCAATCAGCATTGCAGTTTTACGTAAGTAGGCTTGCCTTCCTCTTCTGGATTTCGCCTCTTCTTTGTCGTCCACTCTCTTCCTTCTTTGTTCTTTTTCGCACACCCTTTCTTCGTCATCGCCTTCCTCCTCCTCCACCTTCACCGTTACCTGCTCCTCCTCCTCCTCCTCCTCCTCCTCCTCCTCCACTTCCACCTCCCCCTAGACGAACTCCTCCTCCTTCCCCTGCCCCCCGCCCGCTGGTATCTTCCCTTGCGCTTCTACCCCGACTCCGCCTTCCCGTCTCCCTTCCCCGCCCCCGAGCCCTCCACGGTCCTTTCGCCGCCCC
>NW_028234442.1:8420071-8427571 GCF_977035675.1 Penaeus japonicus
GAATACCTTCCAGACGGTGGTTAGACCTAATTAGATTCTGTGTGAAATTAACCCATTCACGCCGGGGCAGTTCCGGCTTTGCGCGGTCGCAATACCGGGGTTCTTGAACGCATAAGCCCTCTTAGCGCGTGGTTAGACCTAATTAGATTCTGGGTGAAATTAAGGAAGGTGAGAAGTGCCTAAGGGAAATATGATTTGCGACGTAAATGAGAAATGACTAAAATTTTATAGAGGTGTAAAAGAATGCATTTTCCAATTAACATCTTCTTGGACTATTTGCTTTACAATGTGTGTGCAGTCTCTTTCGAATGATGCCGTATGATGACACAGTAAATTCATGACCATGTCAGCAAATCCAAGGACAACGCAGATGATGTTGCTGATTTCTTTGTTGCTACAATGCTCATGTGCCTCTGGCTTTGCCTTAGCCTTTGCCTTAGTCATCCCCTCCGATTTGGCTGCTTTCTTGGGTTTTGCATTTGGCGTTACTAACAAGCATTGGGCTCTTTTGGCCTGCTTGCTGGGGCATCCCCTCTCTCTGCTCTCTCTGTCTCCCTCCTTCTACCTCTCCCCCTTCCTCCTTTCCTTCATGTCTGCATGCACAGGCGCGCACACACACACACACACACACACACACACACACACACACACACACACACACACACACACACACACACACACACACTCACACTCACACACTCACTCACTCACTCACTCACTCTGACTTTCTCAGTCTCTCACCTTCTCCTTTGCCCTTTCCTTATTGCCTGTTATCTTATCCTACCATTTACCTTTAGGCTCCTTGACTGCCATCTCGTGCTAAGGTTTTGAGGGCAACAAGGTGCTTTGCCTAAGATAAATTAACATTACAGTACTTGTTCATCATTATTCCTTCACTTATTCAATTTTAATCTAATGTTCTCCATTCATTTATCATCTGTGAAGTATCTCTATTGTATTTTATCATCATGTTTTGTGCTCACACTAGAAATATGTCACATGATTAACAATGCGAACGTTCCATTCTTCTTTCGTATATATGCCCTTCTCTCTTCTTCTCCCTTACTCTCTTCCACTTTTATTACCTCCTTGATCTCTCTTCTTTCTCTTTATACTGTCTCTCTTCCTTCCATCCCTGTTGCACAGTGGGAGGAGTGGAGGGGGGGTTGCAAGACGCAAAGCCACGGAACAGTATTTACCCCAAAGGCGGCAGCAGGCAATCCGGGAATAGGGGAGGGGGGGGGGGGGGCGTGTCTAGCAGTAAAGAGAAGCAGGCGCAGAGCAAGGCTTTTGGGTTGCACTCTTCATGTTGTCAGTTCGTTTATTGGACATATTTTTTTTAATTAATTTATAAATCATGCAGATCTCATTAGCTTCTAATTCTGATGAAGATATCTTGGTAATTGTACTTCTTTTGGTGGTGTTATCTGTTCTCATTGATACCTCATATTTTATATATATATACATATATATATATATATATATATATATATATATATATATATATATATATATATTTGTATATGTATATTTATATGATATAAATGTATACATGTATTATTCTTCCTGTCAAGTACCTTGTATTAGGCAATGATGTGTTTTCTGTTCTTGATCTTGACAAAAGAAAAGGAGTTGCGCATACTAACCATCTCGTGTCCCCTTCCCACAGGTACCTCGCAGAGTTCGCAACGGGTAATGACAGGAAGGCGGCCGCAGAGAATTCCCTGGTCGCTTACAAGGCAGCCAGTGACATCGCCATGACGGAACTGCCCCCCACACACCCCATCAGGTGAGCGGCGGGAAAGGGGCAGAGAAAGCAGGGGCAGGGCAGGGCTGGCCCAGCAAATGCCCTTTGTATTTAGAGCCGTTTGGATGTTGAGTGGAGAACCAAGGGAAAGGGAGTGAGTGATTGAGAGAGAGAGAGTGAGTGAGTGAGAGCCTTCAGCTTGAGTGATGGGGTATAGTATTTATTTTTGTATATTTTTTTATTTTTTATTTTTATGTAGCGATTCCTTTATTTAGATTAAAATTCCATACCTTTCAAAAGGCCTTCCCTGATTGCTTAGTTGCAAATGCAGCCCGTTTGGCATCATTGCGGCAAACTGAGAATCCCGATCTCTAAAATTCGTCATGGCGCGTGACTCGCAGGTTTTAGGGGTGACCTCACACCCAAAGCTTGAGTACTGGCTTGAAGGTTTTGTTGATCCAGGGAGACTTTCATTCAATTCTGTATCATTTTGCGGGGGATGGTGGGCCAACACGTTCTTGGTTCATTACAATCCACCACATTGTACTTTGGGAGGACTGAATGGAAGAAGTTCATGTCTGTGTTCTCTCCTTGCAGGTTGGGCCTTGCGCTGAACTTCTCCGTCTTCTACTATGAGATCTTGAACAGCCCCGAGCGAGCGTGTCGCCTGGCCAAGGCAGCCTTTGACGACGCCATTGCGGAGCTGGACACCTTATCAGAAGAGAGCTACAAGGACTCCACCCTAATCATGCAGCTTCTGCGAGACAACCTCACGTTATGGACCTCCGACATGCAGGGCGAAGGTGGGCCTCTCTCAAGGCTGCCTCCTTTCTCCCTCTGCCTGGGAGCAGAGGGAGGCAGCAGCAGTTGATTTCCGTTAAGATTAAGAGATCATTTCCTCTTGAGATGCAATGGAGTGAGCAGGACTTTGCTTGCAATTTTTAAGGATCAGAGAAGATAATCTTGTGCATTTTAGATTTTCTTTGGAGCTCTAGTTTTCCAAGGCTGCTCACCATTATTCTTTATGTCCTGAAACATTTCTCCTGAGCATTTGTGTTGTGAAGGTTTCATCACGACATCACTCAAAGCAGCCCACTCACGCTCCCTTTTTATTTGCAGCCGGTGAGGGCGAGCAGAAGGAGCTCTTGCAGGACGTGGAGGACCAGGACGTGAGCTAATGTGGCGGTGGCGGCGGTGGTCCCTTCACCTCTCCACCACCACCACCACACCTCCACCACCTCCACCTCCACCTCCACTACCACCATTTACCCTGAAGGCAATGGAGCTCCCACACCCTCCTCTCCAACACTGCCACAGCTGTCTGGGCCGACTGGAGTCCCTCTCACAACAACGGAGAGAAGCAGGCGTGACTTTCTCTCTCTTTTTTTCATTATTTTTTTTATCTATATATATATATATATACTTGAGTATGTACATTTCCCTCTCGTTCACTGTCGTCTCTCGCTTCCCCCCTTTTATTGACTCGGAAAAGAGAGTCGCTCCTTCCCTGGAGATTTTTTCGGAAATTTGTGTATCGTAGGGAAGGGGATGGATGATGTTTCGTCTGTTCATTTCTCTTTCTTTTTCCCCCCTCTCTCTTTCCCTCTTTCTTGCCATCTCACTTGCTGCAGACATTTGCTATGCCCCTCAGCCTGTCCTGAGTGACTGCTGCTCTGGCAGGTAGGCTGGAGCATTGCATACGCCTGAGCAACGCAAGATGTGTCGAGGGAGCAGCGGACAGGCGTACTTCCTCTCTTCATTTTGTTCCTGTTCTGTGTTATCCACATATTTTGTGATTATTGGCCAGGACACTTTGGTTGCATTCCTTGCGCTGATTGACAAGGCTGGGAGCTCCACTGTCGCGTTGGGAAAGGATTTGGCGCATCATTCCAGTCCTATGTCCTAAGTTAACACATTTTTCATCACACTTTGTGTTTGAAAAGATTATTCATTGCATCATTTGTTGTGTATTTATTATTGATATTGGTACATGATAAGAAGTCTTTAAATAATAGGTAGGTTAATTACTTTTCTCCTGTTTCTTTTGTTTTCCACTCCTTCTGTTCTTGAAATTTTATCTTCTACTGTAGACACCTCCTCCTCCTCCTCCTCCTGTTCCTCCTCCCTCCTCCTCCTCCTGTTCCTCCTCCTCCTCCTCCCTTCATCCACCAAAGCATGGCCATGGTCTTCAGGTGAAGGCCATTCAGTCACTGCCCTTTGATATCAGGTCAGGAGTCACAAGAAGTGGAGGTCAAGGTTCTTCCTCCAGACTCGACGCTCGTCTGTTCATGGCTCGGGGTCGTTGTGCTGGATGGAGCCCGATAGCCAATTTCTAAGACACTTCTTTCCTCCTCCTCCTCCTCCTCCTCCTCCTCCTCCTCCTCCTCTTAGTCCTTTGCCCCCTACCCCAGTACCCAATGCATCCCACTGGGCATCAGGAGACCAGTGAATGTCCTCAAGCTACAGGAGGTTTAATACGTGAAAAAAAAATTCTCAACCTTTTTTGTATTGTGCAAAAAGTTTTTTTTTTCTTTCTTTTTCTTTTTCTTTTTTAAAATTTCTTTCTTCTTTACCCTACTGTGTGAATGAGCTAAAGCGCATCTTGGCACTTTTTTCCTGCTTGGGGAAGTAGCACAGTTTGAGTTAACGTGGAATCCTAAACATCTTTCATTGTTGGTCTCTCTCTCTCTCTCTCTGTCCCAATTGTCTCGTTGTACTTGGAAGAGTAAGCGTTTGTATATTGACGCTAAATATGTTTCACTAGGAGAAATAAAAAACAAAAAACAAAAAAAGGTTTGGCATAATGGAGGCGCGGAGGACCCAGCGCAGGAGCCCCAAGAAGAACGCCTGGAGAGAGAGAGCACTTTCAGGGCCAGCTCGACGGTGAGGCCTGGCAGTAGGCGTTTGGACGAACTCTCTTAAAGTGTAGTGAGCCTTCCCCTGCCCCCCTGCCCCTTCCCCCAACCCCACCCCAGCCCCCAGGTACTGGTCTCTCCCACTGGCTGTCCCGAGCAGCCCTCCATTTGCGCCAATTTAGTGTTTACTCTGTAGAGTTCGCGCTTCATTACACTCGTGCGTTTCCCCAGCTGTGTGTGGTCGAGAGGTCACAAAATTTGACCGGGCTGTCGAGCGCCGAATCGGGCCGCTCGTTTTCCTATATTTCCGTAGACACAGAAAGGTAGCTTGATTTTTGAGGAGCCGCCGGGTCGCGGGCGAGCGGCCGGAGGACTCCCGGCCGCCGAGGCAGCGGGGGTCCCGTGGCGCCTCGCCCGCAGCCCAGGCGCGGCCAGGAGCGAGTGAGTGGAGCTGCTGTTGAACGCTCTTTTCCGTTGTGATGACTACGGCCGAATGTATTATATTGAACACTTTAACAGTTGACTCCCATCATCCACCAGTCAGTTAGTCTTTGTCTTTGTAATCCGAGTCCAGCCACCTTGTGTACTATCATTTCCGCCCTCCACCCTCCCCCCTCCCCTTCACCTCCTTGCGTTTGGGTCGCTTGGTGCTGCTTGATGTCGTTTCTGCAAAATGACTTCCCTGGTTTGGCCTGACTCTTCACTCTAATTTTCGGGGACACAAGAACAGGCGGCGATGCCTCGGTGCGTCCCGGCGAATACGCGGGCGGGAGAAGACACGCTCTCTCCCTGGCAGGAAAGGGAAGAGGCAGCTGCTGGCTTGGCAACTCACCCACCGGCCTCTGGCTGACAGAGGTTTCGTGTGTTCGTGCATCCCATCGCCTTCTTGGACTCACAAAATTTCAGCAAAAGGGAAGTGGAAAACTGTATTTAGAAGAAGAGACGAGAGCGAGGCTGTGTGCATGCCTCAGGAGCCGATCTGGCCTGGGAGAGTCCCCCGTGTCGCCCTCTCCACCCACCCGAGCGTCCAGCATGCATCACTCCCGTCATAACCCCTCCCGTCTCCATTGCACCCCCCCCCCTTCTGACATTAGTGTGCCGTCATTCCCTCGCAGCAGGAAGGTTCAATTGCCAAGCACACACACATTTGAACAGTTTTCTTTTTTATGTAAAGCTTAGGTCAAGGCGTGGAAAGAGGCGTCTGCGCGGTGTGCTTGCGAGGGACAAAGTGGCTCGCCCTGACCCGCCTCGCCCTCCTGACGTCAGCCCAAGGGCGGAAGGGGGAGGCGAGTCGGCAGCGGACGAGCCGAGCCGCCCGTGGTGCTTTGGTCAGGCTTTTTCCACCGAGTTTTGTTTTGGTTATTGGAGCTGGTCGTTCATTCATCTGTTGTCTTTCCGTTGTATTATCATCATTATTATTATTATTATTATTACTAGGAAGGAAGCTCATTATTTTTATTATTGTTATTGTGATGATCATAGTAAAGCCTCACAGCCCCCAAGGGAACGGCGGTCCTCCTCGACGCACTCCCGCGCGCGGCGGCTCGCAGATCGAGACCAGATTTCGAACTCCCCAAACATTCCAGAAAGCATTTTGGCACAACCGCCATAGAAGCAGCCAAGCGATTGTGTTACATTTGTTATTATGACCTTGGTGATGAGTTTGTTGTATTCGTTTTTATTTCTTTTTTTTTTTTCTTGCTATCACTGTCAACAGATAGCACTCATGACCCTTCTTGGTGCTAGCAGATACCCATGCCTCCAATGGCTGTCATGTGGCAATAAAACGCAAAACAAAACTGGAAAATATCTTGAAATATTCGCCCCCTAAACAAAGGAGATAGATGAATAGATTGATACTGGCAACTGACACAGGTGTAGCTTGGTAAATTCACATGCAGGTTTAAGTGAGTAAATATAAAACTATTTAAAAAAAAGATACACATACACACTACAACAACAAAAAAATAAAACTAAAAAATATAAAAAAAATCATAAAAATTCAAAAAAATTATACAAGAAAATGGCTTAATTAGAATTTGTAATGTTAGTGTGACCTCCCCTCTCCCCACCTCCCTTCCCACACCCCCCTCTCTCAGAATTCAAAGAAAAGTAATAATTGTAAAGAATTTCAGAGATCTATAGAGTTGGAAATTGTGCTGGCTTTCTCATTCCGATCAGGCTCTGCCACACGCTGTCCTTGCCAGCCCTTGGAGTGCCACTTGAAGGTTGCTTGAAGAGGGGACTGTGGCTGCCTCGGGGCGGGAAGAACAGCTGTGTCGGCGGGGGACTAGAGTTCATCAAACAAACAAACAAACTGAAAACTGGATGGTGTAGTAGATGTTTCAATAGAACAAACAACTTGGATACAAAAAGTGGATATTTATATGTATAAAAATAACCCCAAAAAACAAACAAACACCTGGCACAATAATAATAATAATAATGATAATAATAATAATAATAAATAATAATACCTGTCGCTGCAGTCCAGGATTGGAACGACTTGACGTGTTGTATTTTTTACTACAATACCAGTGAACTAAATAGACGCTATACACCAGGAGTTGTGAATCTTGCTAGAATGTTGACCCCCTCTATGTAAATACCAAATTGTGATAGGCAAAGCACATGTGTCAATGCACTTGCATGTCGAAAGTGTTTGATTAAACCTCATATTCTCTAAGTATGGTTTCATTATCCATGTTAAATGCCTTTGGTTATTTTCCTTTCTTTCTCATTTCTTTTTTTGATGGTTCTTCTCTCTTGTGTAAGAATTCTTTCTTCTTTTTCTTTTCATTGATAATTTTAAGTTGGGTAATACTGTAAAGATCAACCTCTTTTATACAAATTGCTTTTGAGTCACTCTTGTGCTGTTCCTTTCTTAAAGGTCTTAAA
>NW_028234442.1:8432571-8460071 GCF_977035675.1 Penaeus japonicus
CGGCCGCCTCGCCCGCGTAGAAGACGCGGTGGCCGGCGCGGGCGAGGGCGTCGCCGAGCACGCCCACGTCCGCCCAGCGCCGCGCGCGGGCCGCCTCCTCCAGGCCGGGCGGACACGGCGGGCTGGAGAGCTGGACCGAGAGGGGGGGGGGGGTTACGTAATGGCGGGAACAGTTGCAGTTACAGTAATCACACGCCCATCTCCTCCCAAATAAACCAATCAATGCAAATAAGAACAACAGCAATAAGAGACAAAACAGAAGCGAGGCAGCGAGCCGCCAGCCCATCCGGCCTCGACCCGGAGCCTCGCCGCCGCCGCCGCCGCCGCCCACCTGGTCGAGCATGTTGGCGAGCGCGTCGTGGTTGGCGCTGACGACGGCGCCGTACTGCGCCTCGAGGCTGCGGTCCGCCAGCGCCGAGCCGCGGCGAACACTCACGCGGCCCGTCTTCTTGTCCGGCGAAGACGGGGCGGAGGGCGCGGCGGGGGGCTGGGGGGGGGGGGGAGAGAAGCTGAGGTTAGGGTCGTAATTATAGTTGTAGAACTATAATTATAACTATAATAACTATGACAGCGGCGACAAAATAAGAAGAGCAAATGATGTGAGCGAGAACAGCAACGGAAATGAACCCTCGCTGTCAATAACGTCATGTCACTATATCACACTGTAAACACTATATCAGAATCAGCCTGTCTTGGCACCACGTGGCACTCGAGAGCCACCTACCTGCTCGTTAGTGACACCTGCTGATGAGCCCACAGGTATCTGCGTCACCTGGAGGGAGAGTCGCGTGGCGGTGATCAGGAAAAAGCTTATGCAAAAGCGATTATTTATTATTATGATTATGATTATGCAAATGATAATAATAAAGATCAGGACGATGACTTTAACCATGTGACTTCCGGAATGAGTGCATGTTATCAATTCATATTTCTTTCTTCTGGAAGAAAACGGAAGCAAAGACATAACGAAACAGCATTGACGAAAAGGTCATCCACTTATAGAATGGGGAAAAAGATACTTATTGAATAGAGAGTGAGAAAATAAAATATATATATACATACATATATCTACACACTATACATCTGCACAAAACTAAAATAAATGAATAACACATCCAGTTAAATACAGTATAAACCTAACGGACAAAAAAAAAAAAGAAAAAAAAGAACAAAAAATACAACGAACCAAACGGCTTTATTGAAAGATGGTTCAATCAAGCAAACCTTTTTTTTGTTCCTCTGGCTTCGCTTCAACTCCAAACCTCAATTCAGTTCTCAAAGACACTCATTCGGCTTCCACAGCTTCTTTACGGTCTTAACTTATCAGTTATTTAATGCATTATCCGTTTATCTATTTATTCATTCAATGTATTTATCCAGAGACCAAAGAGGGACATGCGTTTGTGCAAACAGGGGTCGGGATGAGCTGGGGGGGGGGAGAGACAGCGGTGCAGGGAAGGGCCGAGGAGTGCCGGAAGGAGTGGGAGGAGGAGGGAAGGGGCGGAGATGGAGGAAGAGGAGGAGGAAGAGGAGGAGGAAGAGGAGGAGGTGGAGGAGATAGAGGAAGAGGAGGAGGAGGTGGTGGTGTTGGAGGAGGAAGAGGAGAAAGAGGAGGAGGAGGAGAAGCAGAAAAAGGAAGTGGAGAAAGAGGAAGAAGAAGAAGAGGCTGGGAAGGAGAAGATGCAACACGCACAGAGGAAGCACAAGCAAAGAGGAAGAGCAAGAACATCGTGACGCGTAGAAGTAAAGAGACGAGGAGAGTTAGTCCGTGTTTGCATGGAAGTGCTTGAGTGCTTCCGAAGTGCTCGTCTTTGGGGGAGAAGCGAGAGATGAAGTGGCACCGAAGGGCGGCCGTGAGATCCAAGGACACGACTAAGATAAATGAATAAGATAGATGAAATAAATAAAAAAATACATGCCAATATCTTTCAAGACGTGACGCCTAGTGGCACTTCCCACCAGAGTGCCAAAACCACACAACCCAAGAGACATAAAGTGCCAACATAGATAGACATCACCCCGCATCAACATGCTCCCTGTAAAAAAATGGTGCCAATAAAAACGATCCCCGGTGCCAGGTAGTGTTACCAATACATCACGCCATCCTTCCCCCAAAAAAGTGTAAGATGTTAAAATAGGTGCCAAGGTGCCAAGGAGAACCCATTCGAGAGTTAGGTGTCAAGTCAGTGCCAAAATGTTGCCGGGTGTCAAGGCAGTGCCAAACCCAGTGCCAGATGTAAAGACGGTGCAAGAAGTTCCAGTTCTGTGTATCAAGTCAGTGCTAAATAAGGTCTAGATAGGGTGCCAGGTGTCACATACGTGCAAAATCATTGTGCCAGTGTCAAGTCAGTGCCATGCAAGTACCACACGTGTCAAGTCAGTGCCAACCAAGTACCGCATGTGTCAAGTCAGTGCCAACCAAGTGCCACACGTGTCAAGTCAGTACTAACAAGTGCCACGCGTGTCAAGTCAGTGCCAACCAAGTGCCACACGTGTCAAGTCAGTGCCAACTAAGTGCCACACGTGTCAAGTCAGTACCAACAAGTGCCACGCGTGTCAAGTCAGTGCCAACCAAGTGCCACACGTGTCAAGTCAGTGCCAACCAAGTACCGCACATGTCAAGTCAGCGCCAAGCAAGTGCCCGGTGCCCAGTGAGTGCCCAACGGGTGCCAGGGGCGAGGCAGCGCCGCCCTCCTCTCACCTGGGCGGGTATGATGTAATCGTCGATTGTGTGGACCTCCTGCGGTGCCTGCTGGGGGAGGGGGGGTCGAGGGGGGGCGGGGAGGGGCTCTTCGTAGTGCACGGGGGAGGGGGGGCGGAGACACTCGTACTGGAGGGGAGGGGGAGGGGGGGGCAGGGGAGAAGAGGGAGGGGTCGGTTTAGTATGGCTGGCGTGGAAGGAGAAACGTGTGTGTGTGTGTGTGTATATATATATATATTATATATATATATATTATATATATATATATATATATATATATTATATATATATATATTATATATATATATATATATATTATATATATATATATATATTATATATATATATATATATATATATATTATATATATATATAGATATATATATATATATATTATATATTATCTATATCCTACAACCCCCCCCCCCCCCCACCCCCCCCTCCCCTCCCTCCCTCCCTCTTCTCCCCATCCCTCCCTCCCTCCCTCCCTCCCTCCCCCTTCTCCTCCCCCTCC
Organism: Penaeus japonicus; assembly: GCF_977035675.1. NCBI lineage: Eukaryota > Metazoa > Arthropoda > Malacostraca > Decapoda > Penaeidae > Penaeus > Penaeus japonicus. The sequence continues at coordinate 8,435,788 of NW_028234442.1, forward strand.
CCCCCCCTCCCTCCCTCCCCCCTCCCTCCCTCCTCCCTCCCTCCCCCTTCTCATCCTCCTTCCCTTCCTCCCTCCCTCCTTCCCTCCCTCCCTTCTCCTCCCCCATCCCCCTCCCTCCCTCTTCTCCCCATCCCTCCCTCCCTCCCTCCCCCCCCCCCCTCCCCTCCGCCCCCCCCGGCCCCCACCCAAGCATACTCTGTCTAAAAGTTTCCTCGACAGTTAATACGTAGGAAAATACTGTCAGTCGCCGGGCGTTACCAGACCTTACCAACCACATAAATATCATGAAGAAATGTGTTATGAAAGTGAATTACAAGTTATAATGGATTCAAATAAAGATGACAGAGAAGGAAGACAAGTAAATAAAACACAAACACACACAAATACACAGGAAAACAAATAAACGCCAAAATTTTAGACAAACATATATCCCCTACCCTCAAAAAAAAAAAAAAAAAAAAAAAAATCACATCTACCAAAAATAAAACCTCAAACCAACACAAAATTCCTCATTACAAAATAACCTCGAAAATCTATCCCAAACAACAACAAAACAACAACAACCTAATCAACAAACACCTCCCCCCCCTTCCCCCTCCCCCTCCCCTCCCCACGTGGCCTAAATAACCGGAGAAAAAAAAACACACCAATACAAAAATAAAAGACAAAAAACAAGAAAGAAAGCAACAGCCATTTAAAAACAAGAAAGAAATGAAAGAAGAAAAGACAAGGAGCCAAATCTATCCCAAAGAAAAAACACAAAATAATTTATTTTTAAAATACGGACTCGCTATAGCAATAATAACAATACTAAAAAAAAAATAATAAATAAAAATCTAACCAAACCTTCCCCATAAGGATATCACCCAAAAAGACGAGAAAAGGAAAAGAAAAGGTAAAATCAATTCTGAACCGCAGGGAAACTCCGAAATCAAAAGAAATCCTCACTAGCAGGATCACTCCGAATCAACAACAAATCCACAAACACACACATACAAACAAAGGCAGTAAAAATAATCCGAAACAAACAAAAACAAATAAACAAAAAATCCCTCCCACAACAAACCCTTCCAAAACGCCCCCCTCTCCTTCAAAAAGAAAAGAAAAGAAAAGAAAAAAAAAAAAGCGCAGCGCCATGCGTCGACTCGGACTCAGACTCGGCGGCGCAGACCCTCACTCACGTGCGGCTGGTGCGGGCGGGCGGGCGCGGGACCTTTGCTCGCACGCCCCGCCCACGCCCCCGACGCCCCCGCGCCCACGCCCGCACTCGACGCGCTGCCCGTGCTGCTCGTGCTGTCCTGGTGCTGGTGCCGGATCAGCCCGCGGTGGGAGGACTCCTGTGGGGAGGGAGGGAAGGAAGAGGGGCGGGGGAGGGGGAGGAAGGGAGGAGGGAAGAAGGGGAGAGGTATGGGGGGAAGGAGGGAGGGAAGGAAGAAGGGGCAGGGGTAGGTAGGGGGGGAGGGATGGGAGGATGGGCGGGGTAGTGAGGGAAGGAGGGAAAGAGTGGGAAGGGATGGGAGGAGGGGCGGGGGAGGTAGAGGGGGAAGGGAGGGAAGGGAGGAGGGAGTGGCACAGAGGGAGGGGAGGGAGGAAGAGCGTAAGGGAACGAATGAGAGAGGGAGGAAAGGGAGGAAGAAATACAGAAGGAGGGTGTGGGGGTGGCGAGGGGAGGGGGTGGGGGCAGGGGAGAAGAGGGAGGGGTCGGTTTAGTATGGCTGGCGTGGAAGGAGAAACGTGTGTTTGTGTGTGTGTGTGCGTGTGTGTGTGCGTGTGTGTGTGTGCGTGTGTGTGTGCGTGTGCGTTAGCGTGTGTGTGCGTGTATGTGTGCGTGTGTGTTTGTGTGCGTGTGTGTTTGTATGCGTGTGTGTGTGTGTGTGTGTGTGTGTGTGTGTGTGTGTGTGTGTGTGTGTGTGTGTGTGTGTGTGTGTGTGTGTGTGTGTGTGTGTGTGTGTGTGTGTGTGTGCGTGTGTGTGTGTGTGTGTGTGTGTGTGTGTGTGTGTGTGTGTGTGTGCGTGTGCGTGTGCGTATGTGTACGTGTGTGTGTGTGTGTGTGCGTGTGCGTGTGCGTATGTGTACGTAAGTGAGTGTGTACCCGGATGCTTGTGGATTAGTCTGGATTCACTGTTCTCTGTCTAAAGGATTCCTCGACTGTTAATACGAAGGAAAATCTGTCAGTCGAAGGGCGTTAAGATACAACAAATAAATATCTTGAAGAAATGTGTTATGAAAGTGAATTACAAGTTATAATGGATTCAAATAAAGATGACAGAGAAGGAAGACAAGTAAATAAAACACAAACACACACAAATACACAGGAAAACAAATAAACGCCAAAATTGTAGACAAACATATATCCCCTACCCTCAAAAAAAAAAAAAAAAAAAAAAAAAAAATCACATCTACCAAAAATAAAACCTCAAACCAACACAAAATTCCTCATTACAAAATAACCTCGAAAATCTATCCCAAACAACAACAAAACAACAACAACCTAATCAACAAACACCTCCCCCCCCCTTCCCCCTCCCCCTCCCCACGTGGCCTAAATAACCGGAGAAAAAAAACACACCAATACAAAAATAAAAGACAAAAAACAAGAAAGAAAGCAACAGCCATTTAAAAGCAAAAAAGAAATGAAAGAAGAAAAGACAAGGAGCCAAATTTATCCCAAAGAAAAAACACAAAATAATTTATTTCTAAAATACGGACTCGCTATAGCAATAATAATACTAAAAAAAAAAAAGAAAGAAAAAAATCTAACCAAACCTTCCCCATAAAGATATCACCCAAAACGACGAGAAAAGGAAAAGAAAAGGTAAAATCAATTCTGAACCGCAGGAAAACTCCGAAATCAAAAGAAATCCTCACTAGCAGGATCACTCCGAATTAACATCAAATCCACACAAACACACACAAATAAACACACCAAAAATACTCCGAAACAAACAAAACCAAATAAACAAAATTCCCCCCACAATAAACCTTTCCAAAACGCCCCCCTCCCCCCCCTCCCCTTCAAAAATAAAATAAAAAATAAAAAAACAAAAGCGCAGCGCCATGCGTCCAGCTCCTCAGACCCGGCGGCGCAGAACCTCACTCACGTGCGGCTGGTGCGGGCGGGCGGGCGCGGGACCTTTGCTCGCACGCCCCGCCCACGCCCCCGACGCCCCCGCGCCCACGCCCGCACTCGACGCGCTGCCCGTGCTGCTCGTGCTGTCCTGGTGCTGGTGCCGGATCAGCCCGCGGTGGGAGGAGTCCTGTGGGGGAAGGGAGGAATGGGCGGAGGGGCGGGGGAGGGGGAGGAAGGGAGGAGGGAAGAAGGGGAGAGGTATGGGGGGAAGGAGGGAGGGAAGGAAGAAGGGGCAGGGGTAGGTAGGGGGGGAGGGATGGGAGGATGGGCGGGGTAGTGAGGGAGGGAGGGAAAGAGTGGGAAGGGATGGGAGGAGGGGCGGGGTAGGTAGAGGGAGAAGGGAGGGAATGGAGGAGGGAGTGGCACAGAGGGAGGGGAGGGAGGAAGAGCGTAAGGGAACGAATGAGAGAGGGAGGAAAGGGAGGAAGAAATACAGAAGGAGGGTGTGGGGGTGGCGAGGGGAGGGGGAGGGGGGAGGGAGAAGAATGATAAGTTAGTCTTGTCTTTAGAATGATTTGAGTCGAAAGCGTTTGTTGTTGTTGTTGACTTTAGGTTCATTAGTGTTACAGTTTATTAAAGTTTAGTTTTGTTTTTGTTTAAATTTATCCGTTTTATATACGTGTGCGTATGTACGTGTGTATATGTACGTGTACGTGTACTTGTACGTGTACTTGTACGTGTATGTGTGTATATATATATGTGTGTACGTGTATGTGTAAGTGTGTGTGTGTGTGTGTTTACGTATATACATGCGTGCGTGTTTATATTATTTCATTCTTTATTTCCATTCCATTTATTGGTCAAAATCTCATAATCTATTTATCATTCATTATCATTATTTTCACTTCAGCCATCCGTCCATCCACTGCCCTCCTCTTCTTCACCTTCCTCTTCCTCCTCTTCTTCGTCCACCACCTCCTCCTTCCTCCCATCCACCCCCTTCCTTCTCCTCCTCCTCTTCCATCTACTTCCTATTTCTTCACCTTCCTCTTCCTCCTCTTCTTCGTCCACCACCTCCTCCTTCCTCCCATCCACCCCCTTCCTTCTCCTCCTCCTCTTCCATCTACTTCCTATTTCTTCACCTTCCTCTTTCTCCTCTTCTTCGTCCACCACCTCCTCCTTCCTCCCATCCACCCCCTTCTTCCTCCTCCTCCTCCTCTTCTTCCTCTTCCATCTACTTCCTATTTCTTCACCTTCCTCTTTCCCCCTTTCCATTTCTACTTCCACTTCACTTCCTTCTTCCTGCTCATGATGCTCCTCCTTCTCTTTACCCTCCCCTTCATCTCCCCTTTTTACCCTTCCCCTTTCCCTTCCCCCCCTTCCTTCTCGCTCCTCTTTCCCCTAACCCTACCCCCTCCCTCCCTCTCCTCCCCTCCTCCCTCCCCTAACCCTTCCCTCTCCTCCCCTCCCTCCCTCCCTCTTCTCCCCATCCCTCCCTCCCTCCCCTCCCCTTCTCCTAATCCTTCCCCTTCTCCCTCCCCTCTCCTCCCCATCCCTCCCCCTCCTCCCCTTCCCCCCTCCCTCCCTCCCCTTCCCTTCCCCCTTCTCTCTCACCTCCCTCCCCTCCCTCCTTCCCCTTTCCCCTTCCCCTCCCCCTTCTCCTCCCCCATCCCCCTCCCTCCCTCCCTTCCCTCCCTCCTCTCCCCCTTCTCCCCCCCTCCCTCCCTCCCATCCCACCCCATCCGACGCCTCACCTGAGACCCTGCGGGCGGCATGGGCGCTCTCCTCTTCTCCCTGTCCTCCTCCCCGCGGATGCTGGACGTTCTCCCCGGCTTCCTCGGGGTGATGGGGGCTCGCACGTCGCCTGGGGAGAAAAGTGGGGAGATACGCGGTTAGATGGGGAGCCTCGTGGGGAGAGATTGATAGAGAGAGAGATAAGTGGGAGGAGATAGATAGAGAGGTTGGGAGATATAGATGGGGGAGAATAGATAGATAGATAGATAGGGTGGAATAGATAGGAGTACAGAAGGAGTGGAATAGAGAGATAGGCAATATATTCATTTATATGCAGACACATTTATTTAGACATTAATACACAGCCACCCTCCTGGCCCTTCCGACGCTCACCCAAGTTGGCGTAGACGGAGTCCCTGGCCAGCTTCGGGGGCTCAGGCCGCGGGGGGCCGCCTCCCCCTCCCCCTCCTCCTCCTCCTCCCCCCTTGGAAGAGCTCCCGGCGCTGCTCGGGGTCCTTGCGGGGGGCGGGGGGCGCTGGGGTCTGTGGTGGGGGCCGTCGGAGCTTCCCTCGGCGTAGGGGGGCGTGGCCTCGCCGAAGGGGGGCGTGGCCTCGGCGCCCTGAGTCGCCTCCAGGGACACCTTGCGCGGGGGTGGGGGCGGCTTGGGCCGACCTGGGTGGGTGGGGAGGGGAGGGGCGTTGGAAAAGAAATTAAAAACAAACAGACAAACAACCGGGCAGAGACGAACAGGCCGGTAAATCAAAGATAAAAAATATATATGTAAAAGTAGAAAAAAAAAATCATACAAATAGACAAATAATTAAATCACCAAATAAACAGACACACACAAACAACCCAATGAAAAAAAAAAAAAAAAAAAAAAAAAAAAAAAAAAATCGACGCCCGACGCCCACCTTCCGAGTTGTAGCCGAGGTGTCCTGTAGGCGCGGCGCTGGCGTGGCTGCTCTCGCTCGCGAAGGACTCTCGCCGCTCCACGCCGGGGTCCTGAGGGGGGAGGGGGGGGAGAGGGCGGTTAGGAGCGAGATAAGAACAATAACATCGGAAATAAACAACAACAACATGAATAGGATGAATGAAATTGTGGGGGGGGGAGGGGGAGGAGAGGGGGGTTAAGAGCACGATAACAACAACAACATCGGAAATAAACAACAACAACAGCAAAATGAATAGGATGAATGAAATAGGATGACGTGAAATGAATCGGTTCCAGACAATGGGAATTCTTGAGTGGTGATAAATATTATTCTTAACTTCATAACTATATTCTGTTCAACAAAAGGTCAAGGTAGTTGCAGTGAGGAATAAGGGATGCAACAAGATAAAGCAGTAATATATGTTAGGAGAAGAAGAGGAAGAAGAAGGGAGAGGAAGAGACAGAGAGACAAACGACGGATGGAAAAAAAACAATGATGATGATAATAATAATAATAATGATGATGATGGTGATATTAAGAGTAATACTAATAACAGGAACAGGAGGAGGAAGAAGAAGACAACAGACCAAGATAAAGAAGAAAATAAGATAAAAAGGAATAAGATACAGATACTGACACATAAAAGGAGGAAAAAGATTAAATAAAAAACCGAAGAAGAGAACCCGACTAAAAACGAAAGAGAGAGAAGGAAAAAGAACAAATAAATCATTCGAGAGGAAAAGAGATGAAAAACAAAAGAGAAACACATCGTATAGCGTAGAAATAACAGAGACAATAACAAACCAAACCGAATTAATTAGAAACAAAAATAATCGAAACAAAAACAGTAAGAAACAAAACCGTGAGAACAAAAGAAATAGAATAACAAACGTAAAAAGAAAAGGAAAACATAATGAGAAGCAAAACCGAGAAAAAGAAGAAAAGGGAAATAAAAGAGACGAAAGGCAACCAGGCCGAAGGAGAGACAGGAGGAGAAACATTAGAAAAGAAAGAAAAAAAAAAAGAAAAAAAAAATCATAAGAAGAAAAGGGAAATAAAAGAGACGAAAGGCACCCAGGCCGAAGGAGAGACAGGAAGAGAAACAGTAGAAAAGACAAAAAAAAAATAATAATAATAAAAAAAAAATAATAATAATAAAAAAAAGAAGAAAAAAAAGAAAAGAAAACCGTAGGAAGAAGAAAAGAGAACTAAAAGAGACGAAAGGCCGAAGGAGAGCCAATACGAAGGAGCGAGCGACCGACCCTCCTGACGAAGGAGCTCTTCTTCTCGAGCGCCGCGCCCGCAGGAGGCGAGTGCGCGCCCGAGGGCACCCCGACGGGCGCCCCGACGGGCATCGGGCACGGCACGCTGGCGTAGATCTCGGCGGCGCTGTTGGCACCGGAAGTGGCGGGCGCCGGGGGGAGCGTGGGCGCCTCCGGGGGTGCGAGGGGGGAGGGAGGGGCGTGCAGGGGGCTGGGCGGCGTCTGCGGGAGGAGGAGGGTGAGGAGGGGGGGGGTGAGTGGGGGCGTAAACAAGAAAGGTTTAAGTGAATGAATAACAAAGAGATACGTGGATAAACGTGGAATGGATGAAATAAGGAGACAAGTGAACAGCCAAGAAATGAATGAACAGGAGACGGATGGAGGGATGGATGAGTGAGTGAGTGAGCTGGATAGATGGATGAGTCGGATGAGTCGCCACTGGATGGATCATGAGTGAGGAAAAATCAGATGAATTTATAGGAATTTATTTACTGATTCTTCGAATAATAAAAAAAGGAATATTGAAAAAAAATATATATATATTATCAGGAAAAAATATTCAAGAAACAGAAGACAAGAAGAAGAAGGAAAAGGAGGAGGAGAAGAGGAGAGGAAATAGAAAAAGGAGAAGAAGGAGAATAAGTAGAAAATAGAAGTAGAAAGGAAAAAATAATAATAACAAAAAGAAGGAAGTGAAGAAAAGAAAAATGATAAGAAAAAGGGACACAGAAAAAGAAAGAAAAGGAAAGAAAAGAGAAACAAAGAAAACGAAGGAAAATAAAGAAAAGGGAGAGAAAGAAAACGAAGAAGGAAAAAGACAAAGGAAGAGAAGTAGAAGAAGAAGTAGAGGAAGAAGAAGAAAGAAGTCGAATAAATTAAAAGGTCAATCGGATTGCGTGAATGAATTTGATCAAAATAAATTGTTGATAAAATTGTCTCCGGCGGGGCGAAGGGTTGCCAGATGCCGCTATTTCACGGAACTATTTCGATGCTGCCTTATCTCTAAGCTGCAATATCTCTCTGTTATCTATGCTATCTTTTTTATATCTTGTTTATATCTGTTTGCAGTGTTTTATCTTCTCGGTTGGCTTGGCTTTTTTTTTTCTTTTTTTTTTTTAACTTTACATATTATTTTTGTCGACAATAGTAAGGAAATGTGTTTCCGCCGATGAACTACAGGTCATTCAAGAATAATAGGTTCAAGAACAGTTAATTCAAGAATGATAAATTCGAGAACAATTATTTCAAGAATAATAAATTCAAGTAAAAATCATTCAATAATAATAAATTCAAGAAAAATTCATTCAAGAATAATAAATTCAAGAACAACAGATACAAAACAATAATAAACAACGTGTGATCAATAAGAACAACGCGTAAACAACCAGAAGAGCTGCTTCTGACCCTCTGGAACGCCACTTAACAACAAAAACAAATGAAAAACAAGAATATCAGCCACACCGCCTTCTCTTCCTGGATGACCTGCAAGAGCGAATAGGGTCAACCTAGGCCATGCCCCTTGGGACTGACCTGCAGGACCGCCACCTACCGACAGGGCCATTCAAGGCGCCCTTTGTGACTGACCTGAAGGGCTTCCACTCGGAAACAACAAGCCTCGTCTTTGCGCCCTTCGTCAGAGAGACTGAGTGACGTCACAAGATCAACCTCGGTGTATCTTGCTTACTGACTGACTGACTGATTGACTGACTGACTGATTGACTGACTGACTAACTGACTAAATGACTGACTGACTGACTGACTGACCTGAAGTTGAGCTACATGAGAGGGCCACCTTGGCCACCCCTTGTCAATGACTGACCTGTAGGACCAGTCTAGACGCCTCTTAACACGACTTAGTTAACACTGACCTGCATGAGCGCAGCGGGGGAGGCGTAGAGGTCCTCCGGCGGCGCGCCCTTCGCTGCGGCGCCCCTCGGCTGCGGCGCGTGCCCTTGCGGCGGGGGCACGTAGCCGTAGATGCCCGTGTAGTCGTAAATGGGCGAGGTCTTCTCCGGCCGCGCTATCACCTGAGGAAGGGAGATTCAGTAGTGTTGTAGGATGCATTTCGCTGGTGAGGGATCGAGGTCTGCCCGATACGACCGTCTGTTGCAAATGTTGGTTTGTCTCATTGCTTTGCAGACTGATTGCTACTCAAAGGCGGCATCACCCAGAGCTCAAATTCCTTAGTCGCTTTCAGTGGGCATCCAGATCCTTGTTTCAAGCGCTTTTGCAGTGACTGGACTTCGAATTGAGCATCTATGGAGGAAACGTGCGTACTCTGCATTCAAAAGGAACTCCAGGGTATACGGACCCAAAATATAGCCACGTGAGGGATTGAGGTACGTTTATATAATGGTGGCGACTGAATGTAAACAAGCAATACGTTTCGTATCTTCCCTCGTGATTATAAATAAATAAACGTTATGGCTATAATCACTAGTATCTTTATTTTTTTAAATGTAATAAAAATGATATTTGAAGAAGTATAGTAATTATTTATATCAAACACAACGAAGCCCAGAAAAAAATGGCCAGAATATAGTGAAAAGGATGCCCAGTATGCAATATTGCCATGACAAAAACAACAATAACAATACCTGCAATAGAGATAATTATACTGATACTCATAATACAAGATACGTAAGCATCATGTTGCATCATCCTGCACACTGTATTCGTAAGTTGCAGATGTATAATGTATAATGCATTGTATTATACCACAGACGGATCAGCAATCGGATACTCAGGTTTGACTTTATTCATGCAATACACAAGCGCTGATGGAGACATGTACGCAAGCAGCTGGTTTTGGCTTCATAATGTGCTTGCGTTTCCCGTGTGTCGCGAGGGAGGGCTGCGCTTTCTTAGCTCTCTTCTATTTGAATTTGTTTGTTTCTTTGGTTCTTTCTCTCTCTCTCTCTCTCTCCTCTCTCCTTCTTTCTTTCCCTCTCCTGCCTCCTCCCCTCCCTCCTTCTCTTCCCTTTCCACTTCTCCCTCCTTCCCTTCCCTCCCCTCCCCTCCCTCCTTCTCTTCCCTTTCCACCTCTCCCTCCTTCCCTTCCCTCCCCTCCATCCTTTTCTTCCCTCTCCACCCCTCCCTCCTTCTCTTCCCTTTCCACCTCTCCCTCCTTCCCTTCCCTCCCCTCCCCTCCCTCCTTCTCTTCCCTTTCCACCTCTCCCTCCTTCCCTTCCCTCCCCTCCCCTCCCTCATTCCCTCCTTCTCTTCCCTTTCCACCTCTCCCTCCTTCCCTTCCCTCCCCTCCCCTCCCTCCTTCTCTTCCCTTTCCACCTCTCCCTCCTTCCCTTCCCTCCCCTCCCTCCTTTTCTTCCCTCTCCACCCCTCCCTCCTTCTTTTCCCTTTCCACCTCTCCCTCCTTCCCTTCCCTCCCCTCCCCTCCCTCCTTCCCTCCTTCTCTTCCCTCTCCACCTCTCCCTCCTTCTCTTTCCTCTCCACCCCTCCCTCTTTCTCTTTCCTCTCCACCTCTCCCTCCTTCCCTCCCCTATTTCCCACCCTCCTTCCCTCCCACCCCTCCACCCCCTCCTTCCCTTCCCTCCCTCCCCTATTTCCACCCCTCCTTCACACCCCTCCACCCCCTCCTTCCATCCCACCCCTCAACCCCCTCCTTCCCTCCCCCTCCCATCCCTTCCCTCCCTCCCCTATGTCCCATCTTCCCACCCCTTCACCCCCTCCTCCCCTCCCCCCCCCCTCCCTCCCTCCGCCCCTTACCTGCACTCCGTCCTGATGGTAGTCGAGCGGGTGGATGATCTGCAGCCTGGACTTCCTGGCCTCGCGCAGGAGGTCCCTCCGCTCCTGCTCCCTGGCCGCCGCCGCCGCCGCCTTCCTCTTCTCCTCCTCCTTCGATGAAGAGGAGGAGGAGGAGGAAGAGGAGGAGCTGCCTAGACGGAGGAACTTCTTGAGCGAGAAGCGGGAGGAAGAGCTCCGCCCTCCTCCTCCTCCTCCGTCGCCTCCTCCTCCTCCTCCCTTTTTCGTCCTGTCGCGCCCTCGCGTGTCTCCTTCGCTCCCTCGCTTGGCTGTGGGCGGCGACGAAGGGCGGAAGAAGCCTGCGGGCGGAGAGGGCGGAAGAAAGGTTTAGTTCTTGTCGAATTCTCTCTGTTTTTAGAAGTTTTTTTTTAATCTCTTTTGTCTGGAATTTTATTTCTTATCTCTTTCATCTTTAATCTCTTTTATCTTTTACTTCTTTTATCTTTTATTATCTCTTTCATCTGGAAGGCTTGGATGTTTTCCAAGAAGGGAGATCAAGGAACAACGTCCATGCAGATATGTCTACTTACCTGTCCATCTCTATTGATAAATGAAGTCGAAGCCAATGAAAGACGTTTGAGACATTTGTTTACATCATTTGTGCGCTCCTTTGCGACGTCACATCCCAAGTATCATTCATGTGACGTCACACATTCACTCATGACGTCGCATACTCACCCATGACGCTGAACGACAAACTCAGTTTAGAAGACACGGGACTCGAAGTAGGTTCCCTGCGAGATGCGGCAGCAGGTCCGAAATCTCCGGCCGGGAAATCCAGCAGCAATTCGGAACTGGTGTCTCATCGTTCAGTGGACCCATTTTGTCTTTATTTTCTATACCTCACCTATACCCCCCCCCTCCCCCCCCATCCCCTGCCCTGCCCTGCCTCACCTGATCTGCCGAAGCTGAACCTGGACGAGGAAGCCGCCGGCGCCGTCGAGACCGAACTCTGCGGCACGAGGACGGCGGCCGTCGCGGCGGCCACGGAGGCGTCGAGGCTGACCATGTGGGCGCTCGCCCGCGGCACCGAGTGCGAGCGGGACGCTGCGGGTCTCGAGGCCGTTCCGCATGCGGCCGCCTCTGGGTTGGGCGCCGCCGACACCGCCGCGCCCTGCCACGACGCCGCTTCAGAGCCTGGAAGGAGATCGGGTCGTCAGGGTATTGGCGCCAGGACGCTAACAATTACTGATGCCTCCACCCTCCTGCGTCTGCTGTTGACTCCTCGCCAGGAAGGGCGGTGAAGGCGCGCTGGCGCCCCACGCGGGAGCCCAGTTCACTTTACTGATTCTTTTCTTATATTAACACCTATGCTCAATATTACGTCCTTTCACGCTGATCTAATATTCAGAAGGTAATAAAAATGACATTAACAACAACATTAATAACTATAATAACAACAATGATAGAAAAAGGCGAGCAAGAACAGCGGCAGCGACACGGCCTGCTGCTCCCGGTTCCACACTTGCCTTCGGCGCCGCTCGTCCCGACGGGCCCGATGGAGTTCCTGTAGAAGGGCACGGCCGAGGACGACCGCTCGGCCTTCCTCAGGGGCGGCGGGTCCTCCTGCTCGTCCTCCTCGTCGTCGAAGTCGTCCGTGAAGGACGAGTAGGACTCGCCGTCGCGGTCGTCGGCGGGCACCTGGAGGGTGTGGGCGTGGGCGTGGGCGTGGGGCTCGGGCGGTTCCTCCTCCTCGCCCCCTCGGTCCCCCCGCCGCTCCTCCTGGCGGCTCTCCTCGCCCTCCTCGCCGGCCGCCTCCTCCCCCTCGGCCTCGCCCGCCTCCCCCTCGGCGGGCGGGCGCGGCGCGGGCCGCTTGCTGGAGCTGGACCTCGTGGCCTTCGACCCGAAGTCGAGGGCGGCGGAGAGCAGGCTGCGGTTGGCCTCGAAGGTGGACCTCGACTGGCACCGCGTGGACTCCTGGCGGCCGACGGAGGAGGTGGAGGGCGAGGAGGAGGCGCTGGAGGCGGCGGCCGAGCCCGCGGGCGCGTCGCGCGGCGCCCCCGAGGCCTGGAGGCTGTCGTCGATCTCGTGGTAGATGGTCTCGTCGTCGCGAGGCGTGTGGGCGGGACTCGCGAGGCCGGCGGCGGCGGCGCCCGAGGACACGGCGACCGGCACGTCGTACACCGCCTCCGCGACGCGCTGCGGCCGCCCCTGCAGCGCGGGCACGGCCGGCGCCTGCGTGGTGGGCGGCGGCTTCTTGGGCGGCGACGCGGCGTCCGGCCGGGAGCCCGCCGACGAGGCCTCCGACAGCGCCGAGGACGTGGACGCGGTGTCGCTGCGGTCGTCGGCCGAGAGCGACGCCAGGTTGGGCGTGGATGCGGCGCCCGAGAGGGAGCCGAGCGAGTGGCGCGGCGCCACGGCCACGGGCGTCGCGTACACCCGCGGGGAGGAGCTCCCTGAGGACCTGTAGGACACCTTGGGCTTGTCCTTGAGGATGGGCGGCTTGGGCGTGATGACGGGCTTGGCGCCGGGCAGGCCCTTGAGGCACGAGGTAGAGGCGTAGAGAGCGGACTTCTGGATGCCCGCCGTGGGCGCCGCCGCCTCCTGAGGCGCCTTGATGTCCCTGAGGAAGTCTGGCGTGGCGGGCGAGTAGGCGGGCGAGGGCGGCGCGTAGGGCGCCTCGTACATGGAGCGGGAGGACGCCGCGTGCAGGAAGGACGAGTTCTGCGGGCTGGACGCCGCGATCACAATGGGCGTCCCGAAGGTGGTCAGGAGGCTCGAGTTGCTGCCCTGGCGGCTGGCGGGCGTCTTGGCCAGCTCTGGCGACGGCGTCTTGGCCGAGGAGAGCCTCCGGGGCGACTCGATCACGACGGCTCTGCTCTCCTTCCCCTGAGGGACCTCTGTCGGCGCCTCGGCGAGACGCGCCTCCAGGCGGGGTGTCTGCACTTTGCTGTTCACCGCCTCCTTCAGCTGCATCTCGGGGCTGGCCTCGGCACTGCGGCGTCGGGAAGCCGCCGAGAGCTTCAGCGAGGCTTCCGGGCTCGTCCGAGAGACCTCCGCCTCCTTGGGGACGTCCACGCTGATCTTCCGGGCTGCGGGAGGACGCGCCTCCGGAGGACTGGGCCTCGCGGGGGACTGGGGCTTCTCCGCAGGGGGCTGCCGGGGCGAGGGCTGCCGAGGAGAATCCCGGGGAGAGGTCTTGGGAGACTCCTCCGCTCCTGAAGGGGCCTCCTCGGGACTCTGCTGCCTCGCCAGGGACTTCCTGGGAGCGGAAGTCGGAGGGATTTTGAGCGTTTCCTTCGCCTCCTTCACCTCGGCGACGTCGGCAGGAGAGAGGTCCTCCTCCTGGGCTCCGCTCTCCGTTTTGGGAGAGAGCTTTGTGTCTGCGGGAGTGACAGAGGAGGACGGCGGCATCTTGGTGGCAGCCGGAGGGGAGTCGAGGCCCCTTGCCTTCTGCGCGTCGCCCCCCGCGTCCGGCGCCCCCCTGGTCTCGGCGAGGACGCTGTCGATGTTGGTGACCTTGGCGTGGGCGGCGCTGGGGGCGACAGGGGCCGCCAGCACGTCGTCGATGGACGTCACCTTCCCGTGGGCGCTCTTGCTCGCCTTCCCCTCCTCCGCCACCTGCTCCTCCTGGATGCCCGTCTTCTCGACCATCTCCTCCTCGCGAGGCACGTACTTGGGCTTGATACCCTTGAGGGGGATGTCCTCGTCCTCAAGGGCGCCCCCGCCCCCTCCTGCGGGCGCCGGGCCGGGCCGCACCACCTCGCCGTTCTTCATGGGCAGCACCTGGTTGACGCGCAGCTCCGCGTTGTTCCTGGCGATGAGCGGCTTCACCGTCACCAGCGGCGGCGACCGCTTGAGCTTGACCTTTCCGCCCTCCGGCCGCGGCGGCTCCTCCTTGGGCGCCCCGCCCTTGAGCTCGGCCTCCAGCTTGGCGCCTTCGCTGCGGCTCCTGTTCTCCCGCCCAAGGCGCTCCAGCTCCTCGATCTCCGCCAGGATCATCTTCCTCTTCTCCTCCAGCTCCTTCACGGACGGAAGCAGCTCCTCGATGTCCTTCTTCAGGTTGTCGTTGTCGGAGTTGAAGTCGGTGTTCTTCTCCGTCAGGCGCCGCAGCACGCGCTCGTCGGGGTTCAGCTGCGCGAAGTCGTCCTCGTCCTCGTCGTCGTCGTCATCGTCGTCCATGAAGTCGTCCTCGTCGTCGGAGTAGTCGACGTCGCCGCCGTAGCCGATAACCTCCTCGAGCGTCGGGCGGAAGGCGAGGGCGCCCCGGCCGCGCGGGCGCTCCCTGGCGGCGCCCGCCTTCTTCAGGATGCCCACGGGCGGAGGCGCCTCCTCCGCCTCCTCCTCCTGCGCTTCGGATTCCTCTCTGCGCTGCTCCTCCCCCTCCTCCTCCTCCTCCTCCTCCTCCTCGGCGCGCGGCGGCTCCTCCCTCTCCAGGTCGGAGTGGTGGCTCTCGGCCTCGCTCTTGAGGGACGCCGTGTCGCTGTTGGCCGGCGACGCCGACGCCTCCGACGAGGCCGAGCTGGAGGGCGAGGTGGAGGGCGAGGACGACCCGCCGTCGTGGCTGGCGTCGGAGCCCAGGTCGCTGCTGGCGTCGCCCCTGTCGTCCCTGGCGCCGCCCTTGGGCTCGAGCGCGCGCTCCTGCCCCAGCAGCTCGCTCAGGAGCTTGGCCTCGCTCCGGCTGTGCACTTGCTGCACGAGGCGCGAGCTGCGCAGGGCGTGGGCGTCCGCGGGCGCGCCGGGCGGCGGCCGCGCCTCGGCGCCGCTCAGCAGAAGATTCTTCTCGTTCTCGCGGCTCACGAGGCTCGACATGTCCTGGATGAGGCGCGGCGACTTGAGGCTCGAGGGCGTCTTGGCGATCACCATCGAGTTCCAGGAGTTGCGCTTGTAGTACGAGCGCTGGTACACGCTGCCTGCCACGCCCACGTACCTCCGCGAGCCGCCCACGCCGCCCTCGTCGCCGCTGCCGCCGCGGCTGCTCCTCAGGGACAAGCCCACGCCCTCGTCCTCGACCAGCCTGTCGTCGGCCAGCCCCTCGACGCCCTTGGGCCCCCCTCCCCCTCCGCCTCCTCCTCCTCCCCCTCTTCCTCCGCCTCCTCCTCCTCCTCTACCTCCCCCTCCATGCTCGTCCTTCGACTTGAAGCAGTTGGAGCACAAGTCCTTCCTCCAGGCGTTCTGGACGAAGGTCTGGCAGATCACCGACATGTTGTCCTCCGCCTCGACCTCCGTCTCGTCCGCGCGTCCTTCGAGGTCGACCTCAGGCGTCTCTCACGGAGCTTAGGCTTGAGCGCCGCCAAGACTGCCTCCCCATCCTCGGACGCCGCGGCTGAAGGGGGGGGGGGGGGGTTTAGTAACGGTGGTGAACATAATATTGATAATGATAATGCTAATAACTGCAATGAATAGTAATAATAACAATGGCAATAGTAGTCCTGATAATAATAATGATGATAAGAATAAAAATAATACTGATGATGATAATGACAATAACAATAATAATGATTTTAATGATAACAACAATGATGATGATCTTAATAATAACAACAATGATAATGATCTTAATAATAATAAAGACATCATGACAATGATCTTAATAATAAAACAGTATAACAATGATTAATAATAACAACAATGATAATGATCTTAATAATAACAACAATGATAATGATCTTAATAATAACAACAATGATAATGATCTTAATAATAACAACAATGATAATGATCTTAATAATAACAACAATGATAATGATCTTAATAATAACAACAATGATAATGATCTTAATAATAACAACAATGATAATGATCTTAATAATAACAACAATGATAATGATCTTAATAATAACAACAATGATAATGATCTTAATAATAACAACAATGATAATGATCTTAATAATAACAACAATGATAATGATCTTAATAATAACAACAATGATAATGATCTTAATAATAACAACAATGATAATGATCTTAATAATAACAACAATGATAATGATCTTAATAATAACAACAATGATAATGATCTTAATAATAACAACAATGATAATGATCTTAATAATAACAACAATGATAATGATCTTAATAATAACAACAATGATAATGATCTTAATAATAACAACAATGATAATGATCTTAATAATAACAACAATGATAATGATCTTAATAATAACAACAATGATAATGATCTTAATAATAACAACAATGATAATGATCTTAATAATAACAACAATGATAATGATCTTAATAATAACAACAATGATAATGATCTTAATAATAACAACAATGATAATGATCTTAATAATAACAACAATGATAATGATCTTAATAATAACAACAATGATAATGATCTTAATAATAACAACAATGATAATGATCTTAATAATAACAACAATGATAATGATCTTAATAATAACAACAATGATAATGATCTTAATAATAACAACAATGATAATGATCTTAATAATAACAACAATGATAATGATCTTAATAATAACAACAATGATAATGATCTTAATAATAACAACAATGATAATGATCTTAATAATAACAACAATGATAATGATCTTAATAATAACAACAATGATAATGATCTTAATAATAACAACAATGATAATGATCTTAATAATAACAACAATGATAATGATCTTAATAATAACAACAATGATAATGATCTTAATAATAACAACAATGATAATGATCTTAATAATAACAACAATGATAATGATCTTAATAATAACAACAATGATAATGATCTTAATAATAACAACAATGATAATGATCTTAATAATAACAACAATGATAATGATCTTAATAATAACAACAATGATAATGATCTTAATAATAACAACAATGATAATGATCTTAATAATAACAACAATGATAATGATCTTAATAATAACAACAATGATAATGATCTTAATAATAACAACAATGATAATGATCTTAATAATAACAACAATGATAATGATCTTAATAATAACAACAATGATAATGATCTTAATAATAACAACAATGATAATGATCTTAATAATAACAACAATGATAATGATCTTAATAATAACAACAATGATAATGATCTTAATAATAACAACAATGATAATGATCTTAATAATAACAACAATGATAATGATCTTAATAATAACAACAATGATAATGATCTTAATAATAACAACAATGATAATGATCTTAATAATAACAACAATGATAATGATCTTAATAATAACAACAATGATAATGATCTTAATAATAACAACAATGATAATGATCTTAATAATAACAACAATGATAATGATCTTAATAATAACAACAATGATAATGATCTTAATAATAACAACAATGATAATGATCTTAATAATAACAACAATGATAATGATCTTAATAATAACAACAATGATAATGATCTTAATAATAACAACAATGATAATGATCTTAATAATAACAACAATGATAATGATCTTAATAATAACAACAATGATAATGATCTTAATAATAACAACAATGATAATGATCTTAATAATAACAACAATGATAATGATCTTAATAATAACAACAATGATAATGATCTTAATAATAACAACAATGATAATGATCTTAATAATAACAACAATGATAATGATCTTAATAATAACAACAATGATAATGATCTTAATAATAACAACAATGATAATGATCTTAATAATAACAACAATGATAATGATCTTAATAATAACAACAATGATAATGATCTTAATAATAACAACAATGATAATGATCTTAATAATAACAACAATGATAATGATCTTAATAATAACAACAATGATAATGATCTTAATAATAACAACAATGATAATGATCTTAATAATAACAACAATGATAATGATCTTAATAATAACAACAATGATAATGATCTTAATAATAACAACAATGATAATGATCTTAATAATAACAACAATGATAATGATCTTAATAATAACAACAATGATAATGATCTTAATAATAACAACAATGATAATGATCTTAATAATAACAACAATGATAATGATCTTAATAATAACAACAATGATAATGATCTTAATAATAACAACAATGATAATGATCTTAATAATAACAACAATGATAATGATCTTAATAATAACAACAATGATAATGATCTTAATAATAACAACAATGATAATGATCTTAATAATAACAACAATGATAATGATCTTAATAATAACAACAATGATAATGATCTTAATAATAACAACAATGATAATGATCTTAATAATAACAACAATGATAATGATCTTAATAATAACAACAATGATAATGATCTTAATAATAACAACAATGATAATGATCTTAATAATAACAACAATGATAATGATCTTAATAATAACAACAATGATAATGATCTTAATAATAACAACAATGATAATGATCTTAATAATAACAACAATGATAATGATCTTAATAATAACAACAATGATAATGATCTTAATAATAACAACAATGATAATGATCTTAATAATAACAACAATGATAATGATCTTAATAATAACAACAATGATAATGATCTTAATAATAACAACAATGATAATGATCTTAATAATAACAACAATGATAATGATCTTAATAATAACAACAATGATAATGATCTTAATAATAACAACAATGATAATGATCTTAATAATAACAACAATGATAATGATCTTAATAATAACAACAATGATAATGATCTTAATAATAACAACAATGATAATGATCTTAATAATAACAACAATGATAATGATCTTAATAATAACAACAATGATAATGATCTTAATAATAACAACAATGATAATGATCTTAATAATAACAACAATGATAATGATCTTAATAATAACAACAATGATAATGATCTTAATAATAACAACAATGATAATGATCTTAATAATAACAACAATGATAATGATCTTAATAATAACAACAATGATAATGATCTTAATAATAACAACAATGATAATGATCTTAATAATAACAACAATGATAATGATCTTAATAATAACAACAATGATAATGATCTTAATAATAACAACAATGATAATGATCTTAATAATAACAACAATGATAATGATCTTAATAATAACAACAATGATAATGATCTTAATAATAACAACAATGATAATGATCTTAATAATAACAACAATGATAATGATCTTAATAATAACAACAATGATAATGATCTTAATAATAACAACAATGATAATGATCTTAATAATAACAACAATGATAATGATCTTAATAATAACAACAATGATAATGATCTTAATAATAACAACAATGATAATGATCTTAATAATAACAACAATGATAATGATCTTAATAATAACAACAATGATAATGATCTTAATAATAACAACAATGATAATGATCTTAATAATAACAACAATGATAATGATCTTAATAATAACAACAATGATAATGATCTTAATAATAACAACAATGATAATGATCTTAATAATAACAACAATGATAATGATCTTAATAATAACAACAATGATAATGATCTTAATAATAACAACAATGATAATGATCTTAATAATAACAACAATGATAATGATCTTAATAATAACAACAATGATAATGATCTTAATAATAACAACAATGATAATGATCTTAATAATAACAACAATGATAATGATCTTAATAATAACAACAATGATAATGATCTTAATAATAACAACAATGATAATGATCTTAATAATAACAACAATGATAATGATCTTAATAATAACAACAATGATAATGATCTTAATAATAACAACAATGATAATGATCTTAATAATAACAACAATGATAATGATCTTAATAATAACAACAATGATAATGATCTTAATAATAACAACAATGATAATGATCTTAATAATAACAACAATGATAATGATCTTAATAATAACAACAATGATAATGATCTTAATAATAACAACAATGATAATGATCTTAATAATAACAACAATGATAATGATCTTAATAATAACAACAATGATAATGATCTTAATAATAACAACAATGATAATGATCTTAATAATAACAACAATGATAATGATCTTAATAATAACAACAATGATAATGATCTTAATAATAACAACAATGATAATGATCTTAATAATAACAACAATGATAATGATCTTAATAATAACAACAATGATAATGATCTTAATAATAACAACAATGATAATGATCTTAATAATAACAACAATGATAATGATCTTAATAATAACAACAATGATAATGATCTTAATAATAACAACAATGATAATGATCTTAATAATAACAACAATGATAATGATCTTAATAATAACAACAATGATAATGATCTTAATAATAACAACAATGATAATGATCTTAATAATAACAACAATGATAATGATCTTAATAATAACAACAATGATAATGATCTTAATAATAACAACAATGATAATGATCTTAATAATAACAACAATGATAATGATCTTAATAATAACAACAATGATAATGATCTTAATAATAATAACAATAATAATGATTTTAATGATAACAACAATGATGATGATCTTAATAATAACAACAATGATAATGATCTTAATAATAATAACAGTCATAACAATGATAATAATAGCATCAACAATGGTGATGATGACAAAAAAAACAATGACAATAACGAAAATAAAAGCACCAGTGACACATACCACTGACAATGACAGCAATTAATTAATGACGCCATTCGTAATTACAAAGTACGAACAGAAAAAGGCGTCGAGTGACATACCGTCCAGAGAAACAACAAAAACAACCAAAGAAGGTGGAATGCAGGTGCGAATGCCGGCCTCGACGGAAGTTACTCGCTTCCGGTTCGGCGCTTCCTCGCTCTCGCTCTCTCTCTCTCCCTTCTCGATTCTCGCTCTTTCTTTCTTTCTCTCTCTCTGTCTATTACTCTCACTCTCTCTCTTTCTTTCTTTTTTTTCTTTCTCTCTCTTTCTCTATTTATCTTATTTTATACATCTATCTATCAATCTCTCTCTCTCTTTCTCTCTCACCTTCTCTTCGTCTTTGTATCTATCTATCAATCTATCTATCTATCTATATCTATCTATCTGTCTATATATATATTACGTTATCAATTTATCTATCTGTCTTTCTTCTCTCTCTTCAACATCCATATTCTAATTCCACCAAAGAGAACGAAAAAAAAGAGGGAGAGAAAAAAATTCCCACTTCTCTATTCCTCACCCTAACTCTCTCTACCCCCCCCCCTTCCCCTCTTTTCCTTCCCTCCTTCTCGTTTCCCCCCATCCCCTACCTCTCTTCCCTCCCCCTCCCCTTCCCCGCAACCTTGCCCGTAAACCAACCCTTTCCCAGAGGCTACAGGTGGTCACACGGCGCCTGCTCAAGGGCTAGCTGGGTCTTTGCTTGTTTGTTTGAGTCTGTGTGGTTCTCTGGCTCTTTTTCTGTCTGTCTGTCTTTCTGTCTGTTCGGTTCTCTCTCTCTCTGTCTCTTTCTCCCTCCCCCCTCCCTATCTTTCTTTTATTTACTGATCTATCTCCCTTTCTCTGCATGTCTTTCTGCATGACACTCTGTCTGTCTGTCTGTCTCTCTCTCTCTCTCTCTCTCTCTCTCCCTCTTTCTCTCTCTCTCTCTCTTTCTTTCTCTCTCTCTCTCTCTCCTACTAAATCTTTCTCAAAACAGTTATTCAATTAATTTTTAATACCAATCTCGGCGATCCACTCTGCTCTTCACGTGTCGCTGATCACACTCCGAGAACCACTTCCTCCCAACACAAAAATTTCTCTTCAGTACTTCGTAATTTCCTCAAGAAAGTCTATCCGAAAATAATATTGAATATGATACGAGCAATGATGGTAATTGTGATATCAATTGGCGAGGTTGATTTCTTCTTCTTTTTTTTGTATCATTATGTAATTAGTGATCACGGTCGTTTCAGGCAGTATTATTGGTTGTAGGAGATGTAATTTTGATTGTGATGATAATACAATAGTGGTGATGGTAGTGATAGTAGGAATAGTAATAAGGGAAATGATGATAATGATGATAAAGATGATGACGCATGATATATATGTGTAATTTTATACGTGCGTGCATACAAATATACAGAGAGAGAGAGAGAGAGAGAGATTGTGTGTGTGTATGTGAGAGAGAGAGAGAGAAAGAGAGAGAGACAGACAGAGACAGAGAGAGATTGTGTGTGTGTGTGTAAGAGAGAGAGAGAGACAGAGATAGATTGTGAGAGAGAGAGAGATTGCGTTCAATCTTGTCTGTTGATAAGTTTCAACGCTGCAACTGATTTCATCTTCAGTTCTGTGGGGGAGGGGGAGAGGGGGACGGGTGGGGAGGGGGAAGAAATCTCGTTGTTGCAATAAAAATGCATTTTCTTCATCGCGTCAACTTGTGTGTTCACTACACATAGATACACATAGATATGCAATATACATACGTGTACAAACACACATCATTATCCTCACTATTGTAATTATCATTATTGCCATTATCATTATTATCATAATGATTATCATAACCATTATTAATTTATCCTTATCAACTGATTTGCAAATGAAGAAACGAAAAATACAGAATGCACCAAAGTTGAAAACACTGACAAAAGAGAGAGAGATAGAGAGAGAGATAGAGAAAGAGAGAGAGAGAGAGAGAGGGAGAGAGAGAGAGAGAGAGAGAGAGAGAGAGAGAGAGAGAGAGAGAGGGAGAGGAAGAGAGGGAGAGAGAGAGAGGAGAAAGAGAGAGAGAGAGAGAGAGAGAGAGAGGAGAAAGAAAGAGAGGAGAAAGAGAGAGAGAGAGAGAGAGAGAAAGAGAGAGAGGAGAAAGAAAGAAAGAAAGAGAGCAAAATAGCAATAACACTCAAAACTGACTCGTCATCCACCTGATTCCGACCATCGCTTCCTCCTCTTTCCAACTCTGAACGAACGAGAGACATGGAGAGACGAGAGAAAGCGAGAAAAAAACGACAAGTGGCGAGAGAAGACGTAAAAAAAGCGAGAAAAAGTGAGAAATATTGTGAAGAAGCAAGAACAGCGAGGAATAGCGAGTAGAAGCGAGAAAATGCGTGAAACAGCAAACAAAATGGAATATCGAGAAGAAGCGAGAACATGGAGGAAAAGCGAGAAAATGCGTGAAAAAGAAGAAGAAGAAAAAGAAGAAGAAAAAAGAAAAATCGAGAAAAGACGAGATGCAGCGAGAAAATACGAGATGAAAGCGGGAAATAGCCATAAGTGTGGAGAAGCGAGAAATATCGATAAGTTGTGAGAAGAAGCGAGAAAAGGCAAGAAGAAACGAGAAAAGACGAGAAGAAGCGGGAAAAGGCGAGAAGCGAGAAAAGGCGAGGAGGAGCGAGAAAGGGCGAGAAGAAACGAGAAAAGACGAGAAGCGGGAAAAGGCGAGAAGCGAGAAAAGTCTAGAAGCGAGAAAATGCAAGAAGAAACGAGAAAAGACGAGACAAAGCGAGAAAAGGCGAGAAGCAAGAAAAGGCGAAAAGAAGCGGGAAAAGGCGAGAAACGAGAAAAGGCGAGGAAAGGCGAGAAGAAGCGAGAAAAGGCGAAAAGAAGCGAGAAAAAGGCGAGAAGAAGCGAGAAAAGG
>NW_028234442.1:8465071-8472571 GCF_977035675.1 Penaeus japonicus
TTGATTCATTGAAATATAAATGTTAAGTAAATGGATGAAAAGCTAATACTGAATCTAGATAAGATATACTGAGATTCTAAACACTTTACCGAGTATTCACATAGATAGTAATGCTTTTAAAAGAGAATCCAATGACAATATCCAAAGCACTGAATATCCTCGGCACTGAAATGAGGTTTGAGTTGGGGTTACATACATCCAAAAGAGTAATGTTGGTAAATTGTGAGCAATATATTACTCATTGATGTATAGGCAGAAGGAATTGGAATTGAAAATTATGATGCATAGATAAAAAGTATAGTCTCATAATTGCAACTTTCTCCTTCACATACATCCAGGCATATATATATATATATATATATATATATATATATATATATATATATATATATATATATATATATATATATATATATATGTGTGTGTGTGTGTGTGTGTGTGTGTGTGTGTGTGTGTGTGTGTGTACAAGAGCAAGCCAAAAATACTGGACAAAATGAATTTTGTAAACTTTATTTGGCCAAAGGAACTGTTTCAATTTCAGTTCCTTCCCTCTCTCCTGCTCTTCTCTCTCTGTCTCGCTCCATCTCCCTCCCTCCATCTCAGCTTACCCTCTTCCCATCCTCCCTCCTTATATCTCTCTTCCTCCCTCTCCTTCTCTCCACCCCCTCTCTCCATCCTTCATCTCCCTCGGGTTGCGATGCAAGCAGAAATATTGCAAGCGCATGCAAATGAAGTCATTGCAGGTTGCCACATTCCTATCAAGCGGAGAGGTCATGCTGTCGCCAAGGCTCATGCTGTCTTGTGAGACTGTAGTTGTTTTTGTCTGTCTGTTCTTGCTTTTTCTTCTTTCCCTCCCCTCCTCTTCCTCCTTATCATTATCATCATTATTCTCCTCCTCCTCTTCCTACTTCTTTTCCATCTCCTTTTTCTTCTTATCATTATTATTATCGTCATTGCTCTCCTCCTCCTCCTCCTTTTTCTTATCATTATTATTATCATTGCTCTCCTCCTCCTTCCTTCCAAGCAAAACAAGCCAACAACCAAACGTCCTCGCCGGGCCTATTACCAGGTGAGCGACCGGAAGTCGTCTGCATATCTCAGGTGTCCTCATGGCCCGGGAACGTCATATGGTGCCTGTGTGTACATTTGTATGTGTTCCAATGTGCACATATGTGTGCACATTGGAACACATATGTATGTGTGTGTGTGTGTGTGTAATTGACCTGGCATAATTGTGTGTGTGTTTACATGCGTGTCTTTATGCGTTCTCTAATTATAGCAGTATGTTAATAGGCTTGGTAATGAGGCTAACCGACTGTAAAATCGACTGGCTGAGGCAGCTAGCGAGGAGAAACAGAGAGAAGGAGGCAAGATGTGCTTTTGTGTGTGTACATAGATGCATACGGACACACATGCAAACACACACACACGCACACACACACACACACACACACACACACTGAAAGAGAGAGAGAAAGAAGAAACAAGAATTCTAAATGGAATGAGGGAGAGCGGAAAGGGGAAGAGAGAGAGAGCGAGAGTGCGCGCGCGCGCGCGTGACAGCACTGCGGAGGAGAGAGTTCGCACACTGAAAGATGGCGAAGCATTCTTTCCGGTGATTTTAAATAATTCAAGTCATGTAATTGTCATTTCTGAAGGATGTTCACACACGTACACTCACGCCCGCATACGCACACGCGCACACGCGGCGTGGAAAGTACACACCCTTCTCGCTACGCACGGAGCATCATTTTAGGGCGCTCGCGCGCGCACGCAATCCATATCGAGAAACAGTTACGCTCGTGTCGGGCGCTCGACGGAGCACGGCGCACGTGCGTGCGGACGCACACACGAGCACATGTATACACACAGACACACAGTTTACAAAAACACGGACTTAAACACTTACATATGAGCTCTCTTTCTCCCATACTACACACACACACACACGGTGACAGTCTCTTTACCATAGCATCCTTTTTCTTTTATCTTTCTCTTCCTTCACCCCCCCCTCTCTCTCTCTCTCTTTCTTCCTACCTCCCTCCCTCCTTAAACTCTCTCTCTGTCTCTCTCCTGTCTCTCTTTCTCCCTCCCTCCCTCCTTAAACTCTCTCTCTCTCCCTCCCTCCGTAAACTCTGTCTCTCTCCTCTCTCTCTTTCTCCTTCCCTCCTTTCTTAAACTCTCTCTCTCTCTCCCTCTCTCTCTTTCTCCCTCCCCCTCTCTCTTATCTCTCCTGCCTCCCTCCCCCGTCTCTCCCACCCACACACACGCGTCACACATTCTTAGAAACTTACCTAACAAGACTTTTTATTAACTCAATATTCACACACAAATCTACACCAAATGCAACACTTACATAACTACATGAATCTTTGCAACAAAGAAAACCCCAAACGCAACATTCGTGCAATGGAAATGTTTCTTATTAAGTTGTTATGCAACCGGATTCGCAAAAAGTGCAACTGCAAGGAAATTTGTCACATCTTCGCATTAGTGTCACGTATATACATAAATATATACAAAGGTCGTAGATTTTTTTTTTATCATTTGATTTTATATGGAGATATAATATGCAATCTATCTTATAAGCTATCTGTTTGTTTGTTTGTTAATGGATATTTACATTCACCATAAATCTATTTAAACATGTAATGCTTTTATGACTTAATATGTTATTAAGTTATGTAATTATCGTGTCTTCCTTGAGGAAAATACGAGAGTATCTCAACAGATATATGTATATATATACATATATATATATATATATATATATATATATATATATATATATGTATGTATGTATGTATGTATGTATGTATATATATATATATATATATATATTATATATATATATATGTATTTATATGTATGTATATTATATATACATATATATATATATATATATATATATATATATATATATATTATATATATATATATATATATATATTATACATACATATACATAATATATATATATATATATATATATATATATATATATATATATTATATATATATATATATATATATACATATATAAAGAGAAAGAGAGAGAGAGAGAGAAGCGAGGCAGGAAGAGGAAAATGGAATGAAGGAGGAAGAGTGAGAGAGGCAGGGAAGGGGGAGTGGGGGGGGGGGGGATTTTGATGCCCTTTAGCTTGTCCGGATTCCATGGGCACCACGCCCTGCACGCCCACATGGACACACGCCATGCACGCCCATATGGACACACGTCATGCACGCCCACATGGACATGCACACACGTATACACACATAGTAATGCACATCTGCGTCCATAGAGAGATACACACACATGCACATATAAAACACACACACATGCACGTATAAAACACACACACATGCACATATAAAACACACACACACGCACATACAAAGCACACGCAGACACGCACATACAAAGCACACGCAGACACGCACATACAAAACACACACAGACACGCACATACAAAACACACATAGCTGAACATACACACCTACGCCTACACACCTCTTTCGCATTTTCTGTGTTTCTGCTTCCCTTTGTATCTCTCTCTATCTCATTTCCTTATATCCTTCAAGGTATCTTTCTTCGTTTTTTTCTTGTTTGTTGTCTAGCTTTTGATTTCCCCCCCTTTTCTCTATCTTTCTCCCCTCCCTCTCTCTTCTTTCTTCTTCATTTTCTTTCTTGCCTTCTCTTTCTCTCTCTATCTTTCTCCCCTCCCTCTCTCTTCTTTCTTCTTCATTTTCTTTCTTGCCTTCTCTCCTGGTCATTCTTTTCTTCATTACTCTTTTTCTTTCTCTCTCTCTCTTTCTCCCCTTCCCTCTCTCTCATAGTCGCTCCTTGTCTCTCACTCCTTCCTCTTCATTCTCTCTCTTCTCTCCCCACTCCCCCCTCCCCCCTCTGCCACTCACACTTCCTGTCACAACCTCTGTCACAGTTCGTCATGAATTATGAACTCGTCATTAACTGTTCATGGTTACGGTAATGAAGGTGGAAGAGAAGGGGAGGGGGAGGGGGAGGGGATAGGAGGTAAAGGGAGGGGGGGGGGAGGGAGTAGAGAGCTTCTGTTGTTACTCGGTGATGACGTCTCTTTTCTGCTGCTGCTTCGTATTCTTCTTATTATTATTATTGCTATCATTATCATTATTATATTATCCTTATCATTTATGTTTTTCACTGTCATGTCCTTTTAGTTGTTTGTATCTCTTCTCATCATGATTTTTTTATTTTCTTTTTCTTCACAGTCCAAACATACACACACACATACACACACACACACACACAGAGACACACACACACATAAAGACAATCACGTGTACATACACACAAATATTCGTACACACACGCACATAGAGTACAGTGGGCGCTCAACTGCCGTCTGGTCTGGCCAAGAACCGTTAATATATGCAAGGTTACACAGGCAGCTGGTGAAGGTGTAGGAGGCAGAGAGAGAGAGGAGGGGGGGGGAGAGGGAGGGAGGAAGAAGGAGGGAGAGAGAGGGAGAGAGATAGAGAGAGAGAAATGGGGGGGGGGGAGATAGATAGACAGATAGAAAGAAAGAGAGAGAGATATATAGATAGATGGAGAGAGAGAAAGAGAAAGAGAGAGAGAGAACATTAGAAAAGGAAAGAGAGAGAGAGAAGTAAAGAGGGACGGAGAAAAAGAGAAATAGAAAAACAAATAAATGATCAACGAAAATGCGACACAAAAATGAGAGAAAAAAGGGCTGGGGGAGAGGCCACACCCCCCCAGATTCCAACGCTCGTCTTTGCTCACCTCCAAAAGCAGAGTTCGGGAAAGCGACGCTGTGTCTTCAGCCTGGAAAATAATGGAAAATTGTCGTCATGACATTCTAATAAAAGATAATGGATATTAAGTCAATCAGTCGACGAATCAGTCTGTCGGTTGGATATTTTAGAGAGCTAGAGGATTGGTTATCAGTTAGGTAAGTGTTGTATCAAAATCATTATTGTCGTGTACTCAAACTCACACATATACATATGTATATAAAAGAGCAACAATAAACACACATATACATTCACAAACACCCATGCATATACATTTACAAGCATACACATAATGGCATATACAGGCACATAAAAGCACACATACACAAACACAAACATATACATACACATGCACAAACCTAACCTAACAAGCACACACACATATACATTCACATACCTACTCATACACATGAACAACCAAAACACAGATAAGCACATTTACAAACACATACGCAAATGAATATACTTACAAACGCATACACAAATACAGACCTCCCAAGACAAACACACATAATCAAACAGCAAACAAACACAAATACCCCCTCCCCTCTCCTTCACCAACACTCAACCAGCCTTCAGATGGTCAACCAACGCCAAGGTTAAAAAGATGGTTTGGTCACAAGCCAGAAAAATGGGTGGGGTGATGGGGGGGAGGGGGGTGAATGGGTCTTTGATGGGACGATGGGGCATTTCTGTGGGTGTTCTACGATCTTGGTTTGTACGTGTATATTTGCACGTATATAGAGAGAGGAGAAAGAAAGAGAGAGGAAGAAGGGGGTGGCAGAGAGAGAGAGAGAAAGATAGAGAGAAAAGAAACGAGAGAGAGAAGAGAGAGAGAGAGTGTGTATGAGACAGAGAGAGAGAGAGAGTGTGTGTGTGTGTGTGTGTGGGTGTGAGACAGAGAGACAGAGAGGGGGGGGGGAGAGAAAGGTAGAGAGAAAAAGCAAGAGATTAATTATGAAAAAAAAAATCATACTACATATAATGTTTATACATGAGAAATAGAGAAAGAGAGAGTTAACCAAACAGAGAGGAAGATAAACCGAGAAAGAAAGGAAGAAAGAAAGAAAGAAAAAAAACAATCACGTAACAAATAACAAAATGGCCACACACTTCTTACTCTTTCGCAATAAGGTTGACACTTGTCTCGAATGCTCAACAGGCGTAGACAAATAAAAACTGCCGCTCTAGTGACGAAAATAATGACGAGACAATCATACATTACAGAGAGGAGGGGGAGCAGGGAAGGGGAGGGGGCAGTGCGGACGCGCGAGCACTCCATGGCGGCCTTGGCGGTCGCGGTCCTCGTTGCGTTATTTAATCTCTTTCTGGAGCCTTCTTCGCCTCCTTTTTTCCTCACCCACAGTGAAATCCGAGAGTTCCATTCATTTTTTATTATTCTTAATTTATGTTATTTATCTTTCTTTGTAATCTTATTTGTTTACCATATTTTCTCTCTTTTGGGGGGATAACGAACGCCAAAAAGCGCGGGAAAGATCTTTTGAATCGGCAATCGACTGGCATTCGAATCTCCTTACGTTCGGTTATTGCGATCTGATCTTACGCTCTTCATTATTTTTTTCTTCTTCTCCCTGGCGGATTCCTTCTTTTTCTTCCTTGTCGAACATTCGTAGGCGAAGGAGAAAGGTATTCGTAATATGATGCCCAATCCGACTCGACCAGCTTTGGCGGCAGACTCGAATTCTTTCTGGTTTCCGGCGCGAATCCGTTTATTTATCTTTCTCTCCAACAATAAATCGTTTTGCACCGCCGTGGGCCCCGTGCATATACAAAACAATCCTTATCTTTGCTCTTTAAAAAGGAAGAGGAGCTAAAAGTGCTTGGATGCGCAATTATAAATAAATAAGACGATTGCAGCCGGAAAGGTGAAAGCTTATAAAGGCGTCTCTCACACCTTCGGACAACGCGAAAATCGCCTTAACGTGCAATGAGGATATGAATTGGCTTGCGTCAGGTGGTTTTCTTTGTAAATTAAAGACAGTGAAAATGAGAACGACAAAAAGAGAAGAAATGGAGAGACAAAGAACTGGGTCCCCTTTTTTCCTCCTTAAATTCGAGTTGACCCTCTTTCTCCTTCCATAATTCACATCATCATTTTTTCTTTAGTTTCTTTCTTTCGCGCCAATCATTAAAAAATGTAGATCTCCCAAGTAAGTCACCCTAAAAATGCAAAAACAATAACAACAAAGGCGATAAAAAACAAAAGAAGACAACCTTGTCCCAGCGGTCTCTAAGTCGCCTAGGCCGGTTGTCATTTGTCTAATTTTCCATAAAGATGAAAATATATTTCCTCTCATTTTAAACGTGCTATTGAGACCACCTACCTATATTTGTTATTCGAATATCCCAGATTCAGAAAACAACAATACTGTTTGAACAAAATTCGATAATAAGCCGGATTAAAAGGGATTAAAAAGATTTCGAGGGAGGGAAATACGACTGCCTGGCAACTCTCCCAGGGGAAACAGGAGGTCTTAAGGCAAACGTCTTTTTCTTGCTTAGAGTGAAAGGTGCAACCTCACTCGGATCTTGCCTTGTTTTTTTCATATTTTCTTTAATAATTTGAATATCTACCGTCTGTCTGTCTCTCAATCTAAAATGTCTCTACCTACACACACTGAAAGACAGATATTCCTAAAATTAAATTCCCCAACAATGGCGATTTTAGAATTAGTGTGAATAAATAGA
>NW_028234442.1:8477571-8485071 GCF_977035675.1 Penaeus japonicus
TGGAATGTGTACCTGTACGTTCGTATGCATCGACATCTTTCAAAGCCTGTTTTCCATTTGTCTTCGATATCTGCATAATCTCTCTTTTTTTTACCCTTCCTGCCATTGTTCTCTCCCCTTCCTCTCTGTCTCCCTTTTTGCCTCGCTTCCATCAGATATCTAAATCATTAACATTAACACACCAACAAAAAGTCGCAATAATTTCAAGTGTCGCGGTGCTCAAGAAGACCCTAATCATCATTATCATTTGAAGGAGTACAGTTACTTTAACCTTACACGCGCACACGGGCAGGTGACGCCTCCCTATGTATACATGTATGCATACATATACACACGGAACTATGTACATACATACGCACGCATACATACACACATACAAAACACACACACACACACACACACACACACACACATATATATATATATATATATATATATATATATATATATATATGCGTGTGTGTGTTTGTGTGTGTGTATAAGTGTTTTTGTGTGTTTTACACAAATATGTATATATATATACATATATACATACATATGTGTATATACATATGTGTCTGTGTGTGTGTGTAGAGAGAGAGAGAGGGGGTGGGGGGGGATTCTGACATTCATAAGGATAACAGTAATACTGGTTATGGGATTTATAATTAAAATTATGTTTACAATAATCATATCAGTAATAAATAAAACATTAATTTTATGAAGAAAGAACAATAGCAATAGAAATGGCAAAGAAGTGATGGTGGCACAATAACAATATAAGTAACAATTAAAAAGACACTATCAGCAG
Source organism: Penaeus japonicus (assembly GCF_977035675.1). Classification (NCBI taxonomy): domain Eukaryota; kingdom Metazoa; phylum Arthropoda; class Malacostraca; order Decapoda; family Penaeidae; genus Penaeus; species Penaeus japonicus. The sequence goes on from NW_028234442.1 coordinate 8,478,362, forward strand.
AACGCAGAATAACCCCAACAGCAACAAAACAACACTCACAAATGACTAAAGGCACAGCAGCAACATGAAATCAACAATGAGAAAAAATGCGGGAAAGTCCCCGTTATGAGGAAAAATATTTCCAGTTCCGGATTATGCAAATGTAGTCAACACTGAGCCCCAACTGTAACAATAACATAACAGCCAAAAAATATAATATTGGATTAAAGATCTTCTATCGGATATTCGGACGAGAGAAATCGAAAAATATCAAAATTGATGATGATAATGATGATAGCAAATGTAATAACAATAATATCGCTAGTAATTACAACTGCATACTAGGTGCACTGAAATAAATATTTATCATTAATGTTATAACAATGATAATTGTATATACATCTTTAACGACAACAGTGAACATAACTTTTAGCTGTCGTTCATGATAATGAAAAGTTACGATAGAGAGCAACAAGAACAGATATAATTTCTAGAACATTCTTCAGTACCAGTCTAATTGCACTTCTTAGACATTTCTCAGATATTAAAATCTTTTAGATAGCTTCGATATCAATTCATGATTACACACAAATATATAGCTTATATATATATATATATATATATATATATATATATATATATATATATATATATATATATATATACTGTATATATACATATATAAACACACACATCTATATACAAATACACATACATATGTATGTATATATATGTATATATATATATATATATATATATATATATATATATATATATATGTGTGTGTGTATATATATATCTATATACACACATATATGTGTGCGTGTGTTTGCATCAAAATCATATATATATCTGCACATAATTTTGCAATCGTCCTTCCTCTCCCTATCATCATAGTACGATCACCATCGTTATCCCGATCCTTATCATCAACCAGCTAACTTCCTGCTGTCCTCCACACACACACACACATACACGAGGATCACTATCTACTCTGCAATGAAGTCTCCCGCGGAAGAGAAATGGGGGCAGGGGGAGGAGGGGGGCGGGGAGGGGGAAGGTGTAGGGAAATTCCAAGCATAGTACCCGAATTGTGGGAGCACGTGGGAGAGATAGATAGAGAGGCAGATAGTGATGAAGATCTAGCGATTCATATCTGTTTATATGTACGTAGGGATACAGTTAGATATACATTATAGTACTTATATGCTGGATATATCTCAAGCCATCTAATTATATTTCTGTCAATCTATGCATGTATCTGTACATATCTATACACACACACACATATATATATACACACCCACACGCTTATATAAATGCATACATGTGTGTGTATGTATAGAAGAGAAAGAAAGAGGGAGGGAGGGAAGGACGGAGCGTGAGAGAGAAACTGCAATTAAGAGGAGAAATTATCATCAAATGCCAAAACAAAAAGACTCGTATGGGAGGCGGAGAAATTCCAGAGCAGATGTGCGATAAAGCGGCGGGAAGCCTTGCCGCCTGCTAAGCCTTCCGGAGGCCCGCCCAACGCCCTCTCTTTCGCTCTTTACCATTTTACCTCGCCCTATTACTCTCCATCCGTCTTTTTTCGTGCTTTCTCACACTCTCTCCCGTGCCCGTTCTTTATATCTTTTCTGCTTCTCCGCTGTACTTGTTATAATTTTCTTCTAGCCTTTCTATCTCTCCATCCTCATCTTTCTTTGTATTTCTACACACATACACACACACAATATATGTTTGTGTATGTCTCTATCTTTCTATATTTGTGTAAGGTCTTCTATCAGTTCTAGTAAGCCCATATAATATTTATAACCATCAACCAAAAGACTTCATGTCCACCTTTCTAAGTTTTCTTCTTGATTTCCTCCTTCAGTGCGGTTAGAAAATGTTAAGACAACAATAAATACGAAAGGCAATAATAAAAACAACACTTTCTATCGTCAATCTGTGGTTCGGCTCAAAACGTGAGTGGGAGGGACAGGGGATGGAGGAGGAGGAGAAGGCAGGATGAAGAAGGAGGTATAGAGGAAGAGAAGGAGGTGGATGAAGAGGAGGTGGGGGAGAAATAAGAGGATAGAGAAGGTAAAAGTGGTTAGAGGAGGAAAGATATGGAGGGGAAAGGAAGAAGTGTTGGATATGGAACAAAAAAATATGAAGAATGAAAAGGAGGAGAAAGAAGAGGTAGAAATCATAAGAAAAAATATAAGAAAATAAAAGAAAAAATCATTAACGGGAGAGTCAATAAAACAAGTCCACAATCATCTAACTGTAATTCCGAGATCAACAGAGTATACTTTACGCGAATGAGTGTGTACATACGTGTGCGTTTGTGTACACGCGCGTGCGTGACTATAGGAAGATTCAAACTCCGAATTCTCAGCTCTTCGTGATGTAAGTAAAAGGAGAGAGGAGTGGGAAGAAGAGTGGTGGGATGGGGGGGGGGGGGGCAAGGGGAGGGAGAGCGGGAAGACGAAGAAAAGAGAACTCGAAGTGGGAGAAAATTGGAAGAGGAAGGAAAGGAAGACGAAGTGGGATAAGAAGGGAAAAGGGGAGGAAGAGAGGGAAGAGTTGGAAGGGAAGGCGGAAAAGGAGGGAAAGGATAGATGGAAGTGAGGAGAAGAGAGAAGGAAAACAGAGAGGGGGAAGAAGGAAAGGGAAAAGAGAAGGACGAGAGAAGTGAAAGGAGGGAGAGAGAGGGAGGGGGGGGGGTTGTCACGAAACACATCCCCATGTTTCCCAAGCATCAAATTAGCGATGTGATTTGACTGCCTGTCTGCCTGTGCCATCTGTCTTCCTTCTTCACTGACTTCACTTCCTGGTAATCGACTTCGGACATTCATTTCATTGTGAGCTATACCATTATCTTCATTGTTATCATTGCTGTTAACATTATTATCATTATTCGTTGATATGTATAATTTTCATTATCTCCATCATATTGAGATTTTTTATTTTATAATTTTCTTCCTCTGATTATCTTAATTATAATTGCTATTATCACCATCATCGTTATCATGATTACCATTGCTGTTATCATTACTACCATCGTCAATAGTTTCTTTATACCATGATCATCACTGTTATCATTATAACTTGTCATCACTACTACTTTCAAAAACAGCACCAACAGGTTGTTATTGTGAGTGAATCGCACCATTTACGGACGTGATGAAGATGAAGATAGAAAAAAAAAATCCATCATCTTGAAACTATACTCGGTCCAAGAATGAAAATCACTGAACTGTAAGAGAAATTTAATTGAAGCAACATAATAGTTGAAATTGTTATTGGCACTATCACTATTATTATTATCATCGATATCATTACTATCATTATCATAATTATCATTGCTGCTGTTATCGTTATCATCTTACAAGTATTATAATCATTATCATTACTGCCATAATCATCAATATATCTTTACATCATGATTATGATTGACGTCACAATGACATCCGAACTTGAGCTCCTAATTCAAAATAATCTTATGTTTTTCATTTCTCAAAGGAATGTCGCAAATGGGATAAAGAAAATAGCTTATAAACTGATGTGGATTTTTTTTTTCCATATACATCAATCATAGATACCAGATTTCTTATCATTATTATCATTACTTGTATTGTTGTTATCATCATATACTCAAAAACAACATATCTATCATTATCATTACCATTATTATCATCATTATTAAAATATATAGAAAATGAATACTACTAATAATATATCATAATTTTAGTTATCATTATCACTGACCATTATCATTCTTATGATTATCATTGTTAATAATCTCACCATTGTCATCATTATAATTCAATTTATGATCAGAAGTAATACCATCGCTATTAATCAGGTTAGTAAAAACCACTACTGCTTACTCATCAAATAATACAAATTATCCTCGTTACCATTATGATTATGATCACTATTATTATCATTATCATTGTTACCATTGTTATTAACCTTTTTCTTGCCATGATCTTTTTATTATCCTTTTTATTGCCATGATCATCATCATTGTCCACCAAATATATGAAATATTTATTACAATAGCGACTAAACGGGTGAATTCAACCAGTTTCTTTCTCCAGTCAGTCTGTCCGTCTGTCAGTCTGTCTCTCACACCTGTTTGCGTCTCATTCATGGATGAGGAGGAATACATTAACGAGAATACATTATCATCCTCTCTGCTTCTTCCCCTTCGTTAAACTTGGATTCGTTTTGTCTTTTTTTTTTTTTTTTTTTTTTTTTTTTTGACTGTGGGGTGACTTTTTTTGTCTGATTTTTTCCCCCTTTATTTCCTTTTCCGTCTTCGTCTCTGTAGCTCCTTGGGTTATCTCCATTCCTTTGGCCTCTCTTTCAACCTTGATTCCATTCATCCCCTTCTACTCTGCCTATCTCCTTCCCATTCATTCCCTCCTTCGCTACCAGTCTCCCTCCCTCCCTCTCATTCCCTCTCTCTCTCACCCCCTCCTTCCTGTTCTCTCCGGGGCGTCGGCCATTCCCCGATCCCCCTTCCGACCTAAGCCAATCAAAACTCCGCACCTTTTCCCTCCCGGTTTCCCATTGGCCAAGAAGTTGCGGGTTGCCAGGGCGAGGCGGGCTCCCATTGGCCCGGAGGCAGTGGGTTAACCTGACCTGCTTCCCGGCGCGGGTTGCCAGGCAGCCCTTTTCTCCAGACGATTTTTCCCGTACCAAGGAACGCAGAAAGATACAACAAATTACACGAACAAAAAATGCAAGAAGCAAAGTAATGGGAAAACGAGAAAAGAGAGAAAAAAAGGGGAGAGAAAGGGCCGAGCGACGGTGGACAGGAGGACGACAGGTGAAGGAAAAGAATTTGAACCTTTTAGGGAACTCTCTACCGCCCGCTCTCGCTCTTGTTGTTGTTGTTGTTGTTGTCGTCGGCGTTCGTGTGTCTCCTGTTTATTGGTCTCGAGAAAAGGCTTTTGCTGCCTCGGCTGGAGAGAATGAATGTATGCAGGTGTATACATATGTGTGTGTGTCTGTGTTTGTATGTGTATGCATGAACATGTTTGCGTGTGTGTTTGTATATATATATATATATATATATGTGTGTGTGTGTGTGTGTGTGTGTGTGTGAGTTTGTGTGTTTATATCAATATATGCATATGTATATGTATGTATATGTATATGTATGCATGTATGTATGCAAGTATGTATATGTATGTATGTATGTATGTATATCTATCTATCTATATATATATATATATATATATATATATATATATATATATATAGAGAGAGAGAGAGAGAGAGAGAGGCGGGGGGGCAGAGGTATAGACAGACAGACAAACAGACAGCGGCGACGAAGAAGAGAATTTCGTACAAAGAAAGCACACACGAAGGAGAAAGACAGCACTAATAACCGTAAACCGGAGTCCCGATCCTCGGCCTCCCTGCATGCGGCTCTCGCTCGGCCATTAAGGAACGGCGCCACCGCAAAGGAAGAGCAGAAGCTCGCCCTCCGTGTCCCCAATGCATAATGAAGCCATAACGCCGCCTGCATCGCAATCAAGAGCGATTCAATAACCCAGTTCGATTCATAGAAAGAATTTAAAAGTTAAATATTGCTCGAGAAATTCGCACGCCGTCGCGTCGCGCTTTCTTCTCCCCGCAGACGTCCGACCTCAACGCCCCGAGAGTCCGCAAGGTCGGAAATCTCCACGTTTCGGAGGGGAAACCGGGCCTTATCTCCCGCCCGCCTCGGCCACTCCCGCGCGGTCCAGGGTGCTTGACCGTCTCGGGTGCCAGATACCTTTTTTTGTATCTATTTAACCTCCATTCTCCTGTTTACGTGCGCGCGCGTGTGCTCTCTCGGTCGAGTGGGGGGAAGAGGGGGGGGGGTGCGTTGAGTAAGAGGAAATCAGTGTAATCATATTTGTTTTGTATGTTAAGCTACGTCTTAGAAAAGGGAGAAGGAGCATATGATAATTGTTTTTTTTCCACTAAATTCCCGCGAACCACAAACGCGACAATTGCACAGATTAGGCCTAACAAAAAACAAAAACAAAAGACAAAATGACAATTAGCAAAAACACATCTGCAAAACAACAGAGACAATTCCTACGAACGCAAATTCCTCGACCAAATGGAGGAAGAAGGAGAGATAGAAGGAGAGATAAAGCAGGAGGGAAAGGGTGAATGTAAGTGCCACTCAGGCGGAGATGCAAGGCACTCGAAGAAATATGTGGCATCGCCAGGTTCCTCTTGTGTCCCTCTTTCTTCCTTGATTGCTAATCTCTCTATCTATCTATTTATCTATCTCTGATGAACGGAAAGAAAAAGGTAGGAGAGGTAAAAAGAGAATGAGGGAGATATGTTTAGAGAGGGAGGGAGGGAGGTGTGTGTGTATGTGTGTGTGGATATATATACTACATACACACACGCACATACACACATATACATATATATATATATATATATATATATATATATATATATATATATATATATATATAGAGAGAGAGAGAGAGAGAGAGAGAGAGAGAGAGAAAGAGATGGTGGGGAGGTAAGAATATATGAAAAATGGAAGGAAGGAAGAAAGGGAGAGAGAAGGCGGGAAGGAAAGAGAGAGAAAGAGAAAGAACAGAGAGAGAGAGAGAGAGAGAGAGAAAGAGAGTGAGAGAGAGAGAGGGAAGCCCCCATATCGCCGTGTCTATCTCCCCCCTTCTTCACCCTCCTACTCCTCCCAGACCCTCCCCCCCACC
>NW_028234442.1:8492571-8502571 GCF_977035675.1 Penaeus japonicus
GAGGAGAGGGAGGATAAAGTGAGAGTGAGAGAGAGAGACAGAGAGGAGAGGGAGGAGAGAGAGAGAGAGAGAGAGAGAGAGGAGAGGGAGGAGAGAGAAAGAGTGTGTGTGTGTGAAAGCTGGGACAAAGAAGAAGGGAGAAGAGTCAAAGTAATAAGTATAAAAAGAAGAGAGAGAAAATAATAGACTAAGAAAAAGCCAAAGAAACTCAAACCACGAAAGAGAAACAATTAAAAAAGGACACGAAAAAAGTGAAGAATAAAGAGGGAAAGAGAAAAAAAAGAAAAAGAAGAAAAGAAGGAATAAGTTACTACAGTAATTTAAGCTGTTATTTTTTATGGATTATAATTGCCTTTGTTGTTATTGTTATTGTCTTTGTTTTCTCGGCTATGACTGTCAGTCGTATTGTTGTTGATGGTGGCGAGAATAACGCTGTAGCTGTTGCTTTGTTTTCGGGTTATCGTGTATACATACATACATACATACATATATATATATATATATATATATATATATATATATATATAATATTATATATCATACATTTATATATATTATCTATCTATCTATCTATCTATCTATATATCTATCTATATATATATTCATATATACACAAACGTGTGTGTGTAATATATGTGTACTGATATTACAAATACATTACTAACGACATAATCTATATCCATAATTCACAGGCCATTTAAACAATTAACACAATTAAGCATCAATTCACCGTGATTCATTCGTGTGAACAACTAATGAGAACATCCAAGCAAAACAAAAGAAACAAATGATAAGTCTCAGACATGATAAATTATAAACAAATGCTGATTCTTTTTTTTTTTTTAACTTTCACCCGGTGAATAATGTGACAAGAATAAACATATAAATAAAATAAGATATTAATAAGACGAAGTATTCATTCATTCTAATATCATAATGACACAAAAGCAAACAAACAAATAAACAAGTAAATGGAAATAATTCACTCAACACATACGAGAAAATTCAAAGTAATTTATGTTATAATAAATATACTAAAGGTTTAAAACGTAGTAAGCCTGACTAGTCAGAGAAATATATCTTATAAGAATGATGATCTACAGAAAACAACTTAAAATAACTCATGAAGATATATACGTATCTAAATGACAAGATATAATACATATTTTTAAGAATGTGTTAAGTATGATTCATAATTTCAAAGAGCATGATCAAATATAGCGATGTAATAGAGATCTACAAGAAAATTCATATATAGGCCTATATATATACGTGTATATTTGTGTTTATATATATATATATGCATATATAAATATATATATATATATATATATATACATATATACATATATATACATATATATATATATATATATATATATATATATATATATATATATATATATATATATATATATATATATATATATATATATATATATATATATATATATATATATGCATATATATGTGTATATATACATATATATACACACATAAACACAAACACACACACATACATATATTTATATAGATACACTAATATATAAGCTACTGTGGCCAATATAATTTGCTATAGTCACGTCATTATGTAATCATGACATTCCATCATATGTGATAGTAATGATGATGATAATTATAAATAATAATAATAATAAAGGCGGTAATGATGCCTTATTGCATAATTTGATATATACATAAAGTATAAATTAAACAAACGAACACAAAATGCATGTAACGACTATAAATAAACATCACTAAATGCCTCGTTTATTATGATACGCACACACGACATAATTGAACAGATGTACACACGACCGAAGTGCACACGTGGTAGGATAAGCACATGACGAAATGACATGCGCACACGGCGATTCCGACGTGCGTGCATGGCCCAGATGTGCACATGACGAGATGCACACGTGGGAGGGTGAGCACATGGCGATACAGATGTGCACATGCCGAGATGCACACGAAGAAGGACGAGCACACATGGCGAAATAACATACGCACACGGCCCAGATGCGCACATAACGAAATGCACATGTGGAACGTCCTCTCGACAAGCATAACTTCCGTTCCTTTGAAATGGTGACAATATGGCTCTTCCTCTCTTTCGCCCTCGCTTTCATCACTCTCTCTCTCTCTCTTTCTCTTTATATGGGGCTCTCTTCCTCTCTTTCGCCCTCGCTTTCATCACTCTCTCTCTCTCTCTTTCTCTTTATATGGGGCTCTCTTCCTCTCTTTCGCCCTCGCTTTCATCACCGGCGCTCTCTCTCTCTCTCTTTCTCTTTATATGGTGCTCTCTTTCTGCTCTTAAGCGCTCTGCCCCCGTCTCTTTCTCTCTCTCTCTCTGGTGCTCTCTTTCTGTCTTCATATACTGTGGTATTACCTTTCATCTTCTCTCTCTCTATCTATCTATCTTTCCGTTTATCTCAACAAACAGGTATTGGCCCAACCATAGATAGATCAGTTAACCGGCCAACAGAAAGAGACACCAACGGAGACACCAACAGATAAACAAACAGACCCCAGCTGAAACAGACAGAAACCAACAGACGCCGCCAAACCTCACCAACAGAACCCAACAGATTCCAAAATCACCCCCAACAGGACCCAACAGACGCCACCAAAACCCCACTAACACCCCACCAGATTCACCGAAAACCCCACCAACAGAAGACAGAAAGACCCCATCAACAGACCCAATAAGTCCCACAACAACAGACCCCAAGAGACCCCAGCAGACCTTCAAAAAGACACAAACAGACAGCGAGGATCCCTCCCTCCTCCGCCTCAAGGGGACATGACTCTGCTCCGTGGAAGACCGTTACCCTCTTGCTATTATCGTCCTTCTTGCTCTTATTGTCATTGTTATTCGATCTATGCTTTGGCTGTGTCCATTTGCATGTGTGTGTGTGTGTGTGTGAAAGGGAGAAAGAGGGGGAGAGGGAGGGGAGGGAGATAGATAGGGAGAGACGGACGGAAAGGAGAAAGAGGGGGGGAAAGGATACACATGAGAATGTGTAGAGAAAGAGAAAGAGAGAGAGAAAGAGAGGGAGAAAAAGAGAGAGGGAGAGGGAAAGGGAGAGAGAGAGAGAGAGACAAAGAGAGAGAGAAAGAGAAAATAAACAGAGAAATTGTAAAATACAAATCATAACTATCAACCCTAATAAGCAAATGGACAGATCAGAAGCAAGCGAACACGAAGATGAAAATTAGAGACATTACGAAGAACTAAAAGAAAAAAAAACATAATAAAGAAACCAAAACTAAAATCATGACAGAAGGAAAAGAGAGAGAGAAAGCGAATCTTATATATATATATATATATATATATATATATATATATATATATATATATATACATATATAATATAATATATATATATCAATATATATATAATATAATATATATATATCAATATATATATATATATATATATATATATATATATATATATATATGGAACAAGAAAGAAAAAAATAGAAGACCAAAAAATATCTAAAAAATTAAACTGGAATACGGACGTTGACAATCAAATTTATCTCAACATAATTACATGACTACATGAAAATACTTATAGGATAAAAATACTGTTGATGATAAAGATGAAAACAACGGTAAGAGTAATAGTAAAAATAATAACAATGGTGCTAATACTGATATTAATAAAAAACAACAATAATAATAATGATGTTGACAAAGGATATGACACTAGTGATAATGATGATAATCACAGCAACAACGAACGACGAAGCAAAAGACAGACAGACAAATGAACGCCAATGGACACAAACAAGCGCCAACAGACAGGCACACAAAAGAGGACACAAACAGACACAGAAGGACGCCCATAGACACCATCAAACACAGAAGGACACTAGCAGGCAAAGGCAAACAGACACCAATGAGAAGATGAGGAAGAGGAGGAGGAAAAAAGAAATAGTATTGGCAGAAGAAAAAGAAGACGACGACGAAGAAGAGGAAGACGAGCGAGAAAGGGAGGCGAAGGAGAAGAAGAGGAAGAAAAAAAAGAGAAGAAAATGAGAAAAAAGACGAAGAAGAAAAGGAACAAAATTAGAAGACGAAGAGGGAAAAGAAGAAAATGAGAAGAAAACGAAGGAGACTAAAAAGAAGTAAATGAGAAGAAAACGAAGAAGAAAATAATGAGAAGACGAAGAAGAAGGAAAAGAAGAAAATGAGAAGAAAACGACGAAGAAATAGAAGAAGAAAAGAAGTAAATGAGAAGAAGACGAAGAAGGGAAAGCAAAGGAAGAAATGAGAAGGAGATTTCAACGACGAACACGCAGAAGCAGAAGCAGTAGTAGCCGCAATACTGGAAGGATAAGAAGAGAAAATAAAAGAAGAATGAGAGAGAGATACAGAATACGAAGCATGAGAGAAAGATGCAGGAAGAGCGGAGTGTGAAGGAGAGATGCAGAAAAAAAGAGTAGAAGTAGGAGTAGGTCTAACCCCCCCCCCCCCGAAACGACCTCCCTTCGCTTGACCTGAATAGCCGTCATACCGAGACCCCGATACAACGAACACAACCTCCTGCGGCACGACTATGGCCGAACCCCGATACAGTGAATGCTCTCACGTAGGGGGTATGGGGGGGAGAGGGGGGGAGGGCGTGGCTATGGTGATTGCAGGTGCTGAGAATGGAAATGATAACAATAATAATGAAATGAGTGGCAAATTTGTGATAATAATCATAGTAATAGTTATAGCAATTGTTGTTAACAAAATAATGACAACAACAATAATAACAATAATGGCAATAGGTAAATAAAAATAGGCTTAATGATAAAGACACTAACAACGTTGATAATAACAAATTCCTAACAACAACACCGGAACTGCTAATTGCAATGACATCAACAAAATCATCAACTGAATGATGACAATGACTATGGTATTTTCTATAACAGTTGCAATCATGATAAAAATAATAACAATGATACCTATAGTAGTAGTGACGATGATGATCATACTAACAAAAAAAATAGTAACAATAATGATAATAATAATAGGAATTGTAGTAATGTTACTAATAAAATCAATGACAATAATAGCAATAATAATATTAGCAATAATCATGTATAACAACTACAAACACACATATACACAAACACATATATGTGTGTGTGTATGTGTGTGGCTGATATTCCAATATTAGGAATACACAGCAATATAATTAATAATGTATATATATATATATATATATATATATATATATATATATATATATATATATAGATATAATAAAGAAGAAGAGAGAGAGAGAAGAGAGAGGAAGAGAGAGAGAGAGAGTCAGGAGAGAGAGAGAGAGAGAGAGTCAAGAGAGAGAGTCAGGAGAGAGAGAGAGAGAGAGAGAGGGAGGAGAGAGAGAGAGAGAGAGAGAGAGAGAGAGAGAGAGAGAGAGAGAGAAGAGAGAGAGAGAGAGAGAGAGAGAAGAGAGAGAGAGAAGAGAGAGAGAGAGAGAGAAGAGAGAGAGAGAGAGAGAGAGAGAGAGAGAGAGAGAGAGAGAGAGAGAGAGAGAGAGAGAGAGAGAGAGAGAGAGAGAGAGAGAGAGAGAGAGGCGGCGCATTGAAGTCCCCTCCCAGAATCGAGTCCTCAACACAGATGGAGTTTCTTTTGACGAATTGCAGAAAACGAAGACGATATTTCAAGGTTTGACGATGCGAATTTTATCTCTCTTGATGTGACGAATATGGAAGTGTTTTGATCAATAGTTTGGATGCAAATTATGTAAGTTTATATCGACTTCTCTCCGAGGTATGGCGCACGCACACACATACTTGCACACACTCTCTCACACACACGTATACATACACACATATGTATACATCGATATTCTTATATCATTATTCATACGTATGTGCGCGTGTGTAAAGTTACAGACATATAGATATATAGCTGGCTGGCTGAATAGACATTTAGGACAAACTATGTATATTTTGATATATCTATTTTTTCTACTGAGTATACCCACACAGACACATATATAAACAAACACACTATATATGTTTCTGTACATAAACGTATATATGTAAATAACTGCGCAAGAACACAAACAAACAAATCTACCGTTTCGCGTAAATCCAACGGCCATTGTCACTCAATTTACAACGATCAACAAACACTAAAAAAAGGAGGGAATAATAATAAGAACGATGATGATGATGTCGTAACAACAATGATAATTATAACACCGACATCATAATAACAATAACAATAATAATAACACAGAGAACATGATAATAACAATGATAATAATAAGTGTTTCGTCTTACCTGTAACTTCTCTGAAGAACTTTTCGTCTTGATAAAGAAAATTCCCGAAAAAAAAAATAATTCACTGATCGAAAATATTTCCTTCGCCGGAACTTCAAAACTTCAAAAAAATATAAACAAAACTTCGAAAGAAAAATTGAAGTATCTGGGAGTAAATTCACTTCACGAGGGAGTTGAAAAAAAGATAATGAATTATAGATATATGTACACGTTTTCGTTTCCTTCTTATAGGTTTGTAGTTTCTTATTGTTTTTTCTTTTTAAGTTTTCGTCCCTGAGGGAGAGCGACGCGCAACACGTCCTCCCTCCACCGGCGTCAGAGCAACACTGACAGGCCCTCATTCCCCGTTACCAAAGATGGCCGGGTTCAGCTGGAATTTTTTGTGTGCGTCTGTGTGCGTCGACGTTGTGTGGATGTGTGTGTGTGTGTTCATAGGTGTATGTGTGTGTGGATGTGTGTGTGTGTGTGTGTGTTCGTGTGTGTGTGTGTGTGTGTGTTCATGGGTGTATGTGTGTGTGTGCGTGTGTGGATGTGTGTGTGTGTGTGTGTTCGTGTGTGTGTGTGTGTGTGTGTGTGTTCGTGTGTGTGTGTATGTGTGTGTGTGTGTGCGTGTGTGTGTGTGTGTGTGTGTTCGTGTGTGTGTGTATGTGTGTGTGTGTGTGCGTGTGTGTATGTGTTCGTGTGTGTGTGTGTGTTCGTGGGTGTGTGTGCGTGTGTGTGTGTGTGTGCGTGTGCGTGTTTGTGTGTGTGTGTTCGTGTGTGTGTGTGTTTGTGTGTGTGTGAGAGAGAGGGGGGATTTGCGTGTATGAATGGGGTTAAGTCTGTGTATATGTGTGTGTACGCGTGTGGATGGAGGTAAGTTTGTGTGTGTGTGTACGTGGGAGTGTCTGTGTGAATGTGCGTGTGTACGTCGGGGGAAGTGTGGGTGTGTGCATGTGTGAATTAGGGATACGTCTCTGTGAGCGTACGTGTGTGAGTGTGTGTTTGCGTACGTGCATATTTGAGTGTGTTCCTGTGTCTTATATGTACATACGCGTGTAAGATAGCGTGTGTGTGTGTGTCGTTTTATTCATGAGAATGAGTAAATCTAGATAAGAGAAAAAGTTAAAGACATAACGATGCAAAATTTAAAGCGGAAGAAAAGATGATGCGTGAGAGATAAGAAAGGAAGGTTAGAAGTAAACACTTACAAATGAGGTATACATTTCTCTCTCTCTCTCCTCTCTCTTTCTTTCTTTTTTCTCTCTCTTTCCTTCTTTCTTTCTCTCTCTCTTCCCTCTTTCCCTCCTCTCTTGATCTCCCTCCCTTTCGCTCCCCCCTCTCACTCTCTCTCTCTTCTAATGTCTCAATTCCTTCCTGTCTCTGTCTCTCTTTTATCTTCACTTATTTTTCTTACTCTGAACAACAACTAAAGATCATTCTCCTAAGTAACGCATCACATAATTACACAGCAGCTTTAGCTCTCTCTTCTTTTATCAGAGTCTCCCCGCCATTAGTACAAGTGATACGCTAATGGGATCCTTATCAGCTGAAGAAATAAAGGTCACGCGTCGATTGAGACAAAGCGTAGAAAACGGAACATATTAGAAAATCGGTTTCCTATTTGTTTTAAGGATAACTATTGTAAACTATGTTAATCTAACCATGCAAGCAGGTAATTTAATTTTTCATATGAATTATTCTTATTTTCTGAACTAATCACTGCGAGGAGCATAAATTAACCTATAATAAAAAAGAAAGAAAAATAATGCCGGTGCAACTTTAATAACCATAATTATGGTAACAAGAATGATAACGGTTTTACACACGTACAGTACACATGTAGGCCTATCCATACATACACACGTATAGATTGATAGATGAATATAGATATATATCAGAGTTTTTGATTTGTAGTTAGACAAGATAGAAAATACCCTGAAAAAACATGAAAAACGGGAACAAGACTGTACCCGTTGAAATGCCTGTAAAAGTGTCCTGGAAATGGCGGTACTGATTAAGGGAATGTATCCAGGGAATAATTTAAGTGAATAGGAAAAGATGTCAGATGAATAAAGAGATTATCCCAGTCTTCAAAGAGAAGGGCAACACCAAGAAATGCGAATTTTCTTTGGGAATTCGTAAGCTGCAGGTAGGCCTATATATGCATACATAGGTATTGGTAGATAGATCCATACACACACACACACACACACACACACATATATATATATATATATATGTATATATACATATATATATATATATATATATATATAAATGTATGTATATATATATATATATATATATATATATATATATATATATATATATATATATATATATATATATATATATGACTTCTTGATTCAATTGATGACCTACAAGATGAAAATCTCAGTGAGAATCATTGAAAGAAGAATTGGGATGGAAACATCACTTAGCGAAGAGCAGTTTCCTTTCATGTCGCGTCAAGTGAAATGACTTACCAAGTCGGTGCAAAGCATGCCATGATCTGGATCGTCAAATAGTTAAGAATATTAATAACTCTCTGCTTTTCTGACTAGTGACAGTCATTAATATTTCATGACTATTCTACAATACTTGTCACGGAATATTAGGTTGCTTCAAAATACTGCTCTAGAGGACCAGTAGAATATGATGCTTGAAAATAATTCGACAAAACTGTGTCTTTATGAAATATATACCATCGTTTATGATATAGGAAACTATAAATTTTCTGTGATTTTTTCTCTCATGTCCCCTGTCACCCCCCGCCTCCTCCCCTAGTCATTTTTTCTATGGAAAAACTGACAAGAAGAAGGTCAGTGAAAAGGTATAGAGGAGCAAATGTAAAACAAAAATTTCAAACCAGTATAAAAAAATGAACAAATACTGAAAAAAGACTCAATATACCGCAGTCTTCCCTACCCGTTTTCTATGATCCCTTCGGCTTGGTAGTGTAAGCGCCCGCGCCGTGTAAACATGCCTGACAGCTGATTCCATCTCCTTATCTCGAAAAAGTCACAAAATGACCGTAGGTGAGTCCCAGTGTCAGCATTTTTCAATGTAATTACTTTAATCCGGCCGCTGTGCCTCGCTTGTGACTGAAATAAGGATCCATTCAGTGGCGAGAGCAAAGATATGGAGTGACATAGACGGGAACAAGGCGTTTCCAATCGGGGGTAAAATTTCACTCTCGGATTTCATTGATGAATAATTCTTCACGATCATGTATTTCACGGGATCTACGAACTGAACATTAATCTTGCGATTATCTTGGGAAATACGAACCCCATTTTTTATGCATGGGCGATTGTCTCTCTCTCCTCGAGCACATTCAAGGCCAGAGAGCAAGGCCGATTTCAAATATAGCAGGGTGTGGTTTCCATACATGTTGCTTGTTGTTGCTATTTGTGCAATTGCAGTCGTTATTTACCGGTTGTGCGAAGGCTAAGACAAATATTGATTGTATGGGTTGTTAATTACCACCGTCTGTCGTTTCCTGTGATGCTGGGAAGGTGGGAAATAGGAATGTGAAAGTCATGCTTCAGTAATTCGGTGACTCATGCCTCTTGGTAGTTTAGCATAGATGCTGACGTCTTTCTTTGATATGTGAAGTGATGTGATTTCCTGTAATTGGGTTGGAATTTTCAATCAAATTTATGTGTGAAGATTTTCATTCTGATAAGGCTTTGCATTAGGGAATACGTTTTGGTGT
>NW_028234442.1:8508686-8513686 GCF_977035675.1 Penaeus japonicus
CATCCCCTCCCCCTTTTCTTTTCCTTCCTTTCCTTTTCCCTCGAGAGAGAGTGACGAGAAGAGAGCGAGAGCGATTGTGAGAGAGGATGAGAGAGTGGAGAGAGGAGGAGAGACTGAGAGAGAGAGCGAGAGAGAGAGAGAGGAGGACGTGTCAGAGATGGAGAGAGGAGGAGAGAGAGGGAGAGGTGGGAGGGAGAGGGGGAGAGGAGGAGGGAGGAGAGGGAGAGAGGGAGATGGAGGGAGATGGAGGAGTGAGAGGGGTGAGAAGAGGGGGGAGAGGTGGGGTGAGTGGGAGGAGAAGAGAGAGGAGGGAGAGAGTTGGGGGGGAGGAGAGAGAGAGAGAGAGTGAGAGAGAGAGAGAGATGGAGACGATGGAGCGAGAGGAGAGAGTAGAGAGAGAAGTGAGAGTGACGAGGAGAGAGAGAGAGAGAGTGGAGAGAGGAGGGGTTGGTGGAGGAGAGAGAGAGAGTGAAGAGTAGAGAGGAGAGAGAGAGAGAGAGTATAAGTGAGTGAGTGAGTGAGTGAGTGAGTGAGGGAGTGAGAGGTAAGTGAGCGTAGACGAGTGATGTGAGAGAGTGAGAGTGAGTGATGTGAGTGTGTGGACGTGTTGTGATGTGGAGGATTGAGATTGATGGAGAGTAAGTGAGCGAGTGAGTGAGTGAAAGAGTAAGTGAATGAGTAAGAGAAAAAAAGACGCAAGTTGTTTTCGTTGATTACAGTCATGTTTATCATCGCAATCGCCGTCATCTCTTTAGTAATCCTGTCCATCAACATGCATCGCCGTCCGCTCTTCCTCTCTAAAGCAAGTCGCGAATAAAGCAACAAACAACAACAACAAAAAACAAGAGAGAGCAAAAGAAAAAAAGAAAAAAGTATAATAAAAAACGAGCGAAAAAAAAGGAAAATCCCAGAAACAAAAATAGAAAAAAGTATAGAGAGAGAAAAAAAAGAAAAGGAATATTTTCGACAAAAGCAAGAAAAAGATCCTTATTCATTTGTTTACGTATTTGTTTGTCTTTGCCGTGGGTCGTGTGATCCCAGGATGCAGCGCCAGGGAGGAATTAGCGAGCGAGGGCCATCGTTTCTTTGCTTGTTTTCTTGTTTCCTCGCGAGGTGAAGTGCCCGACACTTGAACCGGACAGAGAGAACAAAAGGGAACAAAAGGGAGAAAGAAAGAAAGAAAGAAGGAGAAAAAAAAAAGAGACAAGAAGGAAATTGATTTTGTTTCTCATTCCTCCGGACTTGGTGAAGGAATGGGGTCGCGTGTTTGAGAGGGGAGTTGAAAGGGAGGGAGGAGGAGGAGAAGGAGGAGGAGGAGTAAGAGAGACGATAAAGGAGAGGAGGAGGAGGAGGAGAAAGTAGTGAGGAAAGAGGAAGAAGTGGAGGGGCATTACGAAGAAAAGGAGAGGCGCCAGCCAGGAGGTAGAAAGAGGAGAGGAGGAGGAAGAAGAAAAGAGGAGGAGGAGGAGGAAGAAGAAAAGAGGAGGAGGAGGAGGAGGAGGAGAGGAGGATGGCTTCCTTCTTCAGCTGTTGCTTCGAGCGGGAAAGATTCTCGGACGTGGCAGACGCCGTCATCGTCAAGTGCGGCGACTCCGCCTGTAAGTCCACCTGTCCGTCTCTCCGTCCGTCTGTCTGTCTGTCTGTCTGTCTGAAATCTTAAGTTGAGTTGTTGATCGGCTGTCTGTCTGTCTATCTATATGCATACAAGTCGGGTTGTCTGTGTTGTCTGTTTGTCGATCTGTCTGTCTGTCTGTCTGTCTGTAAGTATGTAATGTAAGTCGGGTGGTCAAGTATTTTTGTTTGTCTGTCTGCATGTCGAGTTGCCGGTCTGTCTGTCTGTCCCTGTTTAAGACGATTTGTCTGTCTGCAGGTCTGTCTGAACCAGTCTGTGAATGGGGTTGTCTGCCTGTCTCTGCGAGTGGGCATGTCTGTTTGTCTGTGAGACTGTCTGCCTGTTTGCGTTGGTGTTTACCTGGTTGTGTCTGTGTGTCTGGATGGATGTTTGTGTGCCTCTGTCAGTTTGATAGCTTGTGTGTGTGTGTGTGTGAGAGAGAGAGAGAGAGAGAGAGAGAGAGACTGTGTGTGTGCGTGTGTGTGTGTGTGTGTGTGTGTGTGTGTGTGTGTGTGTGTGTGTGTGTGTGTGTGTGTGTGTGTGTGTGTGTGTGTGTGTGTGTGTGTGTGTGTGTGTGGTGTGTAAACCTAAAGATGTTTGTATGCCTGTGTTGTGCATCTGTTCGTTTGATTGCATGTATGACTGTGCATCTGTACCGTTGTACCGTTATAGCCCCGTGCTTCCCTGAACAGGTATTCCACCAAGCTGCATAGCATGTTGATTACTATGCCTTCCCCCCCCCCCCCCCTCCTTCCCACTCCCTACTACAAACTTGATCAATGAGTAATAGTTATATACCCCCCTCCCCCCTCTTAAGACACCCCTTATTCCCCCCCTTCCATTGAAAAAATGTTTTGTAAAAGAACGACAATAATTATATGAGATTAATTATAATGACAATTATCATTTTGATGATAATTGAACGTTTACAGGTTAATTTCATTATTTTGGTTGTGGAGCGGTTTGTAATGGACATTGTCCTAAAAGTTGATGTAAAAATGATAGTGATATTATTTAAAAGTGATGATAGTAATGATAATGATAACGAAAATAAGAAGAAAGGATAGTTATAATGATGATAATAAGAAGAAATCATAGCGATAATGATCATAATAAGAAATAATAATGATAATAATAAAAAGGTAATCATAATACAATGATAATGATGATAAGTAACAGACAAAGAACAAGACGCGTAGTGATACATCTTTAAATTGTCAAAGTATTTTTGGTCCAACTGTACGCTTCGCTGAGTCCCCGTGTGCTTGCGTCGGCCACTGGGCATGCAGAGCCCCCTCCCTTGCAAGCAGAGGGGATGGATTTCGCTTGCTTTCCCGTGGTTTCTCGTGCGGATTGGGATTCTGAACCTAATCGGATTGTCAATCTGCTGGAACGCCCTTATAAGAGAGTTTTCTCTGTCCGTTTGGCCTGGGTCGTAATCTGATAGGCACGTTGACCGTCGTATATATATTTTTTGTAGGTATATTATTGGATCTTGGATTGGTCGATCTGATTAGGCAGTCAGGTTGCCATGATTTTCGTTTTTTTTTTATTCCGTTGGTGATTAGATGTGATTAGCATTTGGATTGGACAGTCGACCGAATCTGTTCTCTGCATTCTTTTATTGGTGGGTGGATATACTGATTGGCCAGTCATCCACTACTGAGCATTAAGATTAGCCAGTCATCCTCTACTGAGCGGTCAGATTAGCCAGTCATCCTCTACTGAGCGGTCAGATTAGCCAGTCATCCTCTACTGAGCGGTCAGATTAGCCAGTCATCCTCTACTGAGCGTTAAGATTAGCCTGTCATCCTCTACTGAGCGGTCAGATTAGCCAGTCATCCACTATTGACCGATATGATTGGCCAATCAACCCGCAACAATGATCAATCTCTCATCCACTGGCGATCAGACAGGATTGGGGATCTTACAGGCTAGTTGACGAGCAGATTTTTTCCTTTTTCTGTTTTTCTTTTCCCTTCCCCCCCCCCTTTTTTTGGCAAGTGTTCATTATGATTTTGATTTGATATTTCACTGTCGAAGTTAATGAATTAGTAATTAGTAATGTGATGAGTCGGTTTTAGAAATAGGAATAGACGTAATTAGTCATCTGACTATAAGTCATCAGTCATCTGACTATAAGTCATCAGTCATCTGACTATAAGTAATCTGTCATCTGACTATAAGTAATCAGTCATCTGGCTATAAGTCATCAGTCATCTAATTGTAAGTCATCAGTCATCTGACTATAAGTAATCTGTCATCTAATTGAAAGTCATCAGTCATCTGATTATAAGTAATCTGTCATCTAATTGAAAGTCATCAGTCATCTGATTATATGTAATCTGTCATCTAATTGAAAGTCATCAGTCATCTGATTATAAGTAATCTGTCATCTAATTGAAAGTCATCAGTCATCTGATTATAAGTAATCTGTCATCTAATTGAAAGTCATCAGTCATCTGATTATAAGTAATCTGTCATCTAATTAAAAGTCATCAGTCATCTGACTATAAGTAATGAGTCACCTGACTATAAGTAATCAGTCATCTGGCTATAAGTCATCAGTCATCTAATTATAAGTAATCTGTTATCTAATTGTAAGTCATCAGTCATCTGACTATAAGTAATCTGTCATCTAATTGAGTCATCAATCATCTGATTATATGTAATCTGTCATCTAATTGAAAGTCATCAGTCATCTGATTATAAGTAATCTGTCATCTAATTGAAAGTCATCAGTCATCTGACTATAAGTAATCTGTCATCTAATTGAAAGTCATCAGTCATCTGATTATAAGTAATCAGTCATCTAATTGAAAGTCATCAGTCACCTGACTATAAGTAATCTGTCATCTAATTGAAAGTCATCAGTCACCTGACTATAAGTAATCAGTCATCTGACTATAAGTAATCAGTCACCTGACTATAAGTAATCAGTCATCTGCTGAACCACGCGACCGATTTTTGTCTCAATCTCTCCTATTGGCCAATCGAAGGTCCATCCTGTCGTCGGTCGCTGGGTTAATTTGATCGGAATTTTGATTAGGGTTTGCGTGGGTTTTGGGGGGCTCAGCCTTCCCTGCTTGGCTGTTTGTTGCTGTTGTTATTATTATATTATGATTGTGATTATTATCGTCTTCGTCTTTGGCACCATCATCAACCGTCATTATTAATGGTATTGTTATTATTGTTGTTGTTATTATTATCATTATTAATATTATCATCATCATCATTATTATTATTATTATTATCATTATTATTATTATTGTTATCATTATTATTATTATTATTATTATTGTTATTATTATTATCATTATTATTATCATTACAATTATCATTGTTATTATTATTATTATCATTATTATTGTTATTATTATTATCATTA
>NW_028234442.1:8518686-8533556 GCF_977035675.1 Penaeus japonicus
GATAGAGAAGAAGGGAGGGAGGGGGGAGAAGGAGGGAGAGAGGGATGATGGAGAAGGAGGGGGAGGGGGTGAGGGGGGAGGGAGAGAGGGATGAGGGTGGGAGGGGAGGGGGGGAAAAGGAGAGAGAGAAGGAGGGAGGGGGGAGAAGGAGGGAGAGAGGGATGAGAGTGGGAGGGGGGAGGGGAGGGAGAAGGAGGGGTAAGGGGGGAAAGGAGAAGGAGGGTTGAGGGTGGAGGAGGAAGGAGGGGGAGAGAGAGAGGGATGAGGGTCTGAGGGGAGGGGGAAAGATGAGAGAGAGAAGGAGGGATGAGGGGGTAGAAGCAGGGAAAGAGCGAGAAAGAGAGAGAAAGAGAGAGAGAGAGAATGAGCCAGGGAGACATGGTCAGTCTCCCACGGAAGGAATTGAATATAGGCATTAATTAGTCGATTGAAAAGGCACCACAAACATGCCATAATATCCTAGATTTATGACGATGAAAGACTGTTCAATGAGATTTGCATTTGATGATGAATAATGATCTGTTCATTTAATGAAGTCTTCATCATGTAGCAATTACATTAAACCATTTGTCAAAGCCTAATATGTGCCCGTGTGTGTGTGTGTTTGTGTGTGTGTGTTTGTGTGTGTGTGTTTGTGTGTGTGTGTGTGTGTGTGTGTGTGTGTGTGTGTGTGTGTGTGTGTGTGTGTGTGTGTGTGTGTGTGTGTGTGTGTGTGTGTTTGTGTGTGTGTGTGTATGTGTGTGTGTGTGTGTGTGTGTGTGTGTGTGTGTGTGTATGTATGAGTGAGAGTGTGAGTGTATTCACACATGTGTGTCTGTGTGCTTGTGTGTCCATGTTTGGGTGTGTGTGTGTGTGTGCGTGTGCATGTGTGCTTATGTTCATCTTATAAATAGAAAGGCATTGGAAGTCATTTCCCATTCTTTGTGTTGCTCCCTTCGTCTCATCACCAACCCCCTTCCCCTCCCCCGCAGGCTATGTCATAATCTCCATGGATGCGCTGGACCAGCTGCTTGTGTCGTGCCACGCCAACAACCTCAACCTCTTCGTCGAGTCCTTCTTGCAAATGGTGCAGAAGTTGCTGGAATCAACCGAGCCCAAGCTGCAGCTGCGGGCCACACAATCGGTGCGTTGAGAGAGGAATGGAGATGCTCTTTTAGGGTTTCCGAAATGTTATTATTGTTCTTATCTTCTTGCTTTTCTTGATATCAGTGACGTGGAATTACTCTTATTGGTCTTCCTATTATCATTACTGATTCAGTCATAAAGTCTTTTCCTTTTTGGAGTAAGACTAACTCTGCACCGCTTTAGATCTGCCCCCACACTTAACCGCAGTCCTTCCCCTCCCGCAGTTTGAGAAGTTCGCAAACATCCGCGAAGACACGCCTTCCTACCACCGACGATACGACTTCCTGGTGAGCAAGTTCTCGTCCATGTGCTACGCCAGCGAGGATGAGGAGGTCATGCGGAAACAGCTGCGCACGGCTGGCATCAAGGGCTTGCAGGTGAGACATCCTCATTGGGGCTTCGTCTTGGGTGAGACGGGCAAGACTAAGACTGTGGTTTTAGAAAATAAAAATAACTAAAATAAAAATATCTGTCTATTGATCTATAGATCTACTAGTTCCTCTCTCATAATTAAGTGGTCCCTCACCGTCTTTCCCCTCCTCAGGGCGTTGTGCGTAAAACCGACTGGGACAACCTAGGCGAGAACATCTGGCTTCCGACACACATGGAGAAGATCGTTCCATCGCTCCTGTACAACATGCAGGGCAATAAGGCATACGTGCAGGTGAGTCTCCATTCCTGGGGATTAACTTCATTGCCACTGCTAATTATTAATCCGTTTCATAAGGATGGCATGACATACATGCCAAACAAATTTTGGGCCTTATGACGAATGACATCACAGAGGTGCCAATAATCGTCATGGCATATTTAATATTAGCGGAGAATGGATAGCCATGTTTCCCTATTTCACTATGAGTAGTAACTACTTAGTGACTGATAATGTCATTTGCAATTACAATTACTATATTTGCCAGAATATTGCCCATTGTAGGCTTAGTTTAACCCTCTCTGGACGGGTGGTACAGTACTGTACCGCTCATTCAAAAGCCCAGTGGCCGGGCGGCACAGTATTGTGCCAGCCATTTAATTGATTTAGGCCTAAGCGTTCGAAAGCCCCGGCATTGTGACATTCAAGGCTAGAATGCCCCCGTCGTGAGTGGGTTAATATAGATGGCACCACTCTTTTAGCTCTGGCAGGGAAAAAAGACTTGAATGACTATCATCCACGATCTCCACCAAGCATCATCTTCAGAGAGCAATGACACAGATGATGCTGACCTCTGGCTCTAAAGTACGGGCCATGCAGGATGTGCAGGCAGAATGAGGACCCTATACTACAATTTTAGTTTACTACAACATTGATAAACACAGTCAGAAGTGTCACAAAATAGAACAACACAAAAAGATGATGAACACAATTATGGCTTTAGTAGTGAATGAAAAAGAGCACAAAAAGTTGCAATACTATGTGTGAAGCCCCCTTGCTCTGAAAAAAGCCCATCTCAGGTGCTTCACACGTGGTACTAGTACCCTTCCTTGGGACTAGTCAAGCAAATCTATCCCCATCGGCCTTGGGTCAAAGATTGGTTTGCCTAGACTTGCTTTATCCAAATGCACAGAACAAGAATATAATTTGAAGACTCGAAACATCAGAATGAAGAAGAAAGTAGAAAAAGGAACAAGATTCAGTATTGAGAGATAAGAATAAGAATTAGATTCACAGAAAACGTAAGACTTGCACATCCACCAAGCCAACCCCAGCAATGAGATACAAACGCTAATGCTAATCCAAATCTTTCAGGGAACGACCCAGATTAGCGACATCCCAGACAACCACCAGAACGAAGGTGAGAAGGAGCCACACGAACTGGCGGAAATGTGCCTGAGGGAGCTGGTGTCGCGGGCCACGTACGGCAAGATACATAATGTCATCAAGCCGCTGTTGATGTAAGTGTTTGTTATTTTTTTTTATTTTTTTATTCATGTGTTTTTTAGTACGTGTTTTTAAAGTTTGATAGTAATGTACCATTTTACTGTTTATACTATCTGTTATGTATAGGCATCTTGAGATGAAGTGCAGATAAAAGAAGTATAAGATAGCTTCAGGGATGAGTGCATCCATACATCTTATGATTTGATTATGGTTTGAGACAAGATTAGAGTCTCTGCAGTCTCTCTCGCAGACTCTAATCATATATCTCTCTTGTGATTCCTATATTGATATCTCTTCCACAATTTCTTTGCCTCTTGCTCTTTGACATAAACACTTATTTATCTTTTTAATAAGTTTCTTTCCCCTCTGCAACTTATTCATTTCCCTTACACAGTTTGTATATTTACCCGTTCACTTGTTTTTGTTTCATTTTCTCGCAGCCACTTAGACTACGAGGGACTTTGGGTCAACAACAGCTTTGCAGTTCAAGTCTTCAAGATTGTCATGTACTCCATACAGGTAATTGTATTTTGAGTTTTACCAAATTATAGAGGAAAAGAAATCATGAACAGGGTTTAGTGATAATGACAGTAAAAAGATTGGCAGTCATGCAAGGGTGTGAGATCGTTCATTTGTCTTTTGAACACCAATATTCATTGAGATTGGTTGCTTCTGTCTGAAGATAAATCATTTGATGTTGATGGAGTAAAATTGATAAATTTTGCCAACATAATATGAATTTTTATTCTAACATTTGGAAACTGTGTATAAAACACAAAAATGGCTCTATCTCTTCAATGAGTGATTAAAAGAGAGTGGGAAAAGTCAAGGTATGTTGCGTGAAGCTGCCTCGCTTTGAAATAAAACCCATCCTGGAGCCTGGTGAAGCAAATCTATCCCCGTCGTTAATGGGTTAAGAGCCCTCAATCACCCAGGCAACAACCACAAAAGCCCTAGTGTGCACAGGGGATTTTCCATTTCGATGGCAGTGGAAGTTTCCCTATGGGTGTTTGTGCGTGCCTGAGACG
Organism: Penaeus japonicus; assembly: GCF_977035675.1. Lineage (NCBI taxonomy): Eukaryota > Metazoa > Arthropoda > Malacostraca > Decapoda > Penaeidae > Penaeus > Penaeus japonicus. Next base: position 8,522,716 of record NW_028234442.1, read on the forward strand.
TGGTGACGCCATTACACGATCACTTTTTTATATCCACGTGAAAACTTTCCATATCAATCATGTGGCTACCACGCAGGGCCAGGTATGCTCTGCTGGCCTGGCAGACCAAGGGGAAACAAGTAACGCCACGTGGCAGGAGTCTACCCCGTGAGCTTGGTCCGTGGAGAGGCATGTGTGAATATGTGATAGGTGTGTGTGTGTCTATATTGCCGTCATCTCGATACATGTATTACAGCTGCCTTTAGTATGAACATATATACTTCTTATATTATGTGTCTACCTAGTAAAGAAAGAAACTAGTGAATTAGCATTTCTTTTACCCTCTACTCAGAGAGAGAGAGAGATAGCAAAGAAGACCAGTGTACAAACGGAATAAGTTATAGAGTATCACTACTCATAACAATAGATAGCAGTGGCTATCATCTTAAGGACATTAGTGTTGAAAAAATGATCCTCTCAGAATTAGGCAAGAAGTGGAAAAATAGTTGATAAATTACCACTAACTATAGAGGTGATAGTCTGGCTAGTTGCTTATATATATACATATGTATATATACTGTATTTATATATATTGTGTGTGTTTGTGTATGTATATGTGTGTGTGTGTGTGTGTGTGTGTGTGTGTGTGTGTGTGTGTGTGTGTGTGTGTGTGTGTGTGTGTGTGTACATGTACTTGTATATATACATATACATATATGTACATATACATGTACATTAGGGTATTTCAATAATTGCAACTTTTGAAATGTCATTGTGACTGTACAAAAATAGGCTCCATATATCATAAAAATGAAATGTGAAAAAAATCAGCTTGATCTGATAACGTTTAGGGGTTGCACTTTTCAATTCAATATATTACGCATTTCCGCGGAATTGGGGCCGCGCAGCAGACGAGGTCCACGGACTTCGAACTTCCTCGCTAATGTTAACCCACTGCGTACGGGTGTCATGACATACATGACGTAGGAGCTTTGGCCTGATGACGGGCGTCATGACGTACATGGAGTTCGGGGATTTTGGAATACTATGCTATTTTATTGTGCTATGAAAAAGGAATGAGTGATGATGGCTACTGCAGTCATAATTACTATAATTACCGTAATACCCTGCTAGCTTAACGTCCAAAACCTAGATGGCACCACTTTTTCCTAGCACCAGCAGGAGAGAGAGCCTTGAATGGCACCCATCCACGGTCTCTAGCAAGCACTGTCTCTATAGAGCGATGGCACACACTAAGTTGATGAACCCTTGCTCAAAACTACCGCCGATGAAGGATGTGCAGGCAGAACGAGAAGAGGAAGGTGACTCAATCCATACCCAGTGTCTAAAATGTGCTCCTGTGCCAATATGGATGCCTTTCATTGTGGCACTCACAGTCACAAGCACAGGTTTCATTCCTCTTCTCTACCTCTTCTTGTTATCTGTATTGTAGGGGGTTATATGTTTTGTATTCGTTCATGACAGCACAAAAATACGAAAAAAATATAGTTGCCTTTTGTCCTCCCATAAAACAGCAATACTTCTATCACACTGAGTATAAAGAAAATAATGAGCTAATATGGATAATATACAACAATTTTAGTCTACTGCAGCACTGGTAGAGCCTGTCATATGGCATATATAAGTCTCTAAACTCAATAAAACACACAAAAAACAAAACACAAAAAATGCTCTAGTTTTTCAATGAATGACTGAAAGAGAGTGGGAATGTTCAAATTATAATGTTTCAAGCAGTCTCTCTTTAAAATAAAACTTATCCCGGAGGCTGGGCAAGCATATTTATCCCCGTCTGCAATGGGTTAAGTGATCATAGTTCCCTTCCGAATCGCAATCAGAGATGTGTCTTTAGGTGCATCAAGTTCCTCGCTGACCTTGGGAACCTAAATATTGCATGCAACAAATTTCTCACAGACCTTAAGCACTTAAATACCACATATAGCAAGTTCCTCAATGACCTTAGGTCGGAAGTCTTTCAATACTTCTAGTTCCTCACTGAACTTAACCCATTCCCGACGGGGGATTTCTAGCCTAGAATGTCCAAATGCCGGGGCGTTCGAATTATTAGGCCTAAATCAATTGAATAGCCGGCACAATACTGTGCCGCCCGGCAACTGGGCTTTTGAATGCGCGGTACACATGCTGTACCACCCGTCCTGTGTGGGTTAATGGCCTGTAAAGTAATGCCGTGTTTCTTCAATATGCATATAAACGTTAGTTAATTAATAACATTATTATACATTCCAACAAGCTTCTGTTGTGTTGCTACTTGTTTGTGATATATTGGCACGATATAATTCGCTGAAAGTGTTTGATTGAAATCCAAACTTTTCTGGACGACAAATTGTTTTGAAACTTGTGACTAAATTGAAGAATTATATCAGAAATTTGGACTGAAGACTTTTACTAAACTAAAGGCCATCACAAAAGTACTTAACATAAAGAAAGTATATTATTATACACAGGAGGAGAGTTTGAAAGCTTCGTTTATTGGTACTGAAATCGTATCTTTTAAAGGCAAAAAACAACCGAGAGAGTGCTACAAGAAGACATCGAGTGGTATGAAGCAAAGTTAAATGGTAGTGCTGCATCCACTGGTTCTGCTGACCATAAAGCCTACTAAAAGGAAGGAATACAGAAATAAGAGGAAATGTAGTCTGGCAAATAAATTACTGAGTGAGATTCAGGAATATGTGAAAACGATACAGATGATGAACATGACAACGGAAACTTAATCTTCCTCAACCTTAGAAGATTTATCCACTCCTGATGACTGCCAGAAGGGAAACGGAAATACACCACGGAAATAATGCAACAAATTTTACTGATGCTTTTTTTTTCTCAAGTAGTAGGTCTTGACAGCAGATTGATTCCGTTAGATACTACCATTTTCCGCAAGAAAAGGCAGGCAACTATTGGTAAAAGAGATGACACTCTAGCTTCATTGAAGATAACCAATATGAATAAAAACATGTCATAACCTCAGGGAATTAACAGAAGTGATTGATTTTTATGAGGATATAAATGATGAGGTCCGTTTTCAGTGGCCAGTTAACTTTAATGCTATTGACGGGTAACCATTCATGAACTACTGAACAGACATGCAAAATTATTTTGTCTTGAGTCCTTAAAAGAATTTAAAAAACATAATATTGACTAGGATATTTGTGCCAGTTGGTGTTAGGTGGTTAGGTTATATGTGTTCATCATTACATGTTTGTATATCACTTGATGTTGTACTTGATAAATTATGAAGTATTGAAAATGCTGATTTGCCATCCAAGACAAAAGTTGGCTTGAAAGACAATTTGATTAGATGCTTGGGGACATTGCAAAAGAACCCTACTGTTATCAAAGGTATCTTCGAGTTTTCCAAGATCCATTTCTTTTGCTGGCGAAAAGCTGTCATTAGTACAGAGCCGACAATATTTCAGACAGCATTTGGGGCATCTCAAATGTGTTCAGAAGTAGGGATCAGATTAGGGTTTGACAAATCCTACTTTGCATCCATCAGTAGATATCTGCATAACACAGATGTCATTTTCATGCCACTCTCTCACAGTGCTGACATCATACATGAGGTATTTGGTATGCTGAAAATGGAATCGGAAAAAGCTGGATATACAAACCAGCCAAACCTGAAGGATCGAATTTGGTACAATTTTTCCTATGAGAAGTTATGGAACCTCACCACAGAAAAGTTTATGAATGTCCCAGGTTTTTCGGAAAGAGTGTTTAGTTCTCCTTTGTTCCATTATATATGGGATATCAAATACATGGTAATTGCGGATAGGGGAATATAGTACATGTGAGAAGTTGTTGCATATTATAGATATTGCCAATAAAAGATACGTTTCTAGTTTGTAATATACTTTCACCATGTGTAATATTATGCTTAATTGTAGAAGAAATAATCTTAAAAACTAGAATTATACTATACACGATTAAATAAATCAACATAATTTGAATACATTGTTAAGTAATTACTGCTAAAATGACGAAGAGAATATAGAAAACGGGAATTTCACCCCTGACTAATCTAATTATTTAATCATATTTTTAGTATCTTTGAGTTAAAAGTGCAATAGGTAAATATTGATAAAAACAAATAAAAATGGTATCACTAGTCATGAAAAAATAAATGGAGCCTACTTCTGAACAGTCCCCGTGAATTTGAATGATTTTCCAAAAATCACCAATTATTGAAATACCCTAATGTATATGTACAAGTACAAGTAAATGTACATGTACATGTACATGTACATACATATATATACATATACATATACATATACATATACATATACATATACATATATATCTATATATATCTATATATATTGATACATATCTATACATATCTATACATATCTATACATACATATACATATACATATACATATACATATATATCTAATCATAGCCTTGTTTACATTCTTTCCAAAGTGTTACTTCATTAAGATAATTTCATCCCGTCAAAATGTAAATAATTGTCACACCAAAGCATGCATCTCATTGTGCCTTCCTTTCCACAAACTGAACGTTTGTACAAATACCATTCCTTCTGTCTCCCTGCAGGCTCAGTACAGCATCACGGTGATCGAGCTCCTTATGTCCCACCTCAACGACAAGAGCAATGAGCCAGCGCAGATAAGGACAGGCATTGCTGACGTGCTCTCCAAGGTGATTCCGATCGCTGCTGGGGAGTGCATAGGTAAGAAGCATGAGGCTGGCAGGTGAAGGGAGGGGGTTGGGGGGGGGGGATTCTTGGGATGGGTCATGTTTCTTCATATTTATTTTGTTTTTTGATTGTTAAAGGAATGAAACAAAAGGGAATTAAGACTAGAAGTCAAAAGAAAACTACTTCATTCATACAAAGCATATAGTTTACTGATGTTGCCCTGTTCAGCATACAAAAACCTCTAACCCTCATTCTTTTCTTCCTTCTTCTCCCCCCCCCCCCAACTCCAATGGACAGGCCCCTCGGTCATCGAGATCATCAACTCCCTGCTGGAGCACATCCGCTCCTCGGTGGTGGGCGGAGGGAGCGGAAAGGAGAGCTTGGCTGAGAAGATGTACCAGGAGACGCTCATCCACGCCCTGGGAGAGTACGCCAACCACCTGCCTGACTACCAGAAGATCGACTCCATGGTCTTCATCCTGAATAAGGTGGGAGGGACAGACGCTCTACCCTGGGGGAAGCAGCGGAAGGTTGAACCCCTGGGTAGAGGAGGGGATGCTGCAGCATGGGTATGGTGGGGGCATGGAAGTCTTTAGTGAGAGGAAAGGGAAGGGTTATGTGGTATGAGTGTGTAGCTTTTTGGTAGCAATGGGGAGGTGGGTAAAGAGGTATTGGTATGTGTGGGATGTGGGAAAAGTACACTTCTGGGAACTGAAGTGTTGTGGTTTTACCAATTTAAAGCCAAACTTGTTTCTTCCCATCAATAAAACAGTTGATTTGGTTCTCGGAGCAAACTTGTGCATTATCAGTTTTTATCCCCTGTAAATACAAGTATGAGTTGTAGATTAGAAGCATATTTCTACAAAAAAATAAAAGAAAAAAAGAGATGGATTGTGTTTCTTGAAGTGAATCTGTCTGCTAACAATATGTCATTATTATTAATGCTCTTATTATTTATTTATTTATTTTATGTGTTTGTTACAGGTTCCTGGTAGTGATCGAGTAGATGATGGAGGATCTCGGCGACCGGAGGCGGAGGTCAAACTCCAGCATCTCCTCCTCAAGTCCCTTCTCAAGGTCAGGACATCCCCCTCAGAGACCTATATCTGACAGGCACTTTACACTAGTCGCAAGATGCAACATGAATGTCCCTTTTTTTTCATCATGCAACAGTCTTACAGAGATCAGATTTTGTTTACCTTCCTGACACACACCTGATGGTTATAGAGGGTCAGCTGGTTTCCTTTCTGGCCATTCTCCTTCGACCGATTCTAATCCTAGCACGGCCTCTCTTCCAGGTGGGAACCAAGTACACAACAGTGCAGTACTCGACCACCTTTGCGCAGTCCTTCCTGGTGCGACTCATGCGCCTCTCGGTCTCGAGCGACGCAGAGGTTCGCCTCACAGTGCAGCAGATCCTTCACACGCTCATCGATCGCCACCAGAACATCGAGAAGCTTGCCAAACCAACGTAAGATTCATCCATGTATATCATATGGTATTTTATGGTGTATATATATAATGATATGGTGTGATATGGTATATATGTATAATATGGTACTTTATGTAATATGTTTATTGCTATATAGAATGTATATTGCTGGCAAATTGTGTTTAGATGACCCTATTCCAAGGAAGTCTGTAAGCTTTAGGGTGCTAGTAGATGCGGCAAGTTAACATTTGATAGGACAGCGCCTAAATGCCATTAAATACGGCAAACCAGAAAGATATTAGGGGTTTTTGTGCTGTCAGATATGACAGAATGAAACAAAATATTTTGAGGGAGAGATAGTGACATGACAGGATGTCATCCGGCGGGAGCGAAATATTTTCCATGATGTGGTATCACTTCACCCAGTGCCTGTTGGTTAAATATCACTGTCCATGGAAGAGATTGAAGTCTGGCATAAAATTGAACAGGAAACATTAATCTGGCTCTCAATTTTTGGATTACTAAAATTGGATTTTCCAGTAATTGCACACTTGTTATGATACTTTTTAATGGGATTTTAGAGATACTGTGTTGTTATTCAGGATTTTTTCACAAGTTTAGATGATGGTGGACTGTAATAAGTAAATTTAGATGTGTTTTGTACTGTAATGGGTCACCTTGATATTATTACTTAACCCATTGTGACATACATGTCGGCACCGATTAGGCCTAAGAGATGAGTGTCAATGCGTACATGACGTGACATCGGGATCTGCCCACAGTTGAAGTTCGCACACAGTCATAAGATATTGCGGCTGTAATGGCACTAGCTCTAGAGCTACAGGGTTCCAAAGTCAGCCTAAACTTGCATTTTATGATGTATTTATGGAAAAATATTGTTGGGCTAGTCTGCGCTACCCGGAGGGTGGAGAAAACCCTTCCTTCATCCCTCTAATTTTTAGCTGGTGCTGCTAGTATCGTAGACCGCCCACCATGATGTCCAGTTATGTCATTAAGCGCCCCGTTGGCAATGAGTTAACAGAAGTAATTGGTTAGCCATTGTGGTTTCTTCGAGTGGGTAACAGCCAATTTGATTTTAGAGCAGTTAAGCCCAGCCGACAGATTGTGTTATGATCTTGCATCCACTCGGAAGATAATGCTGACCGCAGGTGACACAAAGGAAGATTAACCCCGTGCCCTCCCCACAGGCTGGAGGTGAGCCGTCTGGGCCTGACGATGAGCAAGCCCGTGCGCCAGGACGTCAACTTCTGGAAGAAGTCCGGCAACGAGATCATGCTGTCCATCCAGGAGAACTGCGAGTTCAGCAATAACAGCCTGGCCAACATCGAGGCCCTCTACGCCATCCTCATGCTGCTCATGGCCGAAATCCGCTCCGACGACGTCATGGTGGACATCCTTAGGGTCCTGTTCCATGTGCAGGTGCGTGCGGGCAGGGGGTCTGCGTGTGTGCGTGTGCGTGTTTGTGTGTGCATGTTTGTGTGTGCGTGTGTGTGTGTGTGTGTGTGTGTGTGTGTGTGTGTGTGTGTGTGTGTGTGTGTGTGTGTGTGTGTGTGTGTGTGTGTGTGTGTGTGTGTATATGAGTGTGTGTATGTATGTGTGTGTTTGTGTGAGTGTGTGTTTGTTTGTGTGTGTGTGCATGTGTATGTGCATGCGCTTGCATGTGTGTGCTTGCTTCCTTTTGTGAGTTTGTGTGCTTGCGTGTGTGTGTTTGCTTGCTCTTGTGTGTGTGCATATTCTTGCATGTGTATGCTTGCGCACATATGTGTGTGTGCTTTTATGTGTTTGTTTGTGTGTGTGACTGTGTGTGTATGTGTATGTGTGTGTGTGTGTGTGTGTGTGTGTGTGTGTGTGTGTGTGTGTGTGTGTGTGTGTGTGTGTGCTTGCGTTATGGTGTGTGTGTATGCATTTACTTATGTATGTTAGTTTGTTTCTTGTGTGTTATTTTCTAACTGGTTTGTTTTTGTTTGAGTAAAGCAGCCATTCCATATGAATTTGGATTCATTTTAATACACTGATATACAATACCTTCCCTGAGCCGCACGATGAACGCCCTCCTTTCTCCGGCAGGGCGTTGCACAGAACGGCACAGTGAGTGGTACACAGGGCATCCAGCTGCAGGCGTTGGTGGCGAGCGTGATGGTGGTCATCTCCCACCTGGTGCCCACGCTCAAGGACCACGTGGCGGCAGTCATCAAGAAGCGGTAGGTGCTCCAGTCCGCGCCTTTGGCCTTGGTTCTGGTCTGGGGTTGCGAATTCTACAGGAAGGGGAGTCTGATTTCTGAAGTGGGGGTTTACGTGAAACGGCTCCCAGTATTAGAGGGGTGTTGCTTGTAGAACGGGGTTATTTTACAATCAGAGGATAAGTTTGTATGGTGTGTGTATGTGTATGGCTGAGTGTGTTTGTGAGTGTGTGATTATAAAAGACAGTCTGAGTGCACAGAAATGCCCAACCATCTCTTCACACTGCCAGGTCTGACGAGGCCCCCCACCTACTGCCGGAGATCCTGGCCAGCTACGAGTCAGGGCTGCTGTGCCACGACCTCCCTGAGGACCTGCTTTTTGACCACTCCAAGGTCCTTGATCTTCTGGCCAACACTAAGTGAGTGAAGGCAATGCCAGTGGGATCTTTTAATTAATTTATTATTATTATTATTATAATATCATTAATCATTCTATCCATATATCTGCATACATACTGTGTCCTTTTATCTATCTATGTTTATTTTTGCATATTTCTCAGTCCATGCATTTTTCTATTCAATTGATTAATTTCTATCCCAAGATTTTACCTATGACATTGTAATGCAGTTTTTAGAGAGTGATATAGTTATACATTATATTACTGAGGTAACTGATATTTAAAGATATATTCTTTTTTTCAATCCAAATTAGTCTATTAGTTTTATAGGCCTAGTCCAAAAAGTAAAAAAGAAAAATCAAAATTTCTAGATAGAACTTGGGTGTCCTAGCCTGATCTTGAGTGTTTGTTGCCCACATCCTCATCAAGTTCTTGTGGATGAAGATGTATAGTTTGTGATCTTGTAGAAAAAGGTATAAATGGAAGAGATGTCATATTGATTACATCATCCTCAGAATCACATGTAATTCAGAAGTAATCAACATCTTACGTCTTAGTTATTGAGTCTCATTTATACCTTTTTCTACATTTGTCATAATGAACTCTGTTTGTCTTAGAAGTTTGTTAGACATTATTAAGCTGTTATAGCAGCAAAAAAAGCATCACAAAGCCAGCCCAGATGCACCAATCCCAGGCAATTGTATTTTTAATATAACCTGAAAGGGAAGTTAAGCAGCCAGAGATGGGTCAGGGTTCAGGGCGGAGATTCACTAGCGGAACCTTTGCTTAACCGTCTCCCCCTCGGCAGCCTGGACGAGAAGCGGTTGAACACGAGCATGTCGAGCATGATGCGGCGACACTCCACCACGCAGCACACTTCCTCCGCCACCGACATCAACTCCATCAGTGTGGAGGTGGACAGCGCTTGCTCTTCGCCCGGACTCCCCAGGGTGAGCCTCTGTCTAGCTGTCTGCATTGCTGTCTAATGTTTCTTTCTTCTTCTCTCTCGTTTTCTCCCCTTTCTTTCTTTTGTTCTTTCTTTCTTTTCCTTTTCTTTCATTCCATCATTCTTTCTAACTTCTTTTCTTTTCTTTCCTTCTCCTTTTTTTCCCTTTTAATTCCAGTTTCATTTGAAAAATTCTACAAAGCTGTTAAAGTGAGAGAGCTAAGAAACCTAAAAGAATAAGAGAATTAAAGCTTTCCACTAAATTTATCAAAAAGCTCCTACTCTCATTCATCCTATAAAACTCTGTGAAATCCTAGTGATCTCACACACACTCATCGCCTGCCTCCCTCTCCCCTTCCCCCTCCCCTGCAGCGCACTCTGGAGGAGGAGATTACGTTTGAGTCCCTGAAGAAGGTGCTGACAGAGAGCCCCGAGCAGCGGCGGAAGGCAGAGGAAGAGCGACGCAAGCAGATCACGGAGGCCTTTATGACGGAGTCGTTCGAGGCGCTGGTGGCCAAGATACAGGCCAAGGTGAGTGAGACGTCCCTTGGCCACAATGGGCCTTCGCTCACGGGGGCAGCTCTAGTGGAGACTCGAGAGAGAGTGTGAGGGATGTGTGCTTTTCATGAATGTGTGCTTGTGTTTTTGTGTATCTGTATATATGGAAATGTATGCATATAGATATGTATTTATATATATATATATTATAATATAACATACATGATGTGTATATATAGCTGTATATATAATATATATATATCACATTATTATATATATACTATATATATATATATATATATATTATGTGTGTGTGTGTGTGTGTGTGTGTGTGTGCGTGTGTGTATATGTATATGTATATATATCTATATATATGATATATATATATATATATAATATATATATAATATATATATGTAATATATATATATCATCATCATCATCATCATCATCATCAGCCTGTATCAATCCACTGCAGGACGTAGGCCTCTCTCAATCTTTTCAGTCATTCCGGTCTTGTGTCCTTCTGATTCCAGTGTACTCCTAGCGAATTTTGCTATTTCATCCCGCCATCTAGTCATTGGTCTTGCCCTAGGTCTTTTTTGTGTCGTGTATTACCCATTTGTTGTTTTCTTTGTCCCTGTTGTCCTGTTCTCCGATATGTGTGTCCAGTCCCCACTGCCACTTT
>NW_028234442.1:8548656-8556156 GCF_977035675.1 Penaeus japonicus
TGAAATACATTAATAAATTTCTTAGCAAAATATGTAACCGTTCATATTAACGTAGCAATAAACGTTTACTCTTTCATGGTGCATCCGCCATACGCCAGGTCTCCCTCTTGCACATCCTTCTTCTCTTCCTCTCCCCGTGACCTTCTCTTTCTCGCGTCCTCCTCGGTTTCTTGTCCTCCTCAAAGTGCAGGCATCTTTCCCCAAACAAGGCTCGAGTCCCCTCTCTTCCCTACGTATGTTTACCACCCACGCCACTAGGAGGCTGCACCGTGTGGGCAAAAGATAGAGCAGCTTACTCTAAACTCTGAACTACAATATCGTACGAGTTTCCTCAATCAGCAATCGATGTTGGTTAACATTTTCCAGCTGAAAGGGTTATCATGCAGAGCCACCATTTCCCGTGTTTTACCTTAGCCGAGTCGGTTTCCTAGGGGCGTAGAAGGTAAAGACACAACGAAAAGATGACCTTGTTTGATAACGTGCAAGGTATGGATACGAGTGACTTGCCTCCCAGAGCGCCATCACTGATTCGTGGAATCGCTACGAATGTCATGCTGAACTTCGGCGAGTCTTCTGTCACTGTGACTAGAATTTTCACTGCAGCCGCGGTGTGTCGCCAGTGCAGTCCGCTCTGATGGATGACTTACTCCCGTTCCTTCCTCACTCCACTGCAGTTACTTGGTTTCAGAGTACATGATCCTCAGTTGCTCCATGTCCTGGACGAGAGGAGCTATTGCTTCCCGTGGCACTGGCTCCCCCTGGCCTTTGTGTTTCCTGTGGGTGCCGTTTTGGAACTCACTGATGACTTTCTGGATTCCTTCCTCCCGACAGTTGTAGGTGACTTGGTGAAGGCCGTGAGGGAACAGGGTGGCTGTCCAGCGCTCCACTATGGCATGCTGATTATACCTTTTGTTTGGCTGTAGGAAAAAGGGGCAGGAAGGGCACTGACAGGCGTTGGTTAGAAGGCCTAGATGTGGGCGGTATTTACGGTACACTTGGTCAAAGGTCGCGTCTGTGACCTCGATCCCTCGGGCAGCAGCCTCCGCTAGAATCTGCTCCCTGGTCATGGGTTTTACCACGGCAGAGTGGGCTGCCATGTATTCAGTCAACCAGGATTTCTGGAGGAAGTTGACCAGTTCATCTTCAAGTGCTCCTGCAAGACCGGAGAAGCTTTCCTTTTCAACTTGCTTCATCACATAACTGAAGGCATCTTCATAGCTGTCGAGCTTGGCAGAAAGTCGTTCCCGCGAGGACTTGTGCCGCAGTGCATGCTGAACGTAGAGCAACACACTCTTCTCGCCAAACAGCTCCTCAATGACTTCTTTGGAAAGACCCATCTCCTTGGCGAAAGTCTTGAGGGTGCGCCAGGAGACGGCTCCTGCAAGAGACACACTGTATAGTCTTTCCACCTTCTCCGTGTCGATCTGTATCGGCGGCGCGAGGTTTTCTCTGAGTGCTCTTATTTGCATCTTGGTCTCCTTTCTAGCTGCTTTCTGGACTTCCTCGAGCCTATAGAACTTTGAGAGGGGAAAGTCTCCTGAATTTGACATTTTAGTTCTTGTCGCCTGAACATACTTTTGTAGCCACTCCTTTTTCTTGTCTTCATCTTTGAGCACTTCCACGAAGAAATCAGTAAAGGGCGTGTCTTCTTTCTTTGAGCTGTTGACGTGACTCATGTTGCGCCCTACAAATTCAAGCAAGATCAACTTCACAATCTTTGCAACTTCTCCCATATCTAAATCCTCATTTTGCTTGATCAGGTGTAGCATAAACATGGGTTTGATGAGAGATTCACACTTGACTGAACGATCGTTTATCTTCACAGTGCTTTCTGTCATCAGTGCCTGAGGTGTGTCCTCTTTCAGGAGCTTGCAGTAGTTGACATAACCTTTCCTCTTCATATACAATGAAGCTGTGGCGATGATGCTTTCCTCTCGGGAGCGAATGTACTCTGGCCGTGGGACTTCTGGGTGTTCGTACAGGATCCTCACCCAGCAGGTAGCCAGGGCTGCCATGTGCACATTAAATTCTATGATGTAAGGGTTCTTGAGAATGGCGAAGGTTGCGCACATGGTATAGAGACGTGTTTGGACAAGAGGCTCCATCACCTTCGCTGCTTCCGGGCTGAACACTGGGATGACAGCATTGAAGTGAGTGTTGTCATCATCGTCTTTCAGTTTCACATCCTTGTGGCGGGCCCCCGGTGCCTGGTTCGAAGCATATGACTCTAGGGCCACCTGACTCATGGTGGTGTAGGGAGATTTGAGTATCCTTTGGATATTGTAGGACCAGGGATTTAAACTGACTGCGTCTCTGGTTGGCGAAAACACTGGGATGCCACTCATGGTAAATTGTTTGAGGAAGTCGTACTTGTTCAGGTCCAGCAATTGGAGGAAGTCGTCATCTTGAAGATCCGATATGGTTGAGGCCATGGTGATGCGACAGCACTCTTCTGGGGTCACAGTCAGGGCCTTCAGTTCTGCCTCTTTCGTCGCATACACTTTCTTGAACTCTTGACTGTCCTTCTCATAGTCAGCATCAGAGTGGCCTTTCAGCTGCAGAGACTTGGCTTGGTATTTGCCTGCAGACACTGTGGTACTGAGTATATTTTCTGCCAATTTTAGGCCATCGCTGTATTTCTCGGTGGTCAGGATATCCTTGATCTTGTTCATGTTCGTTCTGAATTCCACTTCGGCTGTCTTGATACTGATACGTGCAAGCCTTGCTGCTACAGAGTGCCCTTCAGTTCCAAGCTCCAGACTGGTATTGAAGAGACGCTCCATGAAGGGAAGGAGGTCAGAAGGAATCCGCTTCTGAGTGTTGTGGTTCTGAATGGCCACGCTGTTCCACTGGCGAAATACCTCGGTCAGGATCTGGGTGGTGACTGTGGAACGTTCTGCAGCCAACTGGCCCTTGCAATTGTTATACAAGACCTTGAGACTTTCATGCTTTTCCGGATCCTCTGGAAAATAGACCCACTCTAAAACATGGAATTTTTGCATGGACGCATCCCCTGGCAGTTTCCAGCCTGGGACAGACAGCGTGAGACTTCTCTCATTTTGGCTGGCAAGGGTCATGCCGATGGCCTCCATCTGGTCTTCTACATTATAGGGGCTCTTGGCCCAGAAGATCGTCGGGAGATTGGCACTCCCATTGTGAAGACGCGACCGGATGTTGATGCTGTACTCCACAGGGAATTCGGTGCCAGCCCCCAGCAGGTACACATCACAGACCTTCCCTTGCGGTACCTTCATCTGCGATATGACGCCCTCCGGAGATTCGTCTGTTTGGTTGTGGTCCCCGTCGGTAATGAGGAACACTTTGACGTACTTCTGCCTACATTTGTATACGTTATTGACGATGGTTTGCAGGGCGGTTGTCAGATCCGTTTGACCGCTGCTGAAGTCTTGGTTCATCAACGTGTTGCCGGTTCTCCTGTGTTTCACCAAACTACCGAAGACGTAGATTTCTGTGGTTCCCTTCAGCTTCGGACTAACGTAGGTGTTCCAGCCTGAGACAACGCTTGACCAGTAGGACGTCATCGATCCAGACACGTCGGCCATCAGGATGTTGAGGCAGTTGGCCGCCGCCGGGCCCGTCCCTCGGGAGGGGTCCGGGCAGAGCTCGGCGGGGATGGCGGAAGGCATCCTCAGCAGGAAGTGGGTCTTGATCTCGCCGGATGCCGTCTGAAAATGCACGGGGTATGAGGCATGTGTGGGCTGGGTCATTGAGGCATGGCGGGGGCTGGGTCAAGGTTTAGCGGTAATGCTAATGGTGAGCATTATAATAAGAGTGAAAGTAAGGATGATAATGATAATAATGATAAGAATAACAATAGATAATGGTAAAAATTGAAAATAGCACTACTACTAGGAGTGTTGATATTGCTTGCTATGACAGTAAATCAAATCTGCATAATGATTACACTATATCAATAAAATAAAGCTCATCAACACATTGCTATTATGAGTGATAGAACACCTTTATACTTTAACAACATTTAATCTCCATCTGCAAAAAATATATAAATGCTATTATATCTATTTTAATTAATTTGAATTTAATTTTAATTACCGTCTTTTGTTTTAGATTCACCCCCCCCTTAACACTAGAAAAAAATGTACAGTATGTACAAATCTGCAAAATCTCGAGTTATTAATAAAGCTGAGACGCATTAACAGGGGATAACAGCATCAAGGCATAAAAGCGCTATGTCTACATTAGGGCAGAAATGCCTCTTCCAGCATACCCTCCGCCAGTGCGAAATTATGGAAATGAAGTGTTTGCATCTTAAACCGCGTTAGGCCTGAAGGGATACGATATTTTCATTTCGTAAATACCAGCGAGGCCTCTGAGACCAGCGAGGCCTCTGAGACCTTCATCTGAGAGACCGGACGCGAGGGAGATGCGCGAGAGGCCCTGGTGTCATGGGCGGCGGAGCACAGAGGTCGGAAATAGCGATTTGGGGATCAAAAGTCTACCGTAACCAAGTGAAGATTTGAGATAAACTGTGATATTAACATTCATCTTCCATCTTTCTTATAAATAAAACACATGTTTACAAGGCTGCTGAAACAATTTTTTTTTTTTATAATTGGACATATATTAGAAGCCTAATTTTCATCCCAAACACGAGCACATATACACGCGGTTGTGGGGCAGGACTAGAACAGCAGTTTATAACCTCACAGGACATGTTGTTTGATACTAAATACACTCTTGATAATATCGTGAACCTCGTTTTAGACACTGGATTTACTAAAGGACTTCCCCCTGCATCTACAAATTATGCAATAGATTTATTGCCGTTATATCATGTATACATATATGCATCAATATGCAGAAGTACACAGATGTTACGTGAATGATAACAAAGTAAGCGACATGAAATTTGGCATTACATTCTGATATTGAATTAACCGAAGATGAAACTATTATCATTTTAATAATAATAATAAAAAACTGGTTTCATTTCTTAAATTCAATTTTTTTATCATAAAATCACAATTTCCGACCACTGAGCGGCGTGCCAAGAGGGTAAGGAGGGCAAGTGGGGGATTTGACATGCCGGACAAGAGGATAAAAGGGGGATTTGCCATGCCGAGCAGGAGGACAAGAGGAGGAGTTGCCATGCTGGACAGGAGGATAAAAGGGGGATTTGCCATGCCGAGCAGGAGGACAAGAGGAGGAGTTGCCATGCTGGACAGGAGGATAAAAGGGGGATTTGCCATGCCGAGCAGGAGGACAAGAGGAGGAGTTGCCATGCTGGACAGGAGGATAAAAGGGGGATTTGCCATGCCGAGCAGGAGGACAAGAGGGGGAGTTGCCATGCTGGGCAGAAGGACAAGAGGAGTTGTCATGCTGAGCAGGAGGGCAAGAGGAGTTGCCATGCTGGGCAAGAGGAGGAGTTGTCATGCTGAGCAGGAGGGCAAGAGGAGTTGCCATGCTGGGCAAGAGGAGGAGTTGCCATGCTGGGCAGGAGGACAAGAGGAGGAGTTGCCATGCTGAGCAGGAGGGCAAGAGGAGTTGCCATACTGGGCAAGAGGAGGAGTTGTCATGCTGAGCAGGAGGGCAAGAGGAGGAGTTGCCATGCTGGGCAGGAGGACAAGAGGAGGAGTTGCCATGCTGAGCAGGAGGGCAAGAGGAGTTGCCATGCTGGGCAAGAGGAGGAGTTGTCATGCTGAGCAGGAAGGCAAGAGGAGGAGTTGCCATGCTGGGCAGGAGGACAAGAAGAGTTGCCATGCTGAGCAGGAGGGCAAGAGGAGTTGCCATGCTGGGCAGGAGGACAAGAGGAGGAGTTGCCATGCTGGGCAGGAGGACAAGAGGAGGAGTTGCCATGCTGGGCAGGAGGACAAGAGGAGGAGTTGTCATGCTGAGCAGGAGGGCAAGAGGAGTTGCCATGCTGGGCAGGAGGACAAGAGGAGGAGTTGCCATGCTGAGCAGGAGGGCAAGAGGAGTTGCCATGCTGGGCAAGAGGAGGAGAGGAGGAGTTGCCATGCTGAGCAGGAGGGCAAGAGGAGGAGTTGCCATGCTGAGCAGGAGGGCAAGAGGAGGAGTTGCCATGCTGGGCAGGAGGACAAGAGGAGGAGTTGCCATGCTGGACAGGAGGACAAAAGGGGGAGTTGCTATGCCGGGCAGGAGGGCAAGAGGAGGAGTTGCCATGCTGGACAGGAGGACAAAAGGGGGAGTTGCTATGCCGGGCAGGAGGGCAAGAGGAGGAGTTGCCATGCTGGGCAGGAGGACAAGAGGGGGAGTTGCCATGCTGGGCAGGAGGGCAAGAGGAGGAGCTGCAATGCCGGGAAGAAGCGAAAGGAAAAAAAAAACTCTCGAGCAAAGCCGAGCCTGTCGGGAACACACTCCCTCCGTGCAGTGGTTCAGAAACTATCTTAGATGACGTCCAAATTTGCTCCCCCGCCCCCCCCCCCCGGCCTTTTTTTGTATTTATAAGAAATTATATATTGGCGGGACGGAGTGTTGTGACAAGTCGCTCAGCAGCGTCAGTGTGGTCGGAATAGATGACGTGAAAAGAAGAAGAAGAAGAAGAAGAAGAAAACACTTAAGGAGTGATAACTTAAAAGACAACGGGTTGGGGTGACTGATAGAATTGTTCTTTGCACGTATGCAAAGACAGATACTTGTTCTTGGAATGAGTTCACTATTCTTACTAAACAGGGATTTTTGAACAGATTATTTCACCCTCCCCTTGTATCGGGAGACGCGCCCTCTAGTTTGGGAACCGCTGCTCTAAGCCTAGGGTCATATAAATAGTGCTTGTGAAGATGATGATGATGATGATGATATTCCTGATGGCAATAGCAACTGGTGGTAATGATAGCAGTATAAATGTAACTTGATAATATAGCCATAATGATGGTAATGATATAATAATAATGATACTGATATGACTACTACTACTAATTATTAGTAGGCAACAGTTCGAGGCTTACCTTCTCCTTGGCCTCGAAGACCTTGGCGTCGCTGCGCACGGGGCCGACGTCGACGCGGCCGTCGGCGGACACGTCCTCCATCAGCTCTTCCTCCTCCCCCTCGACGTCCGGCAGACGCATCGGCGGCGGCTTCCACTTGGCAGGCCCCTGCTCCTGCAAAGGCGCCTGACGGGAGAAGGGGTACTTGTGGCCGCGCGCCAATCTCATCATTACCAAGTCGTGATAGTAGTCGTCCGAATCGTCTGAGTCGATTTCGTCGTCGTCTAAGTATTCTAATTCGTCCCACATTGGATCGAAGAAGCCGCGACCCTTCAAGTTCTTGTACATATCCTTCAACTTCTTCTTTGGACGGTCAGCCTTCGGGGACATGTCCTTCCTGGCGGTGGCGCTGACGGTGTCCATCCTTGCGTCAGCGGAGGACGAGGCGTTCGGGTCGGAGTCGGCGGCGCTCGACATCCTCTGAGGGAGATCGGGAAGGTGAGGCAACGCGTCACGAACATAGAGGAACATTATTATTATGATCGTTATTGGGTTTCAGTTGCTACGCGGATTA
>NW_028234442.1:8571156-8576156 GCF_977035675.1 Penaeus japonicus
AGCTTGAGTAATATAATGGTGATAAGAAAACGATTTTGGTTGTAGGAAAATGACGTGACATAATCAGGGCAACTTATGTAGAAGCAGGGGTCAGAGGGTGGGGGGGGGGGGGTAAGAGCGATGATAACAGTAAGAGAGAAAGAGTATTGACGCAAGGCCAAAGTTGGGTACACAGATAACAAGGAAGCAAAAAAGGCACAAAAAGTAGGTAAAAAAGTGGAATGTTAATGAAATTGTTTGATATTTCTCGGTGAAGCCAGGTTCCACTATTGCAAAGAATATCAATATTCCTCTCCTTGATCATCATCTCAACTTCCTCAAAGCAACCTAGGAGAGACTTGGCATTGATATGTTCTATTCTGATTGTGTTTGTTTGTGGTCTGACAACCGGATTCGCTGACCGATTAGTGGCGTCAAACTTTCTGTTCACTTTTGTATTTATTTCTGTTTGGGGAATACATCGGACTCTATAGAAGGTTCTGGATTTATCTCTTTGCCTCTCAAAGTAACAGTGAAGCTTTTTGAAGACTTTTACATTAGGGAGACGCGAGGGAGTCTTCAAATATCTTCTTCGTTTATATCTGGATGAAAGTTTGCAATGTATAAATACACTACCTTGGGGAGGTCGGGACCTTGTAGAGAGAGAGAGAGAAATAAAGGGAGGATAATGAAAAGGAGAGACAGTGAGACAAAGATACACACACACAGCAGGTCAAAGTGTAACCCTATTATGTATCACTCAACAGTTCCAAGACTCTGGCCATATATGTCCTTGCTAACCCGCCCTGGCGCTCATTCTAAAGCAGTAAGTGGGCCTTGACCTCACGCCTGCTACCAAGCTATCAAAAGTCCTTCCCGAGTTAAAAGGGAAGAAGAAAAAAAGGTTATTTTTAGTGTTTACAAGCGGTAGTCTCACAGCAGTACTTGTTAGGAACATTTCAGATATGGTAAGACTGTTTTTTTTTTCCTCCCAGCTTGTGACTTCTACAACAAGAAGAATTCTGGTGATCTCCTGCCCCTTCACCTTTGCGCTCACGCCCTGTTCTCCTCCTTTGGTCCCACACTTCAGCACATCATTAACCCTGGAGACTGAGTCCTTGTCTCTGAGCTTCTGACCATCACTGTGGATGGAGCCTTCTGGGCACCCTTACCCCTTCCCCTTTGCACCCTTGACCTGATTTCTCACTCAAGCAACTCATTCATCTTGGCTAGTCACCCTCTTCGCATCCACCTATCTGACTGGGTCTTTCACTCATACTGCAGAATGCTCTTTTGCGTCTGAACTATGACCATCCGTCTTTTCACCAACCCTCCTACCAGAGGCTGAACCATCTATCAAGCTCAATAAATAATTCAATATCATAGAGTATGTCCTGGTCTGCATTGCCAGTTTAAATGTGTACTGTAGTCAGCAATGGATAATCTGGAAACATGCAAAGGTGCCTTTACTGATAACAACTCATTTCCTTTCTCAATAGCAACCCGATGAAGCCGGGAGTGCATGGTTCCATCTATGTATAAAATGCAACAATAAAACAAAACCAAAGTGGGGAGTGCCAATGGGTTAAAGTGGAAACCGCCAACACGACTTTATGCAAGTGTGTACTAAATGTCAAAACCGCACTTGTCATTGAGTCGTCACCTGGTGTTTCCTTTTCCAACCTGATTCCACTCGACCATGTAGCAAAAGTGTTCATACTAGGAAGTAATGTTTATTTATAGTTATTCCTATGATCTGCCTACGCCCAGGCTCCTCATATACTTCATGTTCTTCTGTTCACAGAATGAGAATCAGACACTTATCTCCTTCATGTGGTGCCATACTCTCAGTGTGCTGTGATCTTCCTTTGCCTCACTTGAGCCAAACTTTATGTAGTAAAGTGTTTTGACTCATTTGAGGCAATTTGCACTGTTTACTTCTCAAAGTAATCTTGTGCTATCTAGCATACTTTATCTCATGGCACTACTGCTCGTTTCCTTGGTCGAATTACCAGCTTATACTTAACCCAGGAGGGCAAGAAGGATATATATATATATATATATATATATATATATATATATATATATAAAGAGAGGAGAGAGAGAGAGAGAGAGAGAGAGAAAGTGTGAGAGACATCATGAGATGTACTCCAAGACCATGTGGCGATATGCTACATGGCCATAGACAAGGAAATGCTGACCAAGAAACCTATTAATAGCTCGATCATCCCGGTCAGAGTATAAATAGCCTGACCTGGCTTGTCCTGCTCTCACTCAGACAATCACTCGCAACCCTTCTCGCTGTCCCCACTATCACTCCGTTCCCCGGCGCTCTCACCATCTAGGTGAGCTGCTGCTCGACACTGTGACCTTATTTCAACAAATACATTGCCTAGCAATACATGTCCAAGAACCCACTCTCTACCAACAAAAATATTAACCTATCTATGGGTGCCATAAGCTACCAATAAAGAAATCAAGAACTACCAGACTTTCGCTAAAACCTTTTTGTGAGTGCAACTCACAAAGCAGTGAAAAACCCATTCTGCACCCCTCATAAAATAGTTTCATCAAAAAGATTTGGAAACGTAAGGTCCTGGCTATGTAATGTTCAAGGAAGAACAAGATCAACAGACAAGCTGGACCCCTCCACACCCGCACAACTTGCAAACTTCTCTCCAAAGTGTTCCTGCTTGACAACACACTAATGTGTTTTATTTGTGCAAATAGTTAAAACGTTCCATGTGTTTTTTTCACACACATTCAACATTACACACTAGTGGTGATCTAGTTTGCCATAAAATAACTTTTAAGAAAGAAATTTCGTATGTCTTAATTTTTTCGATGATGCTACTTAATTTTTATTTTCATTTGTCAAGCATTCGTTTGTATTATCAAATTCTATAATTGTATAACTACATGAGTCTGAAAGAGCGAAAAATTCTAAGGAATTTTCCATTCGTAAATTTCCCACCCTGGGAAATTTACGGCTGTTCCATGCGCGTGGCCATAAGACATTTCGTTTCATTGTGAATAATATCCAAGAGGTCAATTACTGCCTAAATATTTCCAACTCGGATCAATTTCATGATTATTAAAATTTTTCATCACTTGTATGATTCAAGTACAAATTCATACTTATCGCTTGAGCTAATACTTTCTCACCGGTTGGACGCAATTTAGGCATAAAATAATTCCTGAAATGGAGCTAGATATGTTAGAGTTCCATGGCAGATGTTCTGTGCATGCTGTGAACTAGCTATCCATTGGGTTAATTATCGAATAGAATATTGCCAGCTCGGACCAGTTCATCATTATTATCATTATTCATTAGTCATATAATTTTTCATATATATTGAGGGCGAATTCATCATTACCTACGAGGTTGACTTTATTGTACTAGGTAATTGTTATGAAAATGTTAACATTAAGGGTTACCGTAAGTAAAGTATCAATCTTATTCTATTGCTTAGAAGCTTCTATTTCAAGTAACCATCACGGGTCACTGCAAGCAACTCCCTTTTTTATCTATCTTTATTAGAAAAACTAAAATCAACTTAAGACTGAAAATTCTAAGAAAGAAAGTATAATGAAAAAAAAAAAAAATGAAATCTATATTTATGCACGTTTACCTCCCCCACTTTCTGTTCGTCTTTCTTACTTCTCTTTGACCCTGTATGTATAAGGTTATCAAGCAGATTATTGGAACACTATAGTCTGAGAGCTCAACAATAGCAGATGACAAAAACGCCGACAAGAGAGAGCATGGCTGTTGTGTCCCAGCAACCAAGAGAGAATGAAGCACCTGTCAAAGAAGACAACCAGACACTCTCCATTAATAACGTGGAAGGCCTGCCTAAAAAAATGACCACAAATCAGCAGCCAAAGACAGATTATAGAAAACTAAAGAACCGGAATCCGAAACGCCGACATCTAGGGCGTGGGACAACGAGGACGCGCTGACAACACCATCAGGTAATATTTTTATGTTGCAGTACTTTGCAAGTCGAAGATAACTTGAGTAGTAGGCGGCCGAGCAATATGTCAGATGTATTTCAAGTCGCCCTTAAGGATAGGTTGTTTGTCACGTGGTAATTCTTCTTCATGCTCATGTGGAGGAAGGGAAAAAACGACCTGGAATCTATTTATATCCGCAAGTCAGGGTATAAAGGGTTTGACCTGGATTGTCCTGGGGTCAGTCAGACCGTCACTCATTTACTCGCTGACTAGCGGTCACTCCTACTCTCGCACCATTTGCACCCTTCACCCCCTGCGTGTAAGCTATCAATAAAGCAATCAAGAACTACCAGACTTTGATTTAAAACCTTTTGTGAGCACAACGCACATAGTGGTTGCAGCGATGGGATCCCGCCACAACTCCATAGGGAGAGAGAGAGAGAGAGAGAAATAAAGAGGCAGACAGACACAGAGAGAGATACAGAAATAGTGAGCATGAGAGATAGTATTAAAGAACAATGTGGAAAAATATGAAAGGAATTACAAAACATAATTATAATCAGTATCAAAGAACAATGTCTCTACATGTGTGCACCTCACATAATCTGACCCTTCATACGTATCCAAATTCCAGAGCCAACCCTAAGTGCCTGCCTGAAATCATTTGGTGGGCGGGGCTTCGTACCTTGCCGTCGGCCAATCACAGCCGAGTCGATGAGTGAAGACATCCATGCCCTTGAAGTGACCCCGTTTTTCTTTAGCTGGTATCTTGCCTTAAACTCCTCAAAATAGGATTTTTCTAGATTCAAGTGAGATTTAGCTCAGACTCCAAACCGAGAAGTTTTCTCGCCCTTCGACTCCTCCTCAAGGGATTCCCGGTAGATTTGTGTCTAGTGACTTATTTCTTATACTGAGCATTGTCAGTATTTCCTTAGTGTTCTAGTTATAACTATAATTCATATCTCATTAGCTTTTGCTATAGGTTTAGCTTTCCCTAAGTGATGTTATATATACCTTTGAATTTTAATATATTGTTATTGTTTTAGTTGTTGCGTTTGACACCA
>NW_028234442.1:8581156-8586156 GCF_977035675.1 Penaeus japonicus
ATGCATTGATCCAGAGCTACCAGATAACTGGAGTATGGCCCGTCGACGATTAGACTCATTAAAGAGCAGACTTAAAAGGCATGTTGACTTGCATCGAAGATATGTCAAAGAGATAGAGAATGTCATAAAAAAAAAAAAAAAGGTTTGCTGAGCGAGTACACAAAATCGTTGGACCACTAAACAAACCAAACCAGTCTTCAACCCAAGCAAGCCAGACAAACTTTGTTGCTGAGCGAGTACACAAAATCGTTGGACCACTAAACAAAACAAAACCAGTCTTCAACCCAAGCAAGCCAGACAAACTTAGAATGGTGTTGATTGTGCAGATAGTTTCTATGGAGTGAACTTAAATATGAAAGTCATGAGAGTTATTCCTACAAATGAAAGAAGCCCCGAATAATGGACATAAACCTGACGGTTGATAACTTGCCAATAGACAGGGCTCTAGAAGTCTTATGGGATCTCAATGATGACGTGCTAAAGGTCAGAGTGTCAACACCCATGAAGCCAACCACGCGCAAGGGCATACTTGAGCATCATGAGTTCCATCTTTGACCCCTTAGGCTTACTAGCCCCTATCACCATTAGAGGAAAGATGGATGAATGACCTTGCAAAACTGGAAGGCTTTAAATACCACATCACATAGCAGCAGCTCAGGCCAGCAGCATGTTAGTACATGCCCTGCTACATCATTTCTGTGATGCCTCACAAACGGCCTATGCCGTTAAAACATACGTTAGGCTAGGACACTATAATGGATATGTTCATATAAGCCTCTTTGGTGCCTGTGCAAGAAATGCACCCATCAAGACAACCTCCATTCCACGTCTCGAACTGTGCGGCCACACTGGCTGCACGAGTTGACACGAAGATACATCAGGGGATGACACTCATTCTGGAAGATTCTGTGTTTTGGTCTGACAGCATGATTGTTCTACAATATATCTCAAGTACCAGGCAATGCTTTCATACATTTGTAACAAACTGACTTGAGACAATCCATAGGGCCTCCTCTTCAAACCAGTGGCGCCATGTATGATCAGAAGACAATCCAGCTGATGGTGCTACTAGAGGCCTTTCAAAACATGAGTTAATAAAGGGTGAACGATGGAATTTGGTCCTGCATTCCTGAGGCATGAGAAGGACTGACCACTCAAGTTGGTGATAGCTGAAGCCTCCGTTCGTGATCCCGAGTTACAGAGATTCATGATACAAGAGACTCCTTACTAGCATACATACAAGATAGCAGCTTCAGGGAGGAACGATGTCCACTACACAGAAGAGGGAATTTGGAAAAGGGTGACAATCTCTACCGGCTTGAACCTGAGCTTGACAAGCTATCGTTAATGAGGATGGGGGCAGGAGAATTCATCTTGGTGAATCAAGAGAACGGTGTGGACCAGTAATCCTGCCCAAGGACCACCATGTAACGAAGTTAATTGAAAAGGATGCCTATATGTTCTTAGCTGCCCACTCAGGAATGTTTATTTGCCGCAGAGTATACAGCAATCCTGCCACTCAATGTCAGGGAGATTTACCAATTGAGAGAGTCATACCAGAAGGACCACCATTCATTCATTCTGGAGTAGACTGTTTTGGACCTTTCCCTCTGTCATACATGTGTAGTACGATGAAGAGATATGGTTGCATCTTCACTTGCCTTAGCTCAAGAGCAGTCCACATCGAAACCCTCCAAGCATTGGATGCAGATGCATTTCTTACTGCATTCGTTAGATTCACAGTGAGGAGGGGTACACCAGAGAAGATGTTTTCAGGCAAGGGAACCACTTTCATCCAAGCTCAACGGGATCTACAGATTGCTCTACAGAACTGGAATGAAAATGTGAGGGTTGACAAGGCACTCAAGAAAAAGGGTGTTGAGTGGATCTTCTACCCACCAATGGCATCACACATAGGTGGAGTATAGGAGAGGCAGATACGATCAGTACGGAAGGTGCTTTCGTCGATTATTGGTCTACCGAGGGTCGATGATGACAGACTACAAACTATGTTCTGTGAAGTGGAAGCTACCCTAAAACAACAGACCACTCACTGTTGTGTCAGGGGAGTTAACGATCTTGAAGCATTAACACCAAGCCATATCTTACATTTGCATTCTGGGGATTGTTTTTTAACCCTGGGTGGCATGCCAAATGATGAGGCTTTCCGTTGAAGGTGGATTCACCCACAATCCCCAGCTGACCGATTTTGGAGATGATGGAGTGGGAAGTACTTACACTCACTCAGGATGCGCAGAGATAATATTAAATCGTCTAGAAATGTGGTGATTGGTTAACTGGTCCTATTAATTGAACCATTGGGACCAAGGAACCTGTGGAAACTAGGGCGAGTTGTGGCAGTTATCCCGGGCTCAGATGGGCTCATTAGACAGGCCCAGGTCCGCACTACCTCAAGGTTTAAGACGCACCCTATTGTGAATATGTGTCGCTTAGAAGGAGATTAGTTTTGCATGCATAAGGGATACTATTCTTCCTCATTTGTCATATGACTTCTTTCGTTCTACTTATCTCATGTATACGGCTTCAGTTGATTCATTGAGTTCACTGCTCTCTTATGTTATCTTTCATCAGGTTCCATTTGTCAGTATCATTGGCACCGTGCTGTGTTGTTAGCCCAGTCTCGCCTGTGTTGGGCTCAGTTCGCCCAAAGCCGGGGAGTGTTAACGCCGATGACGGCGTTAAAGGACGTAAATAGAGATAGATAGGAAAAGGAACGTTAACTAAAGATAGAAGAAAGAGAAAAGAGATAAAAGAGAAGAAGAGAACAAAAAACTCACAGACACCACTCCATACGGAACCAATAGCCGCTCACAGGGGCCTCGACGGACAAACATATTTAATGCTCTCCATATGGGTTACTTCAGATGAATACTGCTTCGCTGTACTCGAACCCTTTCCAGCCGAAGTGTTGACGCGCATTGAAAGCTGGTGCCATCGAGTGACCCCACGCAGCAAACCGCACCACATGGCCTACATTCATCACATAAGATATGTTTATCTATCGCGGACAGTACTCTCTTGTTCCCGTGCTGACAAACCCATGATAGGCCGTGAAGGACCACATACGCAGAGTGAAGAAATTCGCATTGAAACAGTATAAAACGCCACACCATCGTGAGAGGACGTGGACGACCTGTAAGATAAGAATAGCCACAAAGGACGGCGTCTGTTCCGCAATGTGTATGTATTTAGTGATAACAGAGATCTAGTTTAAGTGATCTATATTAATTTGATAACCCTGTTAAGTATAATAACACGTATTACACAATTGTAAATGTTAAAGGATTATTGTGACAAATTATACCAATGTTGATTGTAACCATGTAACGTATTTCAGGTTTGACCACTTTCAATAAACTGGAGTGAGTGCTACACAGCGGTATCAGTCGTCCTTACATTAATTGAACAGCCGCAAAGGCTCATGGGGCAACATATATATATATATATATATATATATATATATATATATATATATATATATATATGTATTTATATATATAATGTATCTATATATATATATGTATATATATACATATATATATATTTATATATATATACATATATATATACATATTTATGTATATTCCTATATATTTATATATACATTTATACATATATATGTATATATATATATATATATATATATATATATATATATATATATATATATATATATATATATATATACATATTTATAAATATATATTTATATATATAAAACATATATATATATATAAAACATATATATATATATATATATATATATATGTATATATATATATATATATGTATATATATATATGTATATATATATATATACATATCAATATATATATATATATATATATATTATATATATATATATATATATATGCATTCATTAATGCGAAAGAGAGGAAAAAAAAACATGCGAGTATTTCAGGCACGTTCTCAGCCAACAAGGATTTCCTGCAAGATTACGAATTTCTCTTGGAAGTCTTAGGCAAACCCTATTCTCGACCTCGTCACATAACCAACGCATGAACATTCTATTAAAAGAATTCACTGGAGAGAGAGAGAAAGAGAGGAAAGAAAGAAAAGGGGGGGGGGAGAGTAAGAGAAGAAGAGGGAGAGGGGAGGGTGGCAGGGGAGAGGGACAGGAAGAAGAAGAAAGAGGGAGAGGAGAGAGAGAGAGAGAGAGAGAGAGAGAGAGAGAGAGAGAGAGAGAGAGAGAGAGAGAGAGAGAGAGAGAGAGAGAGAAAGGGGAGAGAGAGAGAGAGAGAGAGAGAGAGAGAGAGAGAGAGAGAGAGAGAGAGAGAGAGAGAGAGAGAGAGAGAGAGAGAGAGAGAGAGAGAGAGAGAGAGGGAGAGAGAGAGCGAGAGCGAGAGCGAGAGCGAGAGAGAGAGAGGGAGAGAGAGAGAGAGAGAGAAAGGGAGAGAGAGAGAGAGAGCGAGAGAGAGAGAGAGCGAGAGCGAGAGGAATGAAAGAGAGAGAGAGAGAGAGAAAGCTACCTGTCACGGCCCAGAGCGTCGGTATGGAACTCGGCAACCTACAACGTCAAGAGAATGGCCACATGAACAACCAGGCAAATCCAGCACCAAGAGTTGGACCCAAAGAGACAACGTGCAACTAAGAACATGAATGATAAACAGAAGACCCTCTACGCCCACCGCCACTTATTTAACTTCTCTTAGAAGTGTTTCCGCTCGACATTTCTCCACACTTCTCTATTTTCTTGTAATCCCCCCCCCCCACCCCCACGCGTGCTGATGTGTTTTACATTCTTATCGTATTAATTTACTATTTTCAAGAATTGTATTGTCTAGTTTACCGTGCAAGGACTTTAAAGAAAGTAATTTCGTATGTTTCAATTCTTACTCTGATGCCTTTTTTTAATTCGTTATTATTATTATTATTATTATTATTAATGTTATATATATATATATATATATATATATATATATATATATATATATATATATTTTTTTTTTTTTTTTTTT
>NW_028234442.1:8591156-8593656 GCF_977035675.1 Penaeus japonicus
ACTGAAAACTGGGGAAACAAGTCTAAAAAGGATACACTATATAAAAAATTATCATCGGTCAGACAGTTGACCACAACCACAGTCCAGATCCCAATAGAAAAAAAAAATGGATGGAATCCTTATAAGAATAGAAGTGAAACATAAAATCGAAGCAAGACCTACAAAGAATATAGTCAGGAACAGATCCACTGTACAGTCAAGAAGGAACCCTCAAATGCTCGATCTTAATGTGCGTAGGATTTAGCTCATACAGAACCAACTTGTAGAATACTCTAATGAAAATAGAAATTCACAACACTGACACAAATGTCTTAGTTTCAGAAGACAGACTTCCAGTAAAGATAGATAAAAATATTTTAAAATGCAAGAATGACAAACCTGAATGAGGAGGCACCACATTTTGAGATGGTGATAGTCCTATAAAGGTCAAGAAAGTTAGATGTAACTTATAAAAAAACAAACAAACAAGAATGAAGACTAGGATTAAACAATGACAATGAAAAAGAAAGGAAATGACAGACAGAATTATGAAAGAAGAAAGGACAGCAAGTTGCCCATTAATAGACAGGAAATAATTGCTATTTGTGGCTTTCCTGTGTCAATGAAGGTGATTACATAAATGCCTGCCTTTAAGTGTTTGAAATTGATGTGTATATATATGCTCAGGTAAATGTTCATTCTACCTCCATCTTCCAAGATGTTTTCATCATTAACAATAGCTGAACAAAGTGAGAAGAAGTGAGAATATATATATTTCTCCAGAGTATTATTTAAATAGTATTCTTGCTAAAAGTAGAGTATTAGTAGGCCTGCAGTCTGAAGTCCAACCCAATAGTGACAGTATCAAGCGTTCACATCAACTTCAAGGCCATTGGCACCGAGGCAAAGGCCAACAATCTCCACATGTTATATCCACAGGGCCACCCTTGCGAGGGCCAACTGGAAACAAGTCTGGCCAGGCAACTTGCACCAAGGATTGTGGAATCATAGTCTATTATAGACTATACCTCTGTAGTAGAATGCAAAGCAGTCAAAAACATGCACTTCAAAATGCATGCAAGTGAATAGATCACACTCTAGCGCAGGTTCCCTTAGGCGCGAGAATTGATTAGGAGCAATTGGTACATTTGGCTTAAGGCTGGCCCTGTATAGCCATGCAAGAAAAAGCTCTTATCTTGCTAGAATATGCATAGTAAAATTTCTTTGGCTTTGTCTGCAATCGACTTTTAGGCTAGATTTGCCGAGAGAAAACCTGCAATTTAGTTGTTCCTAAAGATGTCAGTTATAATATTTTATTTACTTAATTTTCTGTTTGCTTCTCATTTGTTTGTTGGTATTTTTTTTTAGTTATGCAAGTTTTAACAAGTTTTCTCAAGAAAATTCTTCAATGCTTTTTGTTATATTGGTATTTATAGAAGTGCTCATTTATCTTATTGTCTGAAGTGAAATAGCCACAATAAGACTGAAAAAAGATGAAACCTATAGAGAAAAAGGAGAAGCCATTTTTGAGCTTAATAGATTTTGCAAACTTTACTGTATTTTGTGAAATGAAAAATAGTGACAGAGTAAAGGGAAACACCCAGGTGTCTATTGTTAAATTTTCTTACCATATTTTGCCAATTTTGTAGATTCTTCTACAGAGAGACAGTAGGAAGAGTCATCTTTAGATATGCATAGTTCACTGTGACAGATGTAGAAAAGTGTATGAATGAAAATGAATAACTTGACAATGCCATATGCAAATATTGTTTCAGTTTTGCATTGTTTTCAGGATTACACGACTTTGACAAAGATTAAGTATTGGCGTTAATTACATATCTTGCTTCGTGGAATCATTCGTACTTTTTCTACAGGCCAAACATGCAGACTCACGGAAGATTTGTCACCAGAATGCTCGACCCAGTCTGACCCGAGCCTTCGAGTGTATTCAGGATCTGAGAGACGATTTTTTGGCCATGAAGATTCCAACTGCAGGGAAGCACCTCAGGAAACAGGATGCTGGAAACGGTGGAACAGGGACATGGCTGGTGCTCCCACCTGCGAAAAGGTGCACTGAGGTTAGTAGGGATGAGTGGATGAGTTACGTTCTATCAGAATGTTGAAGATAATTTTTTTTTTTTTTTTGAGGATTTGCACTCGGAGCTTTGTTTTAATGATGACTCATTCTTTCATTATTTTATTTTTAGGATATGTGCTTGTTGGAGCTTGGCTTTAGAGATAGCTCATTCTTCCATTTCCAGTATTGAAAATTGTATTGTATTTGTTGATGGAATAACTAATTTTTGTATTTCTAAAAGTGTTGGTGATAATGACTTTAATGATGTTGAGTATTAGACTTAAAAGAATGAATGTGCACATATATATGTGAAATTATAACTGTGTGTGTGTGGATAAGTGTGGGTCTACATGCATGTGTGCATGAGTGCCTGTGTGAGTGTGTCTGCATGTGCATGTGTATCTGTATGTATATGTATATATGTATCAAACACTCAGTAGTGTT
>NW_028234442.1:8603656-8606156 GCF_977035675.1 Penaeus japonicus
TCCCTCTCCTCTCTCTCTCTCTCTCTCTCTCTCTCTCTCTCTCTCTCTCTCTCTCTCTCTCTCTCTCTCTCTCTCTCTCTCTCTCTCTCTCTCTCTCTCTCTCTAATTGTTTATAATTTAGATAAAACTCAAGCTATCCACAATGCATTATAAGGTAGCTTGATGAAAGGTTAGATACCATATGAAGTTTATATCTGCTGATGGAATATGTCTGTTATACACATTATTTTGCCATTCTGTGATTTTTGAAAAGTGTTGTATTTTGTACTCTCTGTTTACGTTTAATAGGTTTTGTTGATGCTATAAGAAGCAAGTTCAATTGTGTGACATATTTTGTCTTTTCCTTTTGTTATTGTTTTTGTCAGTGATGCAATTCAGATCAGTTGATTATATGTGATTCTATGTTTTAAGTGACAGTCCCTGAATTAGTTACCAGGACTTGACAATAATTTTTTTTTCTCTTTCTTTCTTTTCTTTTCATTTCTTTCTTTCTTTTTTATTTTCTTTTCTGTCTTTGCTTTGCTGTCTTTTTTACTTTTTTAATATATGTATACACATATATATATATGTATATATATATATATATATATATATATATATATGTGTGTGTATGTGTGTATGTGTGTATGTATGTGTGTGTGTGTGTATGTATGTGTGTATGTATGTGTGTGTGTGTGTGTGTGTGTGTGTGTGTGTGTGTGTGTGTGTGTGTGTGTGTGTGTGTGTGTGTGTGTGTGTGTGTGTGTGTGTGTGTGTGTGTGTGTGTGTATGTGTATGTGTTCGTGTATATTGTTGTTTTGTAAATTTTATGTGAACACCAAATGTGAAAATTTATCATTTAGGGTTTATTGTAAACATCTGCATACTCGCTCTAGTGCAGTTTCAGGAAATGCATCAGAAACTTACAGTGGCATATAATGATGCCACTTAGAGTACCTGGATATTTTGGTACCAACCAAAGGATTGCAGACTTCATGTCTCCTGGCTGTAAAGGATTCATGCCGAGTGATCATAATCATGCTGATTGTACGTTGAAGAAGCAGTATAAGGAAAAGGCCTTCACTATATTCGTGTGGTGTCCTACATTTCCATCCTTTTGTTTTTGTTCTAGTTATTGTAATAAGAAATCACAAATTTGAGTAAATGTGCAAAATTGAGAAGACCATTTCTAAGCAAATTCTGATTTTAGTTGTATTCTCTTGATATCTTAACCCATTGGTTGTGGATGGCATCATTTGCCGTCAAGGCAAGCAAGAGGCCTAGATGTGGATGGGCCGGGCCATGTGATAATACCGACACAAGGCTGTATAAACTTATTTAAAAATACGGTGGCCAAAGGGTTAAATTTGGATATCTTGGTACCACAGTCTGTATGCTTGATTAAGAAGTGTGCAATTGTCAGCAAGGGAACTTATGATGTAGGATGCTCAGCTGTATTCAACCCTTGGTGCATTTATTTGTTATCAGTAGAGTCCAATAACAAGCAAGATGACAGATACTGTAAGGTGCTGTGTTGTCATAAATTTTCTCATAAGCATATTTTTTTATCTAGTTTATGAAGAGGACAGTGCATATTTTTATATTTCTTAGACTTTGTCTTAAATCATTTGTAGACTTTAGAGGTTCACACTTCTTTGTTTAATACTGTGGATCATTGAGTAAAGTAAAGATTGAACTTACATTTAAAAATTGTACTTGAAAATACATTTTCCTCTTCTCTGATATGATATTTTAGATATGAGAGAGAGAGAGAGAGAGAGAGAGAGAGAGAGAGAGAGAGAGAGAGAGAGAGAGAGAGAGAGAGAGAGAGAGAGAGAGAGAGAGAGAGAGAGAGAGAGAGAGAGACCCACACCCTAACTGTCCAGGTAAAAGTGATATGCATGTGTGTGTGTATTTCTTAGCAATGTTATTTATAAAATAGTGCTGATGAGATGAAGCTATGTTTTATATCAAGACCCTATGGAGAACATTTCCCACTCTGAACAGACACAGAGTGAAGTGTGTATACACTACTGGCCAAAATTAATGAGCTACCCTGAGCTAAGATGTGATTTTGAATGGGGACCTAAATCATATCTGACATTTTGGAAAGTGACCAAATATTGCTAGAATTTGAAGATAAAGATCTGAAGAGTTTACTTTATATATGTTTCTAATTTGTCATTTTCTTCCAAATTTCAAGGACATTTTCCTTAGATCCGGGCCTCGGATCTAAGTTTCTTAGCCTCTTCTTGCATTTTCTCTGTCTTGTTGCCTAGGAACAGTGTTCCTATAGATACAAATCATACTCTTAACTGTTTTCATGTTCGTATATCACATTTTAGCTGGAATTACAATTTATATCAAATTTGAGGTGCATAACAATCTAAAACCATATCTATTTTATTTTCTCATGTTACAGTCATTTTAAAGCAGTATTTTACAAATTAAAGCAGAACAGTTAAAACTATCAAAACAGTTAAAAGTATGATTTGTTGTTGATAAGAACGCCAAGATTGTA
>NW_028234442.1:8611156-8613656 GCF_977035675.1 Penaeus japonicus
ACAGATACAGATACAGATACAGATACAGATACAGATACAGATACAGATACAGATACAGATACAGATACAGATACAGATACAGATACAGATACAGATACAGATACTGATACAGATACAGATACAGATACAGATACTGATACAGATACTGATACAGATACAGATACAGATACAGATACAGATACAGATACAGATACAGATACAGATACAGATACAGATACAGATACAGATACAGATACAGATACAAATACAGATACAGAGACAGATACAGATACAGAGACAGAGACAGATACAGATACAGATACAGATACAGATACAGATACAGATACAGATACAGATACAGATACAGATACAGATACAGGGACAGAGCCAGAGCCAGATACAGATTCAGATACAGAGCCAGAGCCAGAGACAGAGACAGAGACAGATACAGAGACAGAGACAGATACAGAGACAGATACAAATACAGATACAGATACAGATAGAGATACAGAGACAGATACTGATACAGATACAGATACAGATACAGATACTGATACTGATACTGATACAGATACAGATACAGATACAGATACTGATACTGATACTGATACTGATACTGATACAGATACAGATACAGATACAGATACAGATACAGATACAGATACAGATACTGATACAGATACAGATACAGAGACAGATACTGATACTGATACAGATACAGATACAGATACTGATACTGATACAGATACTGATACTGATACTGATACAGATACAGATACTGATACAGATACAGATACAGATACAGATACTGATACTGATACAGATACAGATACAGATACAGATACAGATACAGATACAGATACAGATACAGATACAGATACAGATACAGATACTGATACAGATACAGATACAGATACTGATACTGATACTGATACAGATACAGATACAGATACAGATACAGATACAGATACAGATACAGATACAGATACAGATACAGATACAGATACAGATACTGATACAGATACTGATACAGATACAGATACAGATACAGATACAGATACAGATACTGATACTGATACAGATACAGATACAGATACAGATACAGATACAGATACAGATACAGATACAGATACAGATACAGATACAGATACAGATACAGATACAGATACAGATACAGATACTGATACAGATACTGATACAGATACAGATACAGATACAGATACAGATACAGATACAGATACAGATACAGATACAGATACAGATACTGATACAGATACAGATACTGATACTGATACTGATACTGATACTGATACAGATACAGATACAGATACAGATACAGATACAGATACTGATACTGATACTGATACAGATACAGATACAGATACAGATACAGATACTGATACTGATACTGATACTGATACTGATACTGATACTGATACTGATACAGATACAGATACAGATACTGATACTGATACTGATACTGATACTGATACTGATACAGATACAGATACTGATACTGATACTGATACTGATACTGATACTGATACTGATACTGATACTGATACTGATACTGATACAGATACAGATACAGATACAGATACAGATACA
This sequence comes from Penaeus japonicus, assembly GCF_977035675.1. Lineage (NCBI taxonomy): Eukaryota > Metazoa > Arthropoda > Malacostraca > Decapoda > Penaeidae > Penaeus > Penaeus japonicus. The sequence continues at coordinate 8,612,744 of NW_028234442.1, forward strand.
GATACTGATACTGATACTGATACAGATACAGATACAGATACAGATACAGATACAGATACAGATACAGATACAGATACAGATACAGATACTGATACTGATACTGATACAGATACAGATACAGATACAGATACAGATACTGATACTGATACTGATACAGATACAGATACAGATACAGATACAGATACAGATACAGATACAGATACAGATACAGATACAGATACAGATACAGATACAGATACAGATACAGATACAGATACAGATACAGATACAGATACTGATACAGATACAGATACAGATACAGATACAGATACAGATACAGATACAGATACAGATACTGATACTGATACTGATACTGATACTGATACAGATACAGATACAGATACAGATACAGATACAGATACTGATACTGATACTGATACAGATACAGATACAGATACAGATACAGATACAGATACAGATACAGATACAGATACAGATACAGATACAGATACAGATACAGATACAGATACAGATACAGATACTGATACAGATACAGATACAGATACAGATACAGATACTGATACAGATACAGATACAGATACAGATACAGATACAGATACAGATACAGATACAGATACAGATACAGATACAGATACAGATACAGATACAGATACAGATACAGATACAGATACAGATACAGATACAGATACAGATACAGATACAGATACTGATACAGATACAGATACAGATACAGATACTGATACAGATACAGATACAGATACAGATACAGATACAGATACAGATACAGATACAGATACAGATACAGATACAGATACAGATACAGATACAGATACAGATACTGATACTGATACTGATACTGATACTGATACAGATACAGATACAGATACAGATACAGATACAGATACAGATACGG
>NW_028234442.1:8618656-8628656 GCF_977035675.1 Penaeus japonicus
TACCCCCACCCCCCTCACCTCTTACCCACTCGAACCCCTCCTCCGCTCTCGCCGTGAGGAAGAAAATACACAGTGGTGAATAAACAAAAAATAATAAACGAAGACGGACGGAAACGCAAAGAATTTAAACAATAGCATTGGTTCGAGAAAATGCCCAGTGATTTTGCCAGCCGGAAGGGACGCGGCGCACATCCGAATGATTCCAAGAGAGTAAGAAATGTTCGGATAAGCGAGAAAGCCGAGGCTGGACACGCTTCCAAACCGTCGTGGATTCCGAGTTAAGAGAGACACTTGGGAAGCAAACTAAGAAACAAAAGTAATTGGTATAATACGGCGTGTTTTTTTTTGCCTTCGACTCGTACGAAAAACAAAAAACAAAAGTGGTTGAAAAATAGAAATTAACGATAGAAAGTTGACGTAAGGGTAGTAGCAGATACGATAAACCAAACATATTTATATAAAACGGCCAATGAAAGATGAGTAAAAATTGATACCAGTGATTCGAAAATATATAAGGTGATTTAGATCCAAACTTTCTCGAAAATTAAGAAAGTCTTCCGATCATAAACAAAAATAAATCGCAGAAAAAGGAGACAAAATCAATACATATTACTCACCGTAAGCGTTCCCTTTCTCTCATGCACACCTATTCCAACTGCAACTGTAGCGAAATCAACAAGAAATAACCAGAAATAACAACAGAGTTCAACAGAAACGGTCGAAGGAGCCAAGTAACCGAAGAACAGACTCAAGGCTACTTATCGGAACTCGTCATCGATGTGCACGCTGTTGACATAACACGTCCTTGTCACACTAGAAGCAGACTCGAGAAAAGTTGCGAGTCGAGTGTTAGTCCTTCGAGAAGACGTGAGTCATACTCGAGTTGCCCCCTTACCCTTATACCCCCTGCCCCCTCCTCCTCCTTATCCCCCACGTGTGGACAAACAAACAAGGGAAACAGTTAAGAAAATAAGAAAGGAGAGATAGAAAAAACAAAATCAAGTTCTCGCTACGCTAGAAATCCAATCAGCGCCAGAAAAGTGCTTGCGAATCCCAAAAGCAGAGGTGCTTGAGTGAATCCCCCCCACCTCCCTGGAAAAAAGACCCTTCAACACCCCCCCCCCTCTAAAAAAAACAAAAAAACACAGCCATGAGGTCCCTGAGCGCGGGCGTGGCTGTCCTAGACGCCCACAAAGGATACCTAGAACTCACAGAGGACGCCCTCGAACAGCTGATCAGGAGGGATCCCATCGCGGAGCACTACGAGGTGGAACAAGCGCCCTTTGCGAGGTAAGGCCCTGGGAGGGATAGGGAGGGAAGGATGGGTGAAAAGGGGAGGGAAGGCGGTGGGAAAGGGAGGGATAGGGAGGGAAGGATGGGTGAAAAGGGGAGGGAAGGCGGTGGGAAAGGGAGGGATAGGGAGGGAAGGATGGGTGAAAAGGGGAGGGAAGGCGGTGGGGAAGGAGAAAAATGGAGGGAAGGGCGGGTGGGAAGGTTGGAAAGGAAGGAGGGAAATAGGAAGAGGGAGGGAATGGGAGGAAGAGTGGAGGACGGGAAAGAGGAAGGAAAGGGGGGTAAGGGGGGGGGAGAATATCGAGGATGAATACCAGAGGAAGGGAAAGAAAAGGAAGGAGTATAGACGGGGGAAGGAAGAGAAGGGTATAGGGGAGGGAGCTTGATGGGATTGTGGAAGAAGGAAAAGGGAATCGAAGAAGGAGAGTGAGAGACAGAGAGAGAGAGAGTAGAAGAGAAGGAGGGAATTAAGGAGTGGAGGAGGCGCGGGGGAGGAATTCATGAATGAGGGCCAGAGGGAAGGAGTGTGAGGGAGTAGGAAGTGCCGTGGGACCAGGGGGAAGGGGGGGGGGGGGGGGAGGGAAGAAGGCAGAGAAGGAGGAGATGGATTAAGAGGAAGGAAGGATAGCAAGAATGAGTGGAGGGGGAGTGTGGAGAGAGAGAGAAAGAGAGACAGAGAGAGAGAGAGGGAAGCAGGAAGAATAATTCATGAATGAGAGGGAGGGAGAGAGGGAGGGGGCGAGAGAGACGAGTGAATGAGATGCAGTGGGAGACGTGAGCTGCGAGGGAGTGAAGGAAGTATATATATGTATATGTATATATGTATGTATATTTATGTATATATATATATATATATATATATATATATATATATATATATATATGTGTGTGTGTGTGTGTGTGTGTGTGTGTGTGTGATATGAATATACAGCAGTATGAACGAAAGTGCATGATGAATATATATATATATATATATATATATATATATATATATATATATATATATATATATATATATGACATATAAATCATAATGGTAATGATAATGATAGTGATGATGACAAAGGCATCTATAGAGAAGATGGTGATAATGGTAAAGATGATAACAATGATAATGATAACAACGATATGGTGGTGATGATGGATATAACGTTGATGAATGAGAATGATGATAATGATGATAATTGTGATGATAATTAATTGGCATAAGATTTATAACTATGATGATAAAGTTGGTAATGATACTGATACCACCACCACTACTACTATAAATGTAAGTACAAATATGAAGACACCGTAGATAAACAAAAGAAGATACAAAAGAAAGAGAAAATAGCGAAGAGCAAACAAGAAATATCCTGGAAAGCGACGCTGGGTGGGGGTGGGGGGGAGGGGCGAATATCCTGCAGGAGCAGGTCGCGCCGGCTGGGTCCTGCAGCCGCGAACTCTGGTCCTGCTTGGCCTCCCCCCCTTTCTCTGACCCCATAACTCCCTCTCCTCTGTTTCTCCTCTTCTCCCTCTTCCTCCTCCTCACCTCCATTTCTCTCTCTTCACCCTTTTCCTCTGTTTCTTCTCCTCTAACTTCCCGTCCTCCTCACTTCCTCTTTATTTCCCCTCTTGTTCCACTTCGTCCTCCTCCTTCTGATACTCCTCTTCTTTTTCTCCTCCTCTTCATTTTTCTTCGCCTCCTCCCCCTCGCCCCCTCCTCCTCCTTTTCCATCCCCTCCTCCTCATCCCCACCCATCCCCTCCTCTTCCTCCTTTTCCTTCTCCTCCCCATCCCTCTCGTCCCTTCCTCCTTTTCTTTCTCCTCCCCATCCTCATCCCCTTCCCACTCCCCTCCTCCTCTTCTTCTTCCTCCTCCTCCTCCTCCTCCTCCTCCTCCTCGACCGCCTCTTAACTTCCTTATCAGACTATTGTTATTTTCATTCCGTTAGAAGCGAAGTCTGCAGTCGACGAGAGATTAGATAATAACGGCACAAGGAAGCGTGTCGAGAGGAAATCATGACCCAAGAGGATTCCGATACGCTTATATATATATATATATATATATATATATATATATATATATATATATATATATATATATCTATCTATCTATATCTGTGTGTGTGTGTGTGTATGTATAGATACACGTGTGTGTATGTGCGTGTGTGTGTGTGCATGTATGTATGTATGTATATAGATACATGTGTGTGTGAAGCATATATGATGCATACAAATAAATAAACATACATTCATTATACATCTACCAACCCCCACACACACACATTCGGATAGCAGTCAAACATTCAAAGAATGTAGGAACAGACAGACACAGTTAGATGTAAAAAGGAACTTGAACCTAAAGTATGTGAATTATTTTTATTAATAAAGGCATGAAATCCTGACCTTCAGATTATATTATTTGTTATTAAAGTGATTATCCATCTGAAGGTCACGTGATCAAGACATTTCAGGGGATTTATATGATCGTGCTGACACGATATATTATTATTATTACGATGGTTGTTATTATTACTTCTTATTATTACTTATTATTATTATTATCATATTGATATTATTGATGATTATTACTGTTAAGTATATTTATTGATATTATCATTGATAGCCATCATCATCACCATCATCATCATCATCATTATCATGATGATCATCATCATCATTATCAGCATCATGTAATGAAGGTGAAATTAAAGGTTGCAAGCATCACCATTATTCCTATTCTTCCTGTTGCTTTGAAGATGGGTTGATATTGACCGTTGAAATTCCCCTTCAAATCAATCACTATGTCGCTGCCTCTCTCACTCTGTGCTCTCTCTCTCTCTCTCTCTCTCCCCCCCCCCCTTCTCTCTGCATCTGTCTGTCCTTTTCTTATTAACATTGCGACAACCGACGCGGGTAAGGCAGCCCCCCCCCCCATATCCCTTCTCCTCCCGGCCCCCTCCTCCCCTCCCACAGCGTTCTCCCTAACCCTCCCCTCCTCCTCCTTCCCTATTCCCCCCTCTCTCCCCCTCCCAATCCTAACACTCCCTTCCCTCCTCTCCCTCCCCCCACCGCCCTCACCCTCCTCCCACCGCCCTCACATCCTCCAGGAAATATTTAAACCCAAGGAAGGAACCCGAAGATTTTGTGTCGAATTTTTGTTTTCGTTTTTATTTGATTAATAGACTTTTTCATGATTTTTTTTTAGAAGGTAAAGATTAAGGTGTATTTTTTGAAATTCAAAATGACTTATTTTTGGAATATTTAGTTATGATTATTTTTTTTTCTTTTTGAAAAAAGGAATGGCTTTTTTCTATTACGTACAGATTAATTTAGCTTTTAGAGAAGCAATAATTCTTTGATAACGAAGTATCTATAGTAAATTTGATTTTGAGATTCTGAACTCGAAAAGGTAGTTCGGGCAGAAGCTTGTCTTTTAAAATTATGGTGGTATACTGTTCGATTGAGTTAAGGTGGTTGGCGGTGACTGGCAACAATCCGAGGGACGCGGGTGGGTGAGTCATGCCCCGTAGAGTCCGGATAATCGCATACTCGGGGTTGACATACATACCTATATATGGCGTTTCCGTGCCGTGTTTTGGAGGCTTTTGGGTGACGGCTTTCGTGTTTGTTTTTTTCGTCTCGAACGATGTTTCGGTCGGGGTACGGTCTAGCGTTGGAGGGATTCGTTTTTGCTCTGCGGTTTGCGAAGGTTTGGCTGATGGCATTGGTTGAAAAGTCTGTTATGCGTATATCCGGACTGGGCACAGCCGGTCTAGAGAGCCGTTGAGAATTCATCTGAGAGACACTTCCTGGCGCACACACTCACACACACACACGTACATGTGCACACGCGCACATGCTAACGTGTGTGCGTGTATTTAAACATGGGCATCTATTTTACTATTCTTACATGCGTATGCACACATGCACTCTCATTTACGTATGACTAATCAATACACATTCACAAATACACACGCTCATATTCAGTCTCTCTCTCTCCTCCCCCTCCCTCTCCCACTTTCACACACACACACAAACATGCATACATGCACAGACGTAGCCCACGCACACATGGGGTACACGTGCTAACACACTCACGAACGCACTTGCTTGGTTCATGTTGAGTAATATATATATTATAATCATGTTGTTTTCAGTAGTACTTCTGTTATTGTTATGGTAATTAAATTTAAAGGAAGGTAATAGTAGTGATGCTAATAATATAATATAATGAAGCTGATCAATAATGGTGATTCTGCTACTGTTAACTATAATTACCATCATCACCATTATTATTTTTAATCTCATTATTATCATTATTTTTATTACTATTATTGAAAGTGTTATTAATATCACTATTATTATTATTGTTATAATCATAATGATAATGGTTATCATAATCATAATTATTAAAATTCCCCATTCGTACTCCCTTCCCTATCTTCCTTTCCTCAAATTCTCTTCCATTTCTCTCTACCTCCTCATATATTCTCCCCCTCCCCTTCTCCAATCGCCCTCACTCCCTCCCCTCCCCTTCCTCGCTTTCATCCCCACTTCCCCTCTGTTGATCTATTCCCCTCCCCTATCTTCTCTTTTCCTTAATTTTCTTCTCCCTCTCTTTTCCCTTTAGTTTTCTCCTCTTTCCTTCCATTTCCTCCTTCCCCTCCCATCCGCCCCTCTTTCTCCTCTTCCCTTTTCCTTCCCCTTTCACCCACACCCCTCACCCCTTTTTCGCCTCCCCCTCCTCTCCCCTCACCCCTACCCTTCCCCCTCTCTAACCTCCTCTCCCATTTCCCTCTCCGCCCCCTCCCCACCCCTCCACCTCCCCTACACTGATTCCACGTCCGTCAACATGTCAGTCGCGGGGAAATTCCCCCCTTATTTCCTGCAATTGCAAGGTGTGACATCAGCAGATCGTGTTGCAAAATGAATGGAAGTCAAAGGCGTTCTCTTGTTTTGAATTTGTTTGCATGAATGTCTTTCATTGTCTTTCTTTGTATGAAATGTTTTGTTTTCGAAGGAGAGTGAATTGGGGGTGAGGAACCGAGGAGCAAGGTGGTGATTAGGATGTGGTTGGGGCACTCATGGTAGGATCATGGTGATGGTGATTATGATTTTCATGGTGAGGTCATGGTGATGATTACGGTTGCCATGGTGATAGTTGGTTATGGTGGGATGGTGATGATGAATATTATCATGACAATGAGGATGATTGTAGTAATGAAGATCAGTCAACTGCAATAATGTCACGAAGAGGGAATAAACACATCTTAAAAAATCATAATGATAGTAATAAAAAAAAGACGAAGAAAAGTGGAATATTAGATAATACATAACAAAATATAATGGTAATATTTTTTTTTTATATAAAACAAATTCTCATACACACAAACAGCCCATCAACCCCACCGCTACTCTTATTAGAGAAACCCCGAGCTGGAAGTCACGAGCTTCTGAGACCAGGAAGTCACGAGCTTATGAGACCTGGATGTGACGAGCGCTCGTCATCTTTATTAGAGCTGGAAGTGACGAGCGCTCGTCATCCTTCAGAGAGCTGGAAGTGACGAGCACTCGTCATCTATCTGAGAGCTGGAAGAGACGATCTTATGAGAGTTGGAATAACGAGCGTTCGTCATCCTTATGAAAACTGGAAGTGACGAGCGCTCGTCATCCTTCTGAGAGCTGGAAGTGACGAGCACTCGTCATCTATCTGAGAGCTGGAAGAGACGAGCACTCGTCATCCTTCTGAGAGCTGGAAGTGACGAGCACTCGTCATCTATCTGAGAGCTGGAAGAGACGAGCACTCGTCATCCTTCTGAGAACTGGAAGTGACGAGCACTCGTCATCCTTCTGAGAGCTGGAAGTGACGAGCACTCGTCATCCTTCTGAGAGCTGGAAGTGATGAGGTTATGAGAGTTGGAATAACGAGCGCTCGTCATCCTTCTGAGAGCTGGAAGTGATGAGCTTATGAGAGTTGGAATAACGAGCGTTCGTCATCCTTTTGAGAACTGGAAGTGACGAACGTTCGTCATCCTTATGAGAGCTGGAAATAACGAGCGCTCGTCATACTTCTGAGAGCTGGAAGTGACGAGCGCTCGTCATCTATCTGAGAACTGGAAGTGACGAGCGCTCGTCATCCTTATGAGAGCTGGAAGTGACGAGCGCTCGTCATCCTTCTGAGAGCTGGAAGTGATGAGCTTATGAGAGTTGGAATAACGAGCGTTCGTCATCCTTATGAGAGCTGGAAGTGACGAGCGCTCGTCATCTATCTGAGAACTGGAAGTGACGAGCGCTCGTCGCCCTTCTGAGAGCTGGAAGTGACGAGCTTATGAGAGTTGGAAGTGACGATCGTTCGTCATCCTTATGAGAGTTGGAAGTGACGAGCGTTCGTCATCCTTATGAGAGTTGGAAGTGACGAGCGCTCGTCATCCTTATGAGAGCTGGAAGTGATGAGGTTATGAGAGTTGGAATAACGAGCGTTCGTCATCCTTATGAGAGCTGGAAGTGACGAGCGCTCGTCATCCTTATGAGAGCTGGAAGTGACGAGCGTTCGTCATCCTTATGAGAGCTGGAAGTGACGAGCGCTCGTCATCCTTATGAGAGCTGGAAGTGACAAGAGGTCGCCATACTTATGAGAGCTGGAAGTGACGAGCTTATGAGAGCTGGAAGTGACGAGCTTATGAAAGCTGGAAGTGACGAGCGCTCGTCATCCTTGTGAAAACTGGAAGTGACGAGCGTCGCATCCTTCGAGATGGAAGTGAACATTTTATGAGAACTGGAAGTGACGAACGTTCGTCATCCTTATGAGAGCTCGAAGTGACGAGCGTTCGTCATTCTTATGAGAGCTCGAAGTGACGAGCGGTCGCCATCCGTATGAGAGCTGGAAGTGACGAGCTTATGAGACTTGGAAGTGACGAGCGTTTGTCATCCTTATGAGAGCTCGAAGTGACGAGCGGTCGCCATCCGTATGAGAGCTGGAAGTGACGAGCTTATGATAAGGATAAGGATAAGCCAGATTTGTTGAGCAGATGCTACGCCGGGCTTGTATGCACTGAGGCGAGCCCGCCTGTGTCAGCGTGTGCTGACTCGTGAGAGAATGTGCCAACGAGTGTTGAATCGACCTGAGCTTGGCCCTTGCCCAACGCAGTGCCCAGCTACGTCAGTAACCGCCAGGTGACAGTGGAAACTCACGAGTTTGGACGGGACTCGATCTGCCGACCACGGGGATGTGAAGTCGACACTCTACCAATGAGCTACCAGACAGCTCGAGCTTATAAGAGTTGGAAGTGACGAGCGTTCGTCATCATTATGAGCGCCGGAAGTGACGAGCGCTCGTCATCCTTATGAGAGTTGGAAGTGACGAGCGTTCGTCATCATTATGAGAGCCGGAAGTGATGATCGATTGAAATCCTTATGAGAGCTGGAAGTGACGAGCGCTCGTCATCCTTATGAGAACTGGAAGTGACGAACGTTCGTCATCCTTATGAGAGTTGGAAGTGACGAGCGCTCGTCATCCTTATGAGAGCTGGAAGTGACGAACGTTCGTCATCCTTATGAGAACTGGAAGTGACGAACGTTCGTCATCCTTATGAGAGCTGGAAGTGACGAGCTTATGAGAGTTGGAATAACGATCGTTCGTCATCCTTATGAGAGTTGGAAGTGACGAGCGTTCGTCATCCTTATGAGAGCTGGAAGTGACGAGCTTATGAGAGTTGGAATAACGAGCGTTCGTCATCCTTATGAGAGCTGGAAGTGACGAGCGTTCGTCATCCTTATGAGAGCTGGAAGTGACGAGCGCTCGTCATCTTTCTGAGAGCTGGAAGTGACGAGCGTTCGTCATCCTTATGAGAGCTGTAAGTGACGAACGGTCGCCATCCGCATGAGAGCTGGAAGTGACGAGCTCTCGCCATCCGTATGAGAGGTGGCGAGCGAAGGCAAGGACGGACGGGCTGCAAGGATGCCCTCCGAAGTCCTTACGTATATGGACACCAACACAGGAAGAGACTGACCCCCTCTCGCCCTCCTCCCCTCCACCCTCCCCCCCTCCTCTCTCTCTACCCCTCTGTGTTGTTGCTTCCCCTTCTGTCGGATCTTCCTTACTTTTTCTTTTTTGTTTGTTTCTATTTTTTATTTATGTTTTTGTGTTTGTTGGTTTCTTCTTTTTTCGGCTGTGTCTGTTTTTTATGTATTTTTTATTCATCTCTCTCTCAGCTTCCTACCTTCACTGCCTGTCCCCTTCTTTTCCCCTCTCTCTTCCTCTACTGACCCCCCCCCCTCCTCTCTCCCGGTCAATGTCGCCCGAACCTTATAAGAGTCTTCACGGCCGGCCCTCTCGCTGTCTTGATGTCTGTCTGTCTCTGTCTCTCCCTCTCTCTTTCTCTATCTCTATCTCCCTCTCTCTCTCTCCCCTCCCTCCCTCCGTCTTTCTGTTTCTGTCTGTCTTCCTCTTTTCTCTCTCCTTAAACTCTTTCTCTCAACGAAACCAGGCTACAGAATGACGGAGAAATGATGAACCTGGCACCATCTGGCACTGGGAGAGCGTCGCCTGGACATCAAAGAGAGCCAAACGCATAAGGTCTATAATGATGCATCTTGGAAGCAGTAGGATAGATTCATATCCGATGATGCACAGGATACCAATGCGCTATGCAGGATGTAACAGGATGGTGTTATGGAGACGGAACTAGACTCTTATCAACACTGCAGATGGCTGCAAGTCA
>NW_028234442.1:8638656-8641156 GCF_977035675.1 Penaeus japonicus
TTGTTGCTGTTATTGTCATAATTATTACTACCACTTTAATGATCCAACATTATCATAATCATTTTATCAGACCAACAGCATTGTCACCATTAATTGCAATAACAGTATTAATAACAATAACAAAAACTGCAATGGTCCGCCCACGGGCATGAATATATATTTCCCAATGTTCCTTTTGTCACGTGACCTTTCGTGACCTCGCTACACCCCCCCCCCTCTCATCCCATTCCCCTTCCCTCTATTTCTTTTTTTTCCCTCTTTCTCTTCTGCTCTTTCTCATTCTCTTTCATTCTTTCTTCTTCTCTCTCTCTCTTTCCCTTTCCCTTTCTTTCTCTTTCCCTCCTCCCCCACTCCCCTCCCCCTCCCCCACCCCACCCTCTCGCTGCGCATATCTCCCGTCCTCTGTCATTAAGGTCGCTCGCTGACCTGGTCCCTTTCTGGCCAAGATAAGGTCACTTTGATAAGGGAGAAGATGAGGGATAGCGTCATCTTCATCCCCCCCTCCTCCTCCTTCTTCTTCATTTTCTTTTTCCTTTCCTTCTGCTCCTCCTCTTCCTTCTCCTCCTCCTTTCCCACTTCCCCCATCTCCCCGCTCCCCCTCCCCCTCTTCCTTCTCCTCCATTCTTCCCCCTTCACCTTGCATCACCCCTCCTCCCCCCCTCCCCTCCCCTTTCAACCCCTATCCCTCACCCCCTCCCCTCCCCCCGCTAAGGATCGCAAGGACATGAATTTTTTTTCTTCTTGTTCTTGTTCTTATTCTTCTTATTGTTGTTGATCATATTTTATCGTCAACATAATTATTATTTGTTATTGGCATTGTTTATTTGTTATTTTTGTCATGGATATTATGATTATTGTTTATTGGTATTATTTTTATTATCATTATTTGCTTTTCATTGGTATTATCATCATCATTATCATCATCATAATTGTTATTCCTATCATTATTATCATAATTGGTTTTATTGATATGAAAACTATTATTAGCTTCATTACTTTTGTTTGTGTCCAGTATGTTGCTATTAAATAGGAGCGTATTTCTAACAGATTAAAATGATTTTTTTCCTCCTCTCCGTTTTTTTTTTCTTCTTTTGCCTTTCATTTTGTGTTTGTTTGTCTTTTGATATGACCGTCTCTCTCCTTCCTCTTTCCTAGTTTCACTTTTCCTCCTCCTCCTCTTCTTCTTCCTTCTCCCGTCGTCCTCTTTCTTCTCTTGGTCTCTTTAGCAGCGTTATTCCTACTCTTGATTCTCTTTGTCTCTGTTCCTGCTCCTTGTTCTCTTTATTTTTCTCTTCCTCTTCCTATCTTTCTTTCTTTCCTGTTATTCCTCCCTTCTTACGCCTGTTTTTTCTCTTTCTTCTCTATTCCCCCTTCTCTCGTCTCCTTCCTTCTTTCCTCTCCTTTCCCCTTCTCTTCCTCATCCTATCCTTTCCCCTATTTCCTATCCTCATTCTAATTATCCGCTTAAACCTCTTTCTTTTCCTCATTCTCTTCTTTTTCCTCTTCTCATCGTTCCTCCTATTCTCCCTCCTTTCCTCTCCTCCTCTTTATTCTCCCGATTCTCCTCTTCCTCCTCTTACCTCCCCTCCTCGTCTGCCCCCTTTAATTCATCTTTAACTATAACTCTCTCTTTAACTTCTCTTCCTTTCCTCTCTTTCCTTCCCCTCGCTCTCGTCATCCAAAGGGTACACATGGAGAGCTAGTGACCCTTGACTAAAATCTCCTCCCTCTTCTCCCCTCTCTCCTTTGTCCATCCACCGTCTTTATCCTTCTACCTCCCTCTCCCTCTCCTCTCTTCTCCCCATCCTCCCCCTCTCCTTCCTCCCCCCCCTCCCCCTCCCACTCCACTCCAAACACACTCCTTCTGACACTTACTTGGTAAAGACATTATAAGTCCCCGTTCCTCTCTTCCCCCTCTTCCTCCTCCCTCCCTCCCTCCCTTCTGGCCCTCCTCTTCCTATCCTCTTTTTGCAGTGGGTCACGTAGGGTCAAAGAAGAAAGGAATTTTAGAATGTCCTTCTTGCTGTCTCTCTCTCTCTCTCTTTTTCTTATTCTCTCTATTTCTCTCTTATTCTCTCTCTTGTTGTTTCTCTCTCTCACTCTCTCTCTCTCTCTCCCTCTCTCTCTTTCTTTCTCCCTCCCCCCCATCCTTTTCCCTCCCTTCGTTCTTCCCTCCCCAACTCCCTCCTCCCCCTCCCCTCGCTCTCCCCTTCACGTGTTTCTGCCAAACAGAAAACCGGCGGCGCAGAAATGTGACCCAGAATGTTCATCTTGTCCGAAGAAATAGGAAATAGGGCAGAGAGGTCAGAGGTCAGAGGTCAGAGTCCTACATCCACGCACTTGCATACACATACACGGACGCGCACACAAACTCTCACACTAACACTCGCACGCTCCCTTCCCCCTCTCTATATCCCTTTCCCTCTCCCTCCTCCTCCTCCTCCCCTCTCCTTCTCTCTCTCCCTCTCCCTCGCATGATCAGCGTGCATCAATACAAAGA
>NW_028234442.1:8646156-8651156 GCF_977035675.1 Penaeus japonicus
TAAGGAATTGATAAATAAATTAAAAAATCAGTAGATAGATGGATAAATACTCTCTCTCTCTTTCTCACTCTCCCTCTCTCCCTCCCCTGCTTCCATCCCTCGCTCGCTCCTTCCCTCCCTCGCTTGCTTCCTCCCTCCATCCCTCCCTCCCTCCCACCAACCCACCATCCCTCTCCTCCTTTCCTCTTCCATCCACCCAACCCAGAACTCACCCTTCCTCCTCCTGCCCACAGGTCCGTCGGCGTCCTAACCTACGTGCTCCTGACGGGCCACTCGCCCTTCGGAGGAGACACGAAGCAAGAGACGTTCCTCAACATCTCGCAGGGTCAGGTGGACTTCCCGGAGGAGCTGTTCGAGGGCGTGTCCGAGCAAGGAATGGACTTCATATCGCAGCTGCTGGTTGTTGAGCCGAGGTACGTTGGCGACGGTCTTCGGGTATGGGAGGTGTTGGCTGGGACGTGGGTTGATGGGTGTTAGTAAGGAGACACAGCCACAGAAAGAACGTGTAAGGCATAACCACAGTAAGAAGGTATAAGGCATAACCACAGTAAGAAGGTATAAGGCATAACCACAGTAAGAACGTATAAGGCATAACCACAGAAAGAACATATAAGGCATAACCACAGTAAGAACGTGTAAGGCATAATCACAGTAAGAACGCATAGGGCATGACCACAGTAAGAACATGTAAGGCACAGCCACAGTAAGAACATGTAAGGCATAACCACAATAAGGACGTATAAGGCATAACCACAGTAAGAACGTGTAAGGCATAATCACAGTAAGAACGTGTAAGGCATAACCACAATAAGGACGTATAAGGCATAACCACAGTAAGAACATGTAAGGCACAGCCATAGTAAGAACGTGTAAGGCATAACCACAGTAAGAACGTGAAAGGCACAGCCACAGTAAGAACGTGTAAGGCATAACCAAAGTAAGAACGTGTAAGGCATAACCACAGTAAGAACGTGTAAGGCACAGCCACAGTAAGAACGTGTAAGGCATAACCACAGTAAGAACATGTAAGGTATAACCACATTAAGAACGTGTAAGGCATAACCACAGTAAGAACATGTAAGGCATAACCACAGAAAGAACATATAAGGCATAACCACAGTAAGAACATGTAAGGCATAACCACAGTAAGAACGTGTAAGGCATAACCACAGTAAGAACCTATAAGGCATAACCACAGTAAGAACGTGTAAGGCATAACCACAGTAAGAACGTATAAGGCATAACCACAGTAAGAACGTATAAGGCATAACCACAGTAAGAACCGATAAGGCATAACCACAGTAAGAACGTGTAAGGCATAACCACAGTAAGAACCTATAAGGCATAACCACAGTAAGAACGTGTAAGGCATAACCACAGTAAGAACATGTAAGGCATAACCACAGTAAGAACGTATAAGGCATAACCACAGTAAGAACGTATAAGGCATAACCACAGTAAGAACCTATAAGGCATAACCACAGTAAGAACCTATAAGGCATAACCACAGTAAGAACGTATAAGGCATAACCACAGTAAGAACCTATAAGGCATAACCACAGTAAGAACCTATAAGGCATAACCACAGTAAGAACCTATAAGGCATAACCACAGTAAGAACGTGTAAGGCATAACCACAGTAAGAACGCATAAGGCATAACCACAATAAGAACGCATAAGGCATAACCACAATAAGAACGCATAAGGCATAACCACAATAAGAACGTATAAGGCATAACCACAGTAAGAACGTGTAAGGCATAACCACAGTAAGAACGTATAAGGCATAACCACAGTAAGAACCTATAAGGCATAACCACAGTAAGAACCTATAAGGCATAACCACAGTAAGAACCGATAAGGCATAACCACAGTAAGAACGTGTAAGGCATAACCACAGTAAGAACCTATAAGGCATAACCACAGTAAGAACGTATAAGGCATAACCACAGCAAGAACGCATAAGGCATAACCACAGTAAGAACGTGTAAGGCATAACCACAGTAAGAACGTGTAAGGCATAACCACAGTAAGAACGTGTAAGGCATAACCACAGTAAGAACGTGTAAGGCATAACCACAGTAAGAACGTGTAAGGCATAACCACAGTAAGAACGTATAAGGCATAACCACAGAAAGAACGTGTAAGGCATAACCACAGAAAGAACATATAAGGCATAACCACAGTAAGAACGTGTAAGGCATAACCACAGTAAGAACGTGTAAGGCATAACCACAGTAAGAACGTGTAAGGCATAACCACAGTAAGAACGTGTAAGGCATAACCACAGTAAGAACGTATAAGGCATAACCACAGTAAGAACCTATAAGGCATAACCACAGTAAGAACGTGTAAGGCATAACCACAGTAAGAACCTATAAGGCATAACCACAGTAAGAACGTGTAAGGCATAACCACAGTAAGAACGTGTAAGGCATAACCACAGTAAGAACGTGTAAGGCATAACCACAGTAAGAACGTGTAAGGCATAACCACAGTAAGAACGTGAAAGGCATAACCACAGTAAGAACGTGTAAGGCATAACCACAGTAAGAACGTGTAAGGCATAACCACAATAAGAACGCATAAGGCATAACCACAATAAGAACGCATAAGGCATAACCACAATAAGAACGCATAAGGCATAACCACAATAAGAACGTATAAGGCATAACCACAATAAGAACGCATAAGGCATAACCACAATAAGAACGCATAAGTCACAGCCACAGTAAGAAGGTATATTTACCACCAAGACACAGCCACAGCAAGAATGTAAACAAAATCGTAGCGTGTCGAAGTCCTTCTGACCTCTTCTTCGGACAAGCCAAAAAAACAAAAGGGAGGGAGACGATTGGATCCATCTTGGGTTTGCTCGTCGGAAAAGGAATTCTACAGGACTTCGAAACGTTACGGCTTCATTTACGTTCTTTACTGAGGCTGTATCTTATTAATGTGTGCGTGCATGTTATTGTGTGTTACTTCTGTTTCATGTTGGTATTTTAGTGTTGTTTGTCTCGTAGGCAACGGCACAAAGTCAGGCGAAATTAGCTCAGCCCCCTCCTTATTGCATCTTTTCGTCTAGCCAGTCAGGTCCTCGGCATTCACTCGCTCGTCTTGGATTCAGGGAGAAAAGTGATTGTAATTAATTTCAAATGTATAAGGGGCGTGGCTGATTTCGCCTGATTTTCTGATGGTGAATTTAGTATCATTACTGTTGCTTATGTCAGATGGAGTGATGATGAGTGTAATGCTGTTTTTATTGTGTCATTGTGTGCGTGTGTGTGTGCACTGATTTGTACAAATCTATCCCCATCTCATCCCTCTCCTCCTCTCTTCTGCAGCGGCCGCCTCACCGTGGATGAGGCCCTTGAGCACCAGTGGCTTCGCGCCGCGCCCACGCCCGCGCAGCCGCCCCCGCTTGTGCCCCCGGCCAGCGCCTCTGCCCGCTCCGAAGGACACGGCCCCCGAGAGCCGGTCCTGCCCCCTTCCAGATCCTCGCCCACTGGCGCCTCTCCCCCGAGCCCCACGGCGTGCGCCTCCCCCCGCAGCCGCAGACACAGGGAGCTCGAAGCAGCCAGCGCGAGTGGCAGCGGCGCCGCCCTCGGCCGCCGGAAGGAGGGCTCGCCGCGCCCGTCCTCGCCGTCGCAGCCCGCCGACCGCAGGGCGAAGCTCCACGTGTCCAACTTCAGCCTCAGGGCGGCATCGGCGACCCTGGCGGCGGCGGCATCGGCGGCGGCGGACCTCTCGACCAAGGCCAAGTGCTTCCCCGTCCCGTCGCGCTTGTGTCGGGAGCGGACGGACGCCGCGACGCACGTTTCGCACCTTACCAAAGACACCGAAGGGAGCGGCGCATCCTGCTCTTTGAGTCCGAGCAGAGAGCCCGTCGCCGCGTCTCTGTGCCTGAGTAAAGAACCCGTCGCCACGACTCACAGTCTCGGCAGAGAAACCGTCTCTCTCAGTCTGACCCGAGAAGCCGTCCCCGCGTCCCTGAACCTGAGTCTGAACCGAGAGCCTGTGACGACGTCCCTGAGCCTGAACCGAGAAGCCGACGGCACTTGGCGCACGACCGACTCCGTCAACAAGGAGAACAACAAGAACAGCATCAACAAGACGGAGGAGGCCGCGTACATCTCGAGCCCTTGCTGCAAGGACGTCCTGGACTCGCCCAGCCGCCCGAGGAGCCGCTTCGTCCACGCCGAGATCGCGAAGAGGGACTCCGAGGCCAAGAAGCTCGCCGGCTGCAGCAAGGAGGGCAAGGAGAACAAGGAGAACGGCCGGGAGACCAAGGACAGCCACAGGGAGAAGCTGAAGCCGTCGCCGCTGTGCCTCAGACGCCAGAGCTCCAAGTGTGACCTGCACTCGCCTACTGAGCAGCAGAAGTTCGGCCCCATACAGGGCTCGGTCACCAAGAGAATCGAAAAGGGAATGATATACTGACTTTAAACAAGTTAGTGGTAGCAATTAGGGGGAACTTCGGTGTGTATTTATCACGAAATGTTACAGAGGGACAAGAGTCCGAGAGGCAAGCAATGTCTCTATTAATGCAATTCTTAGTAAAGCCTGTGGCACTAAAAGTTGTCATAGTATTATATAAGTATTGGATACCTCAAACACAAGGTGCCTTGTATATAATGTATGTAAAAGTATAATTTGAGTATTTACAATGCACACCTCCAGGTGGTTGATACCGTAAAGCAATGCAAAAACAAAAGGAAAACGGATAAAAAAGACAAAAAACTTTCAAAAGAGAAGAAAAGAATAAGATTTATATATCAAATAGAGATAAAAGATGCTTTATATGTTAAGGTAACGTTCACAGAACATTATCTGATGTGAAAACGAACCAAAAGGATAAGAGAGAGAATGAGCAAATGCCAATAAAGACGAGAAAGAACTATACGTGACAAAAAGATTCCAGAAGAGGACCAAAAGAGTTGAAAACGCTGATGAATTTAAGTGATTCCATTCCTTATAGTTGTACGTTTTTAAATGTATGT
>NW_028234442.1:8656156-8663656 GCF_977035675.1 Penaeus japonicus
AAATTAACCCACAAGGGAGATAAAGCAGTAACTGTAACCCACAAGGGACACAATGGAACAAAATGTAATCACCTAAAACACACCTTAACATGTAAAATGGCATTGGAGGTCACAGAGTTAAATAGGGAATAGCTGTGTGGCTATCAAGTGATTGTTGAGCTCTGGTTTCATCTTGACAGCCACACAGCTATTCACTATTTAACCCTGTGACCTCAAATGCCATTTTACATGTTAAGGTGTTTTTTAGGTGATTACATTGTGTTCCATTTCTGTTCGTTATTCTTTATTTTTTCATTAGTTGTTATCTGAATGTAAACCATTTTGAACAATATTTATGTACCCAGCTCTAACGGCTTGTATTTGGTTCTTTTTAGCACTGATGATGATAACTGAAGTCTTCGAAACGTTTGGAAAATAAAGATGTTCTACATAACCTTGGCTATTTTGCTTATAATACGATTGCGCATACCCCGAGGCAAGTCTATAGCTGATGTTACACACACACATATATATATTATATATATATATATAATATATATATACACACACATATATATATATATATATTATATATATATATATATATATATATATATATATATATATATATATATATATATATATATATATAGTTTCACGAAATCGTTTTTTCTTACGCCCGATACCGTCTATGCCCCGCCCCGTAACTCGCAATTTTATTTCAAGTTTGGATGCTGCAGAGAACGTCCATCATAATGGTAATGATAATGATGATAATGAGGATGATGGTAATGTTGATAATGATAATGATGATAATCATGGTAAAAATTATGATGACAATAACAGAATTGTTATTATGATAGTGAAGATGATAATGATAGAGAAGATGATTGTAATGATGATGCTGATGATAATGATAATAATGTTAATGATTATGATAATAATAATACTGATGATAATAATCATCACCCTAATAATAACAGTGATGATAATACTGAATATGATAATGATAACAATAACAACAATAATAATGATGATAACATTATTAATAGTAATGATAATGATAATAATCACAATTATAATAGTAATGATAATAATAAATTGCACGCTATTACCAGCCACTCTAAATCCTAAACAATATACCAGTCTCTCTTTCCATGACCAATCCACAACTTGTCGCTTGATCAACTCCTTCATGTATATATATATATATATATATATATATATATATATATATATATATATATATATATATATATATATATGTGTGTATGTATATAAATGTAAATATATATATATATATATATATATATATATATATATATATATAGTACATATATATAATATATATATATATATATATATATATATATATGTACATATATATATATATATATATATATATATATATATATATAATATATATATATATATATATATATATTATATATATATATATATATATATATATATAAAATATATATATATATATATATATATATATATATATATATATATATATATATGTACATATATATATATATATATATATATATATATATATATATATAATATATATATATAAACTCACGATATACTTTCATCAATGCACACCTTATTCTCGACATCGAAGATAGTCTCTCAGTAGTTTATATACCACTTGCCTTGCACTTGGCCAGAAGACCATCATGCCAAAATCTGCCAAAGGCTCCAGGAATGTCAAGTGCAGTGATGCAGGTGATCATCTAGTCATCCAGAGTTTTGTGCCATGTAGATGAAAGGCTCAGGAAAAGGTCTGCTGTTGACCGACCCTTTCTGAAGCCAAACTGCCTTTCGTTGAGAAGACAGTGGTCTTGTAGAAATTGGGTCAGTTGCTTAGAGATGATTATCTCCTGTATATTGCCATTGCTGGAGAAAAGCGAGACAGGGCGGTAGTGTCCCATTTCACAGCGTTCCTTTTCTTAATGTATGGGAACCACTCTCACCTTCTTCCAAATTTTAGGGCATTTGCCTTGTGCAAACTCATTTGGGAGTGCCAACTCATTTGCACATTGCTTTAGGAAATATGGACCGATGTTGTCAGGCCCTGAAGACTTTATTGTGTCTACTTCCTGTAAGAGACATTTCTCCATATGTTGGATGATATTTATGTCTTGAAGAGGATAGGACATTCGTTCTGGCAGGACAGGCGCTGGACGGTTGGGGTCTGGCACTTGCGTCTTGTTGGCAAAATGTACACCAAAATTATCGGCCTTCTCAGAACTTTTGACAAATGTCCTATTCTGATAATTTTAGGTGTGGAATATCCTTAACTCTCGAAAAACCCTGTTGATCTTTGACAAGAGACCATCAAAATTTGCTAGTTACCGACCTTGTCTACATCTTCTGACGAATATCCTCTAGCCAGCGTTGTCTGGCAATACACTGGACTATCGCCATATGATGGCAAGCAACCTCATGTTTCTCCAGTTTTGGAGTGTAGAGTATCTGTTGTAAGTTTGCCATGCCTTGCACTTGGCATCATCAGCTAACTGTCAGGCTGGTCTCTCACCCCATCCTCTCTTTTTTCCCTCTCCCCCCCCCCCCCGCCTCTCTTTGTCCCTTCTCCCTTTTTCTTTCTCTCCCCCTCCCTACTCCCTCTCTCCTTATCTCGCCCCCTCTCCCCAAATCCCTCCCTCCATTCTCTTTTTTTCTCTCTCTCCTCCCTCCTTTCTATACCCACTATGAGGATTATATAGTATGTTTATATATACTATCAAATCCATCAATACATCAATATATAAAGAATACGTGAATATTACATTCTAGTCAGCGTGATACACGAAATAACGTATGTGATACTTTATACCACCGAGGCAGCAGATAAGGCCTAATATTGTGATACTAGTTGATACTATGATTTACATTACTACTGTGATATCATTTCCAAAGTTACCACATGTTACATAAAAGCCCATGTATCATCATTTACATTATTTGCTATATTTACGTTTCTTTCTATGTACAATGTGGAGAATGTATTCTTTATATACCTTCATGTACGAAAATAATATTTCTGTTGTACGACACTTTATGTATGTACCTCGTACACCTGATAACAACCTCGGAAACGAGAGGTGCGAGCTTGCCAGGCCACGAGGAGACCCAGATTGTCCTGCTTTATTATGTTGTGATTATACCTCCAAAGAACCTACTTATAAGTTTTAGCTCGTGTTTAAAGGTGTCTTTTGTAGAGTACGAAACTAGTTCAGTTCAGAGAGATTTGCGAAGACGTCCCTTCGCCCGGGCTATGTGCACGAGGCGAGCCTCTGCCAGCTATAAGTGCTGACCCATCTGATCATCATCACTGAATGCTTACCGTGGCAGTTGGATTGCCTGAAGGCGCTCCAGTTGCCAGGGGGCAAGCGATAGGCATAGCCGCCTTACCAGCCCGGCGGCTGTAGTCTCTGGTCCCTGCCTGAGGAAGCGAGTGTGCTCGCATTCCATCAGATAGTGCTATCTTGGCGTCCGGCGCGTCACAATGTCTACAGCGTCGCACATCATGCCCAATGGTGGGTATGATTTGCCATGCACAAGGGTAGCCTAATCTCAGTCTGTGAAGGCTGACTTCGGCACGCCTTTATATTTTAGGGGAGAGTATCAGCGACTCATAGCCTGTGGGGTCTGAGTACCAGCTGGCCGAGGGGGAGGTTCTCGCTTCCTCTTTATGTCGTTGCAGGGCACCGACCTGCCCTGCAGCCATCGTTTTACGCCTTAGCAGTTCCTGGCTAGGATGCACCACGAGATCACTCAAGGGTTTCTTCCTGCCTTCCTATGCTAGCCTGTCAGCTAAGTCGTTCCCTTTAATACCAACATGGCTTGGAATCCAGTTGATGATAATGCGTCTACCCTGATCCAGGATTCTCTGAGCAATGGTAAGAATCGTGGTCAGAAGATAAACGTTATCAAGGGGCGTGCTTTGTTGCAGGCTGTCAATGGCAGCCCTAGAGTCTGTATGTATGACAACATGCCCGTCCGTCTGGGCTGCATGGGCTAGGGCTCCCATAATAGCGATTGCCTCTGCCTGGAGCGAGGAGGCATTGTCGGATACCCGCATAGCTTTCTCCATGCCCCTTGCTGCAAAACCGGCGCCTGCAGTGCGGGTGATGGGGTCTATAGAACCATCCGTGAAGTAGGTTTTACTACCCGGTGGAGTGATTTCTGCAATATTCCTCTCCGCCTCAGCCTTCAAAAGAGACGGAGAGTACTGAGTCTTTCTCCTTGACAGGTTCATGACAGAATACTCTATCAAGGATCTTGCCCACGGCGGGGCTGTGGCATAGTCAGGGTGGGGGAGGTCCATGCCCTTAACCAGTATTGTCTCCTTGAGCTCAAAGCGTATCACCACCCTGGCTGTATGAGACAGCCTGGTGTTGTTGGCAAAGAGTTCATGGTTCTGTGCAAGCCGACGCTGCACTTTCTGACTTAGCTGCGAGTCCGGCGGGGACTGTAAGACTTTAGCAAGAAACTGAGCCGCCATCTGATCAATCCGGGTGTCCAGGGGGAAGAGGTTGGCCTCCAAGAGGAGGTTGGTAACATTAGCCCACTCAAGAGCACCCTGGATGATCCTGGCAGCCTCGTTTTGCATGACGTCAAGCCTTTTCCTTAGTCCAGGCTTGACCGTAATCAGCGCGACGGAGGCGTGGTCCACGATGGGGCGGACAGCGTGCACATAGAAGGATCTTAGTACACGGTGCCAAGCCCCTAAGCACCGCCTTGACAGAGCTCTCATGACAGAGAGTCTTGCCCTTGGTCCGTTCTAGGAGGTATTGAATCTCCGAGCGGAAGGTGAGGTTCTTGTCAACCCAAATTGCCTTCGATTTGGCTGCTGAGATCTTAAGCCCGACTCTGCGGCATTCCTCAGACATTAGATCCAGACAACACTGGGTCTTTCTGACTAAGTTCTCATTCTGTCTCCCAGAGGAGATAATTGCCAGATTATCTGCATATGAAATGATCTTGCACCCCACTGGGAGTGGAATGTCAAGGATGCTTAACATGAGGGTGTTAAACAGAGCCGGGCTGAGGACCCCCCTTGTGGAGTGCCATTCTCCAGGGGCAAATGCCTGGAAAGGTGACCCTGGAACTTCACTCTGGCAGTTCTGTCCCGAAAATAGTCACCAATCCAGGCAAGCAGTCTGCCCTTGATTCCTTTGCGGATCAGGACCTCTTGAATGGCGAGTGGGCTCGCCAGTTCAAAAGCCTTCTCCAGGTCCAGGAAAACAATGACAGATCTGGTGTTGCTGACAGTGCTCAGTAAGGTGGCCATGCTGTGAGCAGTGCTCTTACCCCTTGTGAACCCATGTAGGTGTTCATGTGGAGGTCCCAGCTTCCATTCTCTCTGCTGTCTTTCCCAGACAGCTGAGTAGAGAGATGGGACGGTACCGACTCGTCTCCTTTGGTTTAGGGATGGGAACTATGTCAGCCCTCTTCCAGCACTGTGGTAGTGAGGAAGTCTTCCAGGACTTATTGATGAAATGCAAGAATGCAATCTCACCTTTATGTCCTGGGTGGGAAATGATGGGGTAGGAGATCCCATCACAACCTGGGGCTGACGCAAACTAGTCTAATACGTTCGCTGTAATTCCTGCAGAGAGAACATGGCATCAGCATCATCAGGCTCGACCGCCTTTTCTCTGATGAGGGCATGCCTGCCTGGAAGCAGTTCTTCTTGGCATGCCCTCAACTCTGCTGGTAGGCCGGCGCTACTTGTTCTAGCAGAGAACTTAAGTGCCAGTCTCTCTGCCTCCGACCGCGGGTCATGGTGGGTCTTTCTGGGGGCTGAGCGATTTGTGGCCCGTCTGATACGGTTCCACAGCTCTGTAAGGGAGGTTTGGTGGCCAAAGGACTCACACCACTCCAGCCACTTTTCCTGCTTTACCCTCTTAGCAGTTTCCTAAGCATCCCTGAGAGCCTTTCTCAAAAGAGCGTGGTTCACAGGGGTTCTCTGTCTGCGGAAGTGTCTTCTGCACATATTGGTTCTGTGGTTGACCTCCTTAATTTCATCATTGTAGCACCAGGCGTCTTTGAAACACCTGGACCATGGACGAGTTTTGGGAATGGTCTCTGAGGCTGCCTCGTCTATGGCATTAACTAGTCTTGCCTCAAGTGTGTCCACATTATTATTAAGTGAGAATTCACTGGTTCTGAGGCACCTGGCCAAGGCCTCCTGGAAAGCTTTCCAGTTGGCCCTGTCCACCTTCCATCGAGGATTGTGCTGGGGCACAGGGGCCGGGCCAGCATCCAAGATGGTGGTGACTATCCCATAATGATCGCTCGTGGCAGTGTTGTCCACAGACCAACTAATTCTCTCGACCAGGGCCGCAGTGACAAAGGTAAGGTCAAGGACCCCCCCGCCAACGTGCGTAGGCTCCTGGTTGTTGAGAAGAGCAATCTCGGGGCATGACTCAAGCACCGCGGCTATGTGGCAGCCTGCCGCATCCCGGCTCCGCGTGGGAGCCAGGATGGGGTGGTGGGCATTGAAGTCTCCCCCTATGAGAATTGGCTCGTGTGCCGCAGCAGCACAGACTTCACTAATATCTAAGCTCCTACAGGTTGGCCTGCTGTACACATTGTACAGCTTGAGGGGACCCCCGGCCAAATGGATCTCAATGGCAAGGAATTTGAAGCTTTCTCCACACTGCACAGAATCGGCAATCAGGGAGCAGGGGATAGTCGACTTCACGAGGGTAATCAAACCTCTGGTGCCTTCGTTAGAGGGCAACACAAAGGGATGATATCCTGAGAAGCGAACAGTGTCTCCTGTTAAAGTCTCCTGGAGCATGACAATGTCAATGTTCCGAGATCGCACGATCGCGTGGAGAAGGGTGTTCCTCCGGGAAAAGATGTTGATGTTCCACTGCAGTATGCTTAGATTAGGAGCCATTGTGCTAATGTGAGTCCATTAAGTCTGCGTCGTCAATGACGTCGACATAATCGGTCTCAGTGTCCGACGCCCCAGTGTGGGTAACGTCAGACATTTCGGAGTCTGACAACTCCTTGGTGAGTTCCTCACTGATCGTGATTTCCTCACTGGACTCGTCACTGTCGTCAGGACAGGTCGAGCCATTAGAAGGGCTGGGTCTCCTGGGAGGTGGAATACCCTTGGTCGCCTTGACCTTCACTCTGGATGGTCGTGGCTTCCTCACCCTTTGGGGATTAGGAGCAGGCTCTGTCAGTGTGGTCTTGGCCGCAGGTTGGATGGGGAGACAAGTCTCGCCCTGGGGATTTGTGGGGAGAGGAGTCTCGCCCTGAGTTGGAGTGGGTGTAGAGGCCTTGGGCCTTACATCCCTTTCCTTCAGGGCAGCGACAGTCTGGGTCATTGCCGTCACGGCGACCTTGACTGCCTTCTCCGTCTCTTCACTGGTCCTTCCCAGTGCTGTCGCAACTGCTGTGATGACTGCCGTCAGCAGGAGCGTCAAGTCATTCTCTGTAAACAGAGTTTGACTCTCCGCTCTTGGGGTGGCCTTTGGTGTGTTCCCA
>NW_028234442.1:8671156-8673656 GCF_977035675.1 Penaeus japonicus
CTCCCAACGCCCCACAGCAATTATATCCCCTACGCGGATGACGTCACACAGATCATGACACACCCAGTACTGAGTACACCCATACGCGTCCGCATGACCAGTCATGAAATCGGCCATGTCTATGCCCGCGACCATGCCCGTGCCCACGCTCAGACATATGCAAACAGGCTATGTATAAATGTATTACTATTATCCTCATCATAAAAATAATATATGTCAATGCTATGTGTGTCCGTGTGCACACCTGTGCCCATACCCATACCCGTCCGTATGATCAGACATTTCATGCCCACGGTTATGTCTATGCCCACGGCCGTGCACGTACCCACGCCCAGGCATACACACACATACATCAAGCAAAACGAGTCAACCAAACGAAACAAAAACAGCCAACCAACACCAAGGCCACGAAGGGGCTCCTGGTCTGCTTGCTAGGGAACGCGCCTCCACCCCCCCCCCCCGCTGATCGCTTGGAAAGCCGAAACAAAAACAAACAATCCCGGGGCTTTCAACTCCCAACTCGTCTCTGCTTCCCGCCTGGCCCTTGCTCTATCCCATCTTAACTAAACTAACCTAACCTAACCTAACCTAACCTAACCTAACCTAACCTAACCTAACCTAACCTAACCTAACCTAACCTAACCTAACCTAACCTAACCCAGCCGCCGCGGTAATTCCAGCTCCACTAGCGTATATTAAGCCTCTCCCCACTTAGCTAGTTGTCAACAGACAGACCAGGATCAACTGCGCTATCACTGACACCTGATTTCTCCTCCTGTTTATACGTCGAGATAGTGTTTATTACTGTGATCAATATGCTGTAGTGTATATCATATCTCGTGTACCATAACGCCAAGCTATCTACGTTACGGAATAAACCTGAATTGTATAAACCCTGTGTCTCGCATCACATTCTTATTTTGTGTGGGTTATTAGTTTCCATCACACCCTCTCCTCCTTTCCATACAGTAGAGGTATTGGTGGCGACCTCTACAAAAATAATGGTAGCATGGCTTAGGGTGAGGGCAGCTCCTCCTCCGAGGAGCGAGGTGTTGCTCCTCTGCTCACCCATAGGAGGAGACTCTCTCCCACATTGTATATGATTTGTCTGAGGATATGTGTGAATCACGTCTATGACATTTGGAAAGTTATGAGGGAAGCGTTGCATCAGTACATAGCTCTTACGAAGGGAAAGACAAATAACACTGATATGTCTGACGTGACAGACAGAGAGGAGTAAACTGATAGGTGAATCAATGATTATATGTAAAGGTATATATGTGTGTATGTGTATATATGTGTGTGGTAAGATATATATGTAACAAATAGATGACATGAAAGATACAAATTATATTGATGAGTGCAAATAATATTCAACGGGCATAATAACTAAGACTCCCTCCCACTCTCTTAATCCCCCCTCCCTCCTCCCCCTCCTTCCTCTCTAAACCCCCTCTCCTTCCCTCCCTCTCCTCTCTCCTCCCCCTCTCTCTTTCTCTCCCATTAACCCCCCCCCCCCGGAACCTTCATAAGTAAAAGCCCTCTTTCCTGGCACACCGGGGCCGATATTCAATTCCTTTCGCAGATGAAAATGGACGTTGAATTGTGACAAAAGCCTCTTCATATTTCATTGAGTTTTGTAGCGGAGTGGGTCCGAGTTTATCCTCGATTTAGTTTATCTATCCGTCCACCTGTCCATCGATCGATCTCTCTATCTATTCACATGTCTGTTCTCTTATCTATCAGTCTATTTATCCGCCTATCTTTTAACTCTCTATCTAAATATCTATATATCCATCTCACTATCTGTATTTCTTTATATCTTTCAATACATCCATTTTCCTTTTTTTTAATCTCTCTATCTATCTGTCACTTTATCTATCTATCTATCTTCCTACCTATCTATCCATCTTTCCCTCTCTCCCTCTCCCTTTCTTCCCGTAAAGATACGGTTATACTAATAAACTATTAAGTCCACTTATAACACAACAATACAATAGTCACTTAGCAAGTGCAGTAATGATAAAACAATAAAATAATTACACAACTACAATACTGATCCAACATATACAACAATGATACAAAAAATACAATACAAACAACAACACCACACAAAAGACTACAAAAACAATACAACATAAAGATACGGTACAAAAAATACAGCTCTGACAATTGATACTTTCTCGCATTAACTATATTCTCGCATTAAGCTGGCAGAGTGCAATGGCTTTTATATATTCACTGATGTAAATATTGACTTTCCGTTAAGCTTATATGATGGTTATTATGATATTCATTGTTTTCATTGATCTTGGAATGTGCTGTATATTCCAATGTTTTCTTTGTACTTTTTGTCTACTGTGATATCTAGTAGATACTTTATGTGGTATACTTATGCGATAATAAGTAAATATAATTAAGTTGTAAGTAGCGAGTAAAGATAAAAGTATTAAACAAGTATACTTTATATACTTTAATTCTCGAAACGCTTTCTTATTTA
>NW_028234442.1:8705180-8707680 GCF_977035675.1 Penaeus japonicus
TTCTCCGTTTCCTCCTTCTGCTCCTCCTCCTTCCTCTCTCCTCTTTTCTTTTTTTATCTACATCTCCTTTTTTCCCTCTCCCTCCTTCTCCTCCACCGATTTCTCCTTTTCCTGTTCTCCATCCTCCTCCTTCATCTCCCTCTCTTCCTCCCCTCCTCTTTTCCCCTTTCTTTTACTTCCTTCTCTTTCTCTTCTTTTTTCATCTTTTCTTCCGCATCTTGTTATAATTATCATCTTTTCCACTTGCCTTTCTGTTCCCCTTCTTAACATTTTTATCTTCCCTCGTTCTCCTGTCTCTTGCTTATCTTTCTTTTGCAATTCGTCATTCTATTCCTCTACCTTCCCTCCTCTTTTATTCACTTCTTTTCCATACTTTCCTCCTTCCCTTCCACCCTCCTGCTCCCATTCCTCTTCATTACCAGCCTTCTCTTGTTATTTCTTTCATTACCATTTTTTGTTTCCTCTTCCTCCTTTATTCCAATTACCGCCTCCCAATCTCTCCCTTTCTCCCATCTGTCTAGCATTTATCTATATATTTTTTCTTTTCTTCGCTTGCTCCATCTCCTCAAATTCCTTATCATCTCCCTCCCTCGTTTTTTTCTTCTTTTCCTCTATCATTTTCTTGGTCATTGCTCATTCTCTTCTATCGTCAATTTCATTTCATCTTCTTTTTCTTATTTTCCTTTGTCCCTGTTTTCGTTTTTTTAAACTTTAACCTCTATCCTATGAGTGAAAAAATACTTGGAAAAAAGAAGGAAATATGCTTTAAAAATGTGAACACAAAAGTAATACAAAGCTTTTTTTTCGTCATTAAAAAAGTAAGTAATATGCAATTTGAAGTTCTCTTTTTCCGTTTTTTTTTTCTCCGTTGAATTTATTCGTTTGATCAAGCGCAGGAAGTCAACAGTAAAAAAAGCAAGAAAAAAAAACAATATCTTACTCATATAATTAGAGGTTAATATGTTTTTGTTTATGATGTTGTTATTGTTGTTTTTTAAGCCGTTCTTTTTTATACTTTGTTAGAATCATATCAACTTGAGGTATATCTTTTAATGTATATAATTTCCATTGCTAAACATCTGACGCAGAGCAACGCCCATTGTTGATTCTAGCTTTAAAAAATAATAATAATAATAAATGGGAAAATACTGTCGGTGAGTAAATGAAACGCGGCAAACAAAGACCGTAGACTTTGTAAATAAAATCCAAAACCTAGGAAAGAGTTTTGAAACCTCAAGTTCTGTATTGTATGTTAGTAGACATGGGCGAGGAAAGGGAGTGCGGAGGGGGGGGGGGTCATCACAGTTTAATATTCTGACCTTTGACCTTATAAAAGAAACCAGGGATGAGAAAGGGGGTTGACCGAATCTATGAGAAAGTTTAGTGCAGTGAGATGAAGTCTATTTCACGGAGCAATCAGGCGCCGTTAACTACAGCCAGCAGCGCACTCAGTATTCTGGCAGTCACAATTTCTCGAAGATTCCCATATTCAGCCGAAGACTCGCTCTGGCTATCGGATATTTACGCTTCAAGGGAATATTTGCAATTTGGGAGAAGGACATGAATCTCTGGCCTGAATGTGGGTACGTCTTGTGTACGTCTAGTGTGCAGTGTGTGCGTGTGTGTGTTCCTTGTGTACGTTTTTTTGTTGTTGTTGTTGTTTACGGTATGTGCGAGCGTTTTACGCGTGTGTGTGTGTTTATCCTCATACGTGTGTTAATATATGTTGTGTGCTTTAAATATCCTCGAATACGTAAACAAACAAACACATGTTTATGCAAAGACATAGTATTTCTTTATATATATATATATACATATATATATATATATATATATATATATATATATATATATGTATATTTATATATATATATGTATATTTATATATATATATGTATATATATATAGATATATATATATACATCACTCTCTCTCTCTCTCTCTCTCTCTCTCATCTCTCCATTCGGCCTCTCTCTCGTCACCTCTCCTACTCCTTCTCGCACTCTCCCCTCTCTCCTTCCTCGACTCTCTCTCGTCTCTCCCGCGTCCTCTCCCATCACTCTCATCTCATCTTCATCGTCTCTCCTCGTGCTCTCCTTGACTCACTAAATCATCTTCGTCATATATATAATAGATATATATATATAATATAGAGATAATTTATATAATATATTTATATATATATATTGTATAATTAGGTATACATAAGAAATTTTACATATATATAATAGATATATCATATATATTGATAATATATATATCGATATAGTTAATATATAAGTATATATATATGATGTTATTATTTATATATATATAAATTTATATAATATATATATATATAATAAGGTATATATATAATATATATAATTTATATATATATACAAACATATACACACACACACACACACACACACACACACACACACATAAAAAATATAAAGATAGATATATATATATATATAGTATATATATATATATATATATATATATATATATATCC
>NW_028234442.1:8714723-8724723 GCF_977035675.1 Penaeus japonicus
CGCATTTCTTAAAAACTTGCAATCAATGACGTGTCTCGTAAATTGCAGGAAATCTTTGAAAATAAAGTCGTGAGAGAAACCGCAGAAACTCTTTCATTCACTATAGAAGGTGAATAATCACTTGCAAAACATAATGAATGAATCTGAAATAAAATAGAAAAAATACACCTTCAAAAAAGACATGTTTGGCATCTGTTGGCTTCGACCAATCACAACAACTGTTACTTATCCCCTTTGGCCTCGACCAATCACAACTACCCTTACTTATCTCTCCCATCAACCTGGCATCACTAAAGCTCGACTAAAATACAAGAAGTGAATCATTCCTATACATTTTTTATTATATATCCTTAAATCCTGGTGGCTACAAGGACACTATATATACACACAATCACTTGATACACATCCTCCTAAGGATCTCAGCAGCAACCATGGAAAATTAAAAACATAAAAATGAAGTCATATCAAAGTGTAAAATCATATATATACTTAACGTACCACTGCAGACGGTGGGCAAATATATGTTTGTTGGCTTATCGTAATATTTATTTATTTTTTTTATTTTTTGCTGGGGAGGTTGGGGGGAGATTATAGCATTATGTACAATGGAGGGGGTTAAAGAAATTATCACATTAAATGAAATCATGATATATAGACAGCGTGATAGGCCTAGACTCGTTGGCGGTCACGTGACTCGGAAGCGTCACCGGATTCTCACCTTTTTGGCGGGAAAAAAATATATCATTTTCATGGACGATGTTCTTTTGTTCGATATCATTAATAAAAAAAAATGGTTATCAAGCTTCAGAAAGTTTAACTGTTTAAAAAATATATTTATAAGAAAGTATTGTATATGTTCTCAAAACATTTTCTTCGTGTGGTTGATATATCTAAACGCTTTACAAACGTATGTCTCAGAATATGTATGTATATGTATAAATCACATTCATGTATATATTAGAGACTAAGAGATACAAAGAAAAAATTAATAGTGACCCTGAGAGAGTGAATGAAGGAATGACTTAGAGTAAACACAATAAAAAGAGAAATTGAGCAACAGTTTCTAAAACAGTCGAGAGATGGCAGCACCAGCGGCAAGATTCTGAGTGTCAGTGGAAGTGTGAGTTTGTGAGCGTTTGAGCGTATAAATGTATACAAGGTATGTGTGTGTGCGCGTAGGTTCGAAATAATTCTAAAAAAAAATTGTGGAATACTTGACCCACCAAACGAACTCTAGGCCGGAAGTAAAGAGGAACACCGCCATGTTTTGTTTCTCTCTCTCTCTTTCTCTCTTCTTCTCTGACTTCTACCGTCATCTTCCTCCCTCACTCGAGGACGAAAGAGAGAGAGGAAAGAAAGGCATGGCGAGGTTGCATCGATACGTATTATTATCTTCTTTTTTTTTTTTTTATTAATCCCTGAACTGGTTTCAAACGGGCAGGAGGCATTGAAGTTGTTCCTGAATGAACGGTTGGGTTGAGAAATTAAAGATTTTTTTTCTATGTGAAAGAGTACTTGCATTGCCTGTATGTATGTATATCTATATCATATCTATATCACATATATATATATATATATATATATATATATATATATATATATATATATATATCATATATATCATATATATCATATATATGCATATATGTGCATGCATATATGCATGCATATATGCATGCATACATACATACATACATACATACATACATATATATATATATATATATATATATATATATATATATATATATATATATATAAATTATTACTATTGTTATCATTATCATCGTCATTTTTATTATTGTTATTTTTGTTGCTCTTGACTTTTTTTTTTTTTTAGTTTCCCTTCATTCTATTGATGTTATTGTTTCGTTTTCTTTGTGATCTGCAGTTCTTTCTTTGTTTTGGTTTGTCTTTGTTCCCTCAGGAGATTTGTTTGTTTTCTTGCAAGAAACTTCTACTATGTGGCAGGTATAATTATGGATGTATTTGTTTGAACTTCTTTGTAAAAACAAATAAATATAATATAAGAAAAAAAATCAACGTCTTTGTAAAACGAATAAAAAAAAAGAAAAAAAAAATGCTGAGAAAAAGAGCGGCAATGATGACGTCATTGATTACGTCACACTTACGACAAAGCTGAAACGCGTGAGACTATTGGACGTACCTGGTGACTGGCCAATCAGAACGCTGCTTTGGCGCTCAGCGAAGTTGTGATTGGTCATTTGGTTTTACAGTTAAAAAACGGCAGTGGTATGACATGTTTGTTTACAGTTTGATATATATAGATAGATACGAAGTGCTTATAGACAACCAGAAATGAGAGACTATTGTTTTTCTTCTCTTCTACAATATACTTGTTTTCCTACAATCTAATACACGAAAGTGATATATAAGTGGTTGTATTATTATTATTATTATTATAATTATTATCCTTTATTAATTTCTATGAAACTCGTGAGTAAAAGGAACACCACAAATAATCGGCTAAATATTCTTCAAAATCTATTACTACATTATCTTAAGCTCTTTATTCCTCAAAAAATCGAAGATCATACTACGATTTCAAAAAAAAAAAAAGAATAAGAAAAAAATCAGTTTCCAATCTTTTATCTTTATATATATTCAACATCTGCCATTGAAAATAACAACCAATTTGTTTTTGTTTTTTTTCCATGTATTTGTTTATCGTCTTTTAACTACGTTTCTCCATCAGTTTAAAATCATGATTTTTTTCTCCTTAAAAAAAAGAAAAGAAAAAAAAAGTGCCATTTTCTGCAGGGATCAAGATGGTATTAGAAATATGACGAGTTTTTAAAAAATCTATCAAATAAAAAACTACTAGACTTTTATACTGTATTTCAATGTTCATCTTCTTTTCTAAGTTCGTATTGTTTCTTTTTTTTTAATATATAAAACTTATACAAAGTATTGCTTTGCTAGTTGGGCTTTTGAGCTTTGTTCGTTCTTCACGCCTTCCTTTATTTTCTTTTTCATCTGCTTCCTCTTTCTCTTTCTTCGGCGTGGTCATTTTTTTCTCTATTTTCTCTTTCATTTTCCTTCTTCTCTTTCTCAATTCCGGTCTTCCTTTTTTTCTTTTTCTTCTCTTCGAATATTACTCTCTTTTTATTTTACTTTTTCTTTCTCCTCTTCGTTCCTCGTCTTATTTCTTTCTTTCTTTTTTTCTTTTTTCCCACTTTCTTTCTTTCCTTCTCATTCCATCCCATTCCTCTTTCTTCCTCGCTCTCTTTTTCTTCTCCTTCTCCCTCCTGTCTTCTCTTCCGTTTTCTCCCGATCAAACTTTTTTTCTCTCGTCTGTTCCTTTTCTCTTCCTCTTCTTTATTCTACCTTTTCTCTACCTGATTTACCAATAGTTTTCTCATACCGCTTCTTTCGTAATTTCACTTCTTTATCTATTTATTTTCTTATTTCCGTCTTCCTCTCACTTGCCCCTTTCGAAAGTTTGTTGCTTTTTTCTCCGTCTGTTCTTCTTCTTCTTCTTCTTCTTCTTCTTCTTCTTCTTCTTCTTCTTCTTCTTCTTCTTCGTCTTCCTCCTCCTCCTTCTCCTCTCTCCTCTTCGTCTGTTCATCGGATTTCTGTCTCTTCTTCAAAACCGCTTTAGAGTGAAAGAAAGCCGAGGAAGGAAGGAGAAAATGGGGGGGGGGGGGTAAAGATGATGCGGAAAACAGAATGAGAGAGAGAGAGAGAGAGAGAGATAAAGAGAGAGAGAGGGAGAGAAGAGAAGAGAAGGAGACAGGCAGATAGAAGAGGCTCGTATGACTTACTTTTCAAAGCATTTAAAAACATTTCCTTTACATTAATTACAATAAAAAAAAACTAATAGATGAATAAATAAATAATATAACACCAAAACAACAGCAAACAACCCACCGCCACTTCGGAAATCGCACAAGGTTCAAAATCCCTGTTTAAACCACGCACAACTCGACCATCTCGCTGTCCCTATTTTAAACATCCTCCGAGAGAAATGTTAAGGGCGGAAATTCCTTGTTATTGGATAGAATTTCCGACCTTACGAGCATCCAGACGCGGAGCCTTCTCGCCCAATGTTTGTGCTCTGTGTATAGCATTATCTTACATTAGTTAGTATATGGTGAAAAAATGTTTTTTTTATCTTGCTTTTTGACGGAAGTAGGGGGTGTAGGAGAGTTAGTGAGGGGGAAAGGGGGAAGGGGTTGAGGGAGGGGGAGGGGGGAGGGTACATATATCATATCATATAGAAAATATTTGCATACACACAGCCTATAGATATTGAGGTTCTCTACTATAAAATATATTCTATGTAGTGAGTCCCTATGCTAACTAACGATAAATACTGACACTTAACTTTATCCGAATTCAAGAACAGCGCTCATCCGCCCACTTAAGTGCTCGCTAAAACCTCAAAGTTCACTTAGAGAGAGAGAAGAAAAAATTGCCAAAGTTGTTCATTAGGGTTATATATGTGACGAAAAAAATGATGACGATCATAATAATAGTAATAAAATATTAGACGAGGCTTTCCATGAATTCGGTTTTTCATAATCATAATATTAATTCTTTATCATTAATAGAATTAGACTTTGCTTCTTTTCTGGGTTCGTCTCGTATAAAAATGATTTTTTTTTTAGACTTTTTACGTTTTTTTGTTTAAAGGGAGGAGGGGAATATCACTTTTTTAAAAACTTATAAATGACAAGCCACATCTTGATTATGTGGAATATCATTATAATTTTCGGAGGCCTAAAAAAAATAAGAAATACATTTAGGACGTGTCTAAGGCTGATCGGTTTATTATTACTGTTTCTTGGTACTTTTTATTTTTTTTTCGAAAGTTGTGTTTATAATCGTTTTTATCGGTTTCTATGGTATTTCTCAAAATGGCTTTCTTGACAATTTTTCCTTGTACTTTGAATCATCTTTGTCCAAAATTTCTGATTTCATTTGTCACATCAATGCTTAACACTCTTTCCTTTCATCAAATCCATATCATGTGCTTTGTGCCCTAGACAAACCCTTTCCAGTTTTTGTAAAGTCATTATTTTGCTCATGACTATTTTTTTTTGAAAATGTTCCTTATTCCTCATCGTCGGACACTCCCATGCAGAAGCAAAATCATTTTTTTTGTTTGTTTTTGTTTTTTATTTAGTGGTTTTTAATTCGCGGTCACCAAAGGAGAGAGAAAATAAAAGCAATGCTTATGTACAAAACCTGGATGGTTCATCATCCTCTATTGTTGTTATCATCATTGTTATCAATTCTTATCACTATCATCATCGGTTCTTACTTTTACTCTTTCTATCATCACCTGTTTTTAATCTACGCTTTCCAGTGATGACCAAAGAATCTTAAAAACCAGGTCTATGCGGCAGGCCAGTTCAGGTCAGAACGAACAGGTTATAATTTTCTCTTTTATCTTCTGGCGAATGGAACAGACTTTTCTTTTTAAAAATTTCACTTTTTTCTCTTTTTTGTTTACTGAATTGCAAACAGTTCTTCAGTTACATCTTTTAGCGATGGACATCTACGCCGACTGGGCAGTTTCTATCCTTTCATTGGACGAGTAATTTCGTTTCCGGCTCTCCCATTGGTCGTGGCGTTACAGGGCTCTCGTTTCCTATTGGTTTCCGTTCCATGATGGCCTCACTAAGCTCTCCTATTGGCTCGGGTATTCCATGGCTTATTTCTTCCTTTCTCGTTGGCTATTTGAAACTCTTACCATTTCAAAACGTCACCACAAAGCTTTTGTATCGGCCTCGCATCCCCATTTCTGAATGGGCTTTCTCTCTTTGCTTGTTGTTTTACTATTTTTATCTCATAACCAAACTATGTTTCTTGTATACCTCTCACTCACTGACTGTTCGACACATGTTTCCTAGTGATTTACGATGTCACCACCAGGCTCATGTACTTGGCCTCTCATTGGCTATTCGAATCTCGCCCTCTGGATTGGCTGTAGTTTTTTTTATGACGTCATCACCTAGAGAAAATAAAGAGATGAGTTTCACCACATCGTCTTCTGTGATGAGACACCATGACTCGTTTTATATGATATGCCCGTGCTCTTCACCTCTCTCGTCCTCTGGGAAATGCCCGTTTTCTGTGAAATTGGCAATTGCAATACTTTTCTTGCATTTATCCATTCTCTACGATATCCATATGTTGCCAAATGCCCATTTTTATGATGCCTAACCTCTGCAACATATCCACCTGCTATGATGTCTAACCTCCACAAAATTCCTATTCCATATAACAATTAAACCTCCATTCCTCTGATAACTCTTAACTAAATGTTCCTTCTCTATGCACCCTAGTCCCACGAGATGTCCATTGTCCTCAAAAAATGTTGTCTTTAGAGTTATAAAGGTAACCCTTCAAAGTCGCCCTTCGAGTTCTTCCCTCAAGGTTGTGCCTTCGAGGTTTTCTTTAAAAGTCGTCCCTTTGAGTTACTCCTTCAAGAAAGACCAAGACTGTCCTCCAAGGTCATTCTTTTCAAGGTGATCCTTTAAGGTCAACCCTTTTCCAGTCCATCCCTCAAGGTCGTCCCTCCAAGGTCGTCCTTCACCTGTCGTCCTCCACCTGAGAGTGTCGTGCCGCCCTCGACCGCTAAACGACTCGTCACAGACACAGAGATTCCTTTTTAAAAACGACACAGAGAGACACCTACGCTACCCCATCAATAATTCTTGGTTATTATACATTTCTCATTAAATCTACGCTTAGAGAAAAAAAGATCCTTATTATACATCGATATTATATATATATGTATGTATATATGGAGATATATATGTATAAATAACTTGTGAGATGTACAGTCAATTACACCAAGCTGTTCTTGACTCTCGCCTCATATATGGTGACTTTTTTCATCAAAATTATATATATATAATATATATATATAATATATATATATATATATATATATATATATATATATATATATATATATATATATATATATATATATATATATATATATAGGGTGTGCACGGGAACACCAAGTGCTATATATGCAATAGACCTTTCCAAATGAATAATTCTAAGGATTCAAAATGTGAGAATAATAAAAATTTTGATAACTGTCTAACCCAAGAAAGATAAAAAAAAGAATTCCGTTTTGTTCCACAAAAGTTCAAAGTGCTGAAAACCTAAAAATAATCATTTCAAGTGGAATATGAATTAATTTGTAGATAGATGAATAAACAATGAAAATCAAAGATCGAATTTTAAGAATGTAAAGGGGAAACTTTAAAGCCTGGCGGAAAAAAAGTATATATATATATATATATATATATATATATATATATATAGTCACCATATATCTCAACAAGCAAATTATCCCAAACATCTTCTGGCCTT
The DNA here is from genome assembly GCF_977035675.1 of Penaeus japonicus. NCBI lineage: Eukaryota > Metazoa > Arthropoda > Malacostraca > Decapoda > Penaeidae > Penaeus > Penaeus japonicus. The sequence goes on from NW_028234442.1 coordinate 8,722,083, forward strand.
GACTTCGGTATAATCGAAACCGTCCTAAATTTGCTAAAAAGGACACCAACCAATTGGCCATAATTGAAGAAGTTGGGTCAGTCAGTGCTTGTCAATTCCAATCAATCAGAAAGCTCCATAATCTCGCAATCAATTCTGATTGCCAAGAGAGCAAGCAAAACCTTCAACAAAACCTACGTGTCCGGACGCAGCAATCGCCATTCTGGTCGGATTTTCCCGCGCTTGGGTGTCGACTAATCAAAATTCCTCTCTTCATATTGGCGGCTTCCGATTCGTCAATCGCCTTAGCCTATCGCTTGCCTCAAGTCGCTTTGCCAAGTGTGCATTCAAAGTAGTCAAAGTTCCAATATATATGTTTTTTTTTTCTTAAATAGAATACATTTTAAAGATCTAAAAAAATCCTATATATTTTGTTTAAATATTACCTTTACATTGTGCAGTTTACACAACTTTTATTCCTTACCAAGAAGAAAAGAAAACGAGAATACATCTTTTTTATGGGGTGACTTATCCAATTATCATTTCCAATTCTAAAGCCTAAATATATGTAGATAAATATAATAAATTCATATCAAGCTTATTGAAAGTTTCTAACCGCTTTTTTTTTTAAATCCTTTATCATTATTTCAGAAGACGGGAGCTCGTGGTAGCACTCGATATTTTGAATCTTAAATTAAAATAGTAAAACTAGAATTGAGAAAACTATTGAACGGCAAGTCAGCAGAGGACAGTCTATATTTATATATCACGCGCCATTTTTTTCCTCTCTTGCATTCACGAAACGGTGAAAAAGACGTAGGCTGGAATAAAGGATTAGGAGGAAGAGGGAGAGGGATAGCTTATTGGTGTGAGAGAGAAAGAAAAAGAGGGGAAGAATGGAGAGATAGAGAGACAGGCGGGATTAAGTAAAGAGACAGCACCTGACATGTACCTTTTATTCCAGCTTAAAAGAATGAATCAAACAAAATGAAAATGAAAAAAAGAATAGATAAATGAACTCAAAAGCAATTTTGATATAGATAGGCAATAATGATAAGATAGAGGCTTAATTTTAAATATTAATTGCAAAATTAAAGTAATTATCATGTTTTTACTCATATTGTTAATGAAAAAAAAACTCTTACCTTACAAAAAAAGAGAAAAAAATTGACAAAAGATCAAGAATCATACCAGAAATAACCAAAAATCAGACCTAATTAATATATATATATATATATATATATATATATATATAATGATAATAAATAAATGAAACAATTTTAAATAGAAAATTAACTTACACACACATGCATTCACATTCACAATTCTCTCCGCGTGAACTTATTCAAATGAATAATTAAGCGTCAAATATATGTAGTAGCACCAATTAAATCATATGTCTAGATTTTAAAATTTTATTCTATGTTTCTCTTCTCTCTTAGAGACAATGACAATAAGATTAATTTTAATTTTACTTTGCGTTCCCTCCTTCTGGCTAGTGTTGCCACCGCGAGATCATATTAATGTCCGGGTACTTATATCTACTTACAATAACTATCACAAAAAAGCGGCGACTAACCTTCGGATATATCCATTAAAAATACGTATCCGACACGAAGGAGGAAGTAAGTACTGCTAATTAGATTTTTTAAGGACGATAATTAAGTACTCGGTTAACAAGCACTGGTCACTCTTTGTCCTCCATGATGGTAGCCATAAGTACGAAATTCACGCACGGATGAACGGGATTTTCGCCCTTATCGTGCTCACTCCTTTCCCTTTTTTCGGATTTTTTGGCGCGCAATTCGGGAGACTTTATTAAGGGCGAATGAAATAAGTATATATCACAGGAAAATATGCCTTATCGTAATTTCAAGTGATCCTTCTCTCCATAGGGTTGTAATTATCTTGCCTCGGTTCAATTGTTACCCAAAAATGATTTTTATAAAATCTGATTCGATATGGTCATTATCATTATGAAGTGCTTTGAGACAATAAATAATAATGATAATAATAATATCAAATTGATATTGTCTATTTCAATTTTATATTTCCCCTTTTAAATCAAATCGGTCTTGGTTGAGAAAAAAGGGTGTTTCTTCGCACAGTCTGGTTAACTTCTGTGCTAGATTGAAAATAAATATATACATATATATTGGATATAAATATACTTTCTTTGTTGAATTTTACCTTAAAAAGGGGAGGGAGCAGTCTCAGCCAGTCTGACTGCCAGGCTTTGCAATTCCTAAGATAAAAATCCCTTTGCATACGCGCTTTAGCATCATCCCATCGAGTTGCAAAGTCATGCATCTGTGTCGGATCCACTTGGAGTTCCTACATTTTAAATGGCGAGAGATCAGAGAGTTTTATGAATACTAAGAGATTCCAACTGACTTTTTTTCCCTTTTTAATTCGTGTATATGATAACTAATTAAACTTGCTAAAAGAAATTGCTTGAAGAACTTTAAAACAATTGATAAAGGAAGGAAATGATATTAGGACAACAGTGCTTGGAGCATCAGCAATTCAGCGTTGCCAGACTTCTAAAAGACTTGCCTTACGTCACAAATCGTTGCTAAATTGTCCTGCAGTTGCAACATGATGCAATAAAGTGTATTTATTGCAACAACTAAAAATACTACATCACTTCCCCCAACTATAC
>NW_028234442.1:8732223-8737223 GCF_977035675.1 Penaeus japonicus
TCTCTCTCTCTCTCTCTCTCCTGATAATAACGCTAATAATAATGCTAATAATAATCATAATATGGTTAAAATGAAAATAAAGATATTAATAATAAAAATAACAATAATAATGATAACAGTAAAAAATATAACTATAACAGAAAACGATAACGACAACAACAACACAACAATAACAATAATAAGAAAAAGTAAATAAAATCAATAGTTTCCCTTCCTCTGTCTCCCTGACGTAACCTACTTGAAACACGGCTGGATATCACCGTAGAGTTTTTTGTGTTTGGCGCGTGTGTCGAGAGATATTTAATCAACGGCTTAAAATCTATAAATAGCCTGGCAAGAATGTTACACAATCTTTTACGGGTATGAACAAGGGAAATAGAGAGAGAAACGGATACTCAAAACGATGTGGAAATTAATAACAAAGGGAGAGAAAACAGAGATCGAGCAATAAATAATTTTTGAGCTGTTTCATGAATAGTGTGTAGAAAAAAGAAAAAAAGAAAAATAGCTCTTCTACAGATTACATGCTAAATTAATATAAAAAATAATCTTCACACTAATGACACATCACGTGTCGGGTAACATGTGCGGAAGGTGAATAGAGGAATAACACCACCGATAAAAGAAATAAGAACAATGGCAACAACAACAATGAGCGTCCCTGTTAACAGCAGTAACAGAAATACCGATGAAACAAGGATAATAGCAGCAATAAAAAAGAACATTCCAAATCAACAGAATATCAGCAATGGAAGAAGAACATCGACAAAAAACAACGACAGTGTTATTAAAAAAAAAAACAATGACAATAACATAAAAAAAAATCTCGCCACCAACAGCAAGAGTGAACATTCCAATAACACCGTGGCTAATAATAATAACATTTCTCAGAAGATCAGCCAATAACAACAATCAATAATAAGAGCACAGACAGTAATAGTAATAAAAATCATAACCAGAGACATTTCTCGTCTACAGAATACTGGCCGTTCAGGATGAACAACGATAACAACAGCAGTAAAGGAAGAATAACATGAGCAATAATGATAATAATAATAATAACAATAAAAAGCACTTTCCACCTGCGGAACATCGGTCAAGTAGGAGGACAGTAAGAACAAATACTGGAAATACGCGGAAAATGAGAAAAACAATAACAATAGCAATATCAGGAAGAGCATTTCTCACCTGCAGCGCGTCGGCCAAGCAGGACGCCAGCAACGGCATCCGCTAAACGGGAACAAGGACACGAAAGGATAATAGGAGTCGCCCGAAGGGCGCGTCTCACCTGCAGAATGTCGGCCAGGTAGGCGAGGTCCCCGAGGCTATCATGGTGGGCGTCCCGCGTGGGCGTCTGGGCGGCGTCCACGGGCTCTGGCGAGGGCGTGGGCGTGTCGAGGACCGAGGAGGAGCAGCATCCCATGAGGGCGCTGTTGAGGCTCGTGGGCGGCCCTTCGTCAGGGTGCGTGTGGGCGTGGTCGTGATCGTCTAAGAAGAAGGCGGAGGCGGCGGACGACTCCGGCGACGGGGGGGAGGGGGAGGGGGGCGTCGGGGGGGTGAGGGTCGAGGAGGAGGAGGTGAAGAAGGAGGAGGAGGAGGAGGAAGAGGAGGAGGTCTTCTTGTGTCTCCCTCCGGCGCCGCCTCTCGACCCCCGCCCGGAGCCGCCGCTCTTTCTCGACGCCTTGCCGTTGCTCTTCCTTCCTCTCGACTTCGGGGACGAGGACGAGGACGAGGAGGCCGACGAGGAACCGAAGGGGAACGCTGACGACGAGGGCGCAGGCGCGGAGGACGAGGCGGAGGAGGTCGCGCCGCCCTTCTTCTTCCTCCCGCCGGCGCCCTTCCGCGGCCGCTCGCCCCGCTTCCTCTTGGGCGTCGCGGACACGGTGATGCGGAGGCGCGTCGACGACAGCAGCTTGACGGCCGGGCGGCGCTTCCGACGGGGGGGGCCGCCCGAGCCACCGGGGGAGGGGGTGCGGGAGCCGCAGGGGGGCACCAGCCTGGCCTTCTTGCGGGGGCGGTACTGGGGGGGAGAAGGGAGAGGAGGAGGGGGGGGTGATGTGGGTGGGTGGGGGGAGGTAGGGTGTGTGGGGGTATACAGGGTGGAGGAGGGAGGGGGGAAGGAGAGGTAATTTGGGGATGGGAAGGGGGAAGGAGGAAAGGAAAGAGAAGGACAAGGGAGGAGGGGAGAAGAAGGGGAAGCGTTGAGTGTGGTGGGGGGGGGAGGTAAAAGGGGTTGGAAGCAATGAAAGTAAGGAAAAGGGGGGGGGGGGGGGAGAAAGGGAGAAAAGGTACAGGGGACAGGGGAAGAAAGGGAAGGGAGGGAGGAAGAGAGAGAACGAAATACACATTAGATATTTTTCCTTTTTCTTCTTATCATTTATATCATCAGACAAAAAAATGGAACGAGAAAGATAAAAGACGCGAAGAAATAAAGAAAAAAAAAAGCCTAAAATGTCATCTTTCTTTTCCAGACCTATAAATATATCATCGAAAGAAGGAGAAAGAGAGAGGGAGAGAGAGAAAGGGGAAGAGGTGATAAGAATGACATCTTTATTTGTACTTCGTTAAGTGAAGTGAACGGGCGGAGGATCTGGCAAATAGAATAAATATACCGCTTACTCACACACACACATATATATGGATGGATAGATTGATAGACAGGTAGACAGATAGATAGGTACATACATTTATATACATATGAATATATTGATATATAGATAGAAGAAGAGGACGAGGACGAGAGAGAAAGAGAGACAGAGAAATAGACAGAGAAAGAGAAAGAGAGAGAAAAGAGAGAGAGAGAGAGAGAGAGCGAGACGGACAGAGAGAGAGAGAGAGAGTGATATGGACAGACAGAGAGAGAGAGAGAGAAAGAAAAAAAGAGAGAGAGAGAGAGAGAGAGAGAGAGAGAGAGAGAGAGAGAGAGAGAGAGAGAGAGAGAGAGAGAGAGAGAGAGAGAGAGGCAGACAGAGAGAGAGAGTGAGACGGACAGACAGAGAGAGAGCGAGAGAGAGAAAGAAAGAGAGAGAGAGAGAGAGAGAGAGAGAGAGAGAGAGAGAGAGAGAGAGAGAGAGAGAGAGAGAGAGAGAGAGAGAGAGAGAGGCAGAGGCAGAGACAGAGAGAGACAGGGGGAGGGAGGGAGGGAGGGAGGGAGGGAGGGAGGGAGGGAGGGAGAGAGAGAGAGAGAGAGAGAGAGAGAGAGAGAGAGAGAGAGAGAGAGAGAGAGAGAGAGAGAGAGAGAGAGAGAGAGAGTATTGAACATCCCCATGTCAACCTCCAACACTTGAATCCTTTTAACGAGGCCGGTCCCATACGCCCCCCCCTCCTCCCCCATTACGTTACGAATAACCTTTATATAAAGATGTTGTTGAGTATTCTGATTCTTTATTCTAATGAACCGTTTAAGTGTTGTTATTTTTTAAATGGCATTTCTCTTTTCCATTGTATGTGTGACTACCTGTCTGTTTGTGAAGTGGAGTGTTGAGGGACGGAAGTGGGGTGCTGTTGAGGTTATCTATAACTCACACACACACACACACACACACTTACACACACACACGCACACGCACACACACACACACACACACACACACACACACACACACACACACACACACACACACACACATACACACACAAACATACACATACACAGACACACACACACACACACACACACACAGACACACACATAGACGCCCCTAAGCAGCATCCCCGTCCGCCCATAGGGAAATAAGGTCAATCCAGGTCATGGAAGGTGGGTCATGGGACGGCCCTCATTATCAAGGATCGGCATCGCGTTACCATGGAAACCGCGGTGGTATAACCTCGTAGGGGGTCCGAGTGTAGAGGGGTGGCGGTGGTGAGGGAGGGGGGGGGCCCAGTTCATTAAAGAGTTTAATGAGGTAATTAGTGTGGTTTTATAATAAGAAAGTTGTTGTTTTTTTTCGTTTCGTTTTTTTTTTCTAAAGAGGGAAATAGATTGTGAGAGAAACAGGGATAGATGTTATTGCAGTATTCAAGGAGGGGATTCTTCGGGCAAGACGTTAGCGAGTGGTCGAAGAAAGAAAGAGACAACATTAAGAAAGAGAGAAAGGAGGAAGAGGAGAGAAGGAAGGAGAAAAAGAAGAGGAGGAGAAAGAGAAGAAGAAGAAGAAAAGGAAAAAGAAGACTGAGATGATGAATACTGAAATCAGTCGACACGAGAGAAAAGAAAAAAAAACAGAAAAAAAGAAGACGAAGAAGAGGAGAGAAAGAACAAAAGCCACAAAGAAACAAATGCCAAGGAAGCAACACAACAGAAGTGCTTAAAATCTTTGAAAAAATCCAAGGAGTAAACCGAACACATTCCCTACATGAACAAATTAATGGCCATTGATTCGCTTCTATGAAAAAAAATTATCTTGATAGAAAAAAGGTTCCCTTGAAAAGGCTTCCCTCTCTCAGAAGGAGGAGGAGGAGGAGGAGGAAGAGGAGGAAGAAGAAGAAGAAAAAAAAAGAAGAAGAAGAAGAGGTGGTGGGGAAGGAGGAGGAGGAAGAAGAAAAGAAGAAGATGAGGAAGAAAACAATAATAACAAGAGTTGGAGGAAGAAGAAGAAGGGGAAGAATTAAAGATGGAGAAGACAAAAAAAGAGGAGGAGGAAGAAAAAGATGACGATGACAACGAAGAAGGAGACGAAGAAGGAGACGAAGAAGAAGGAGAGACGCATCCCGAGGCCTCACCTTATAGTCTGGGTACTCCTGAAGGTGCAGGAGCCTGAGCCTCTCCGCCTCCTCGATGTAGGGCTGGCGCTCCTCCGACGACAGCGTCTTCCAGCGCTTGCCGAGGCGCTTGGAGATCTCGGCGTTGTGCATGTCCGGGTGCCGCTGCACGATCTTGCGTCGCTCCAGCTGCGACCACACCATGAAGGCGTTCATGGGCCGCTTGATGTGGTTCACCGGGTGCTTCTTCGTCTGGGGGGAGACGGGGGAGGGGCGGGCGTGAGAAAGGGTGGGACTCA
>NW_028234442.1:8744723-8749723 GCF_977035675.1 Penaeus japonicus
AGAAGGGGGAGGAGGAGGAGGAGGAGAAGTCTAGACAAATTATTCACGTACCGAGAAGAGGAGCGGAAGGGGGGTGGGGCAGGTGGTGGAGGGGAGGGGGGGGCTGCAGAAATAGGCCTACATTCGTACCTAATTTTTTTTCTTCTTCTTTTTTCCCTTGACCGTTATTACTTTTTTGCTATTCGGCTCTCTCTCTCTCCCTCTCTTAACCGCTCTCTCTCTCTCTCTCTCTCTCTCTCTCTCTCTCTCTCTCTCTCTCTCTCTCTCTTCCTCTTCCTCTCCCTCTCTCTGTCTATACCTTTCTTAATCTCTTTCTATATCCCTTCCCCATCCTCTCTCTCTCTCTCTCTCTCTCTATATATATATATATATATATATATATATATATATATATATATATATATATATATATATATATCTATCTAATTATCTATCTAATTATCTATCTATCTAATTATCTATCTATCTAATTATCTATCTATCTATCTATCTCTCGTTCTCTCTCTCTCTCCTCTCTTTGTCTCTCTCACACTTGCCCACATAAGTGCACGAGCTTAGAACATAAAAAAAAATCTGAATCCGAGTACAATAAGAGAAAAAAAACTCATAACCAGGTCATCGCCCTGTCACACGAGGTCACACGAGGCCAACCGAGGTCAACATCCTTTTTTTTTTTTTTTTTTTTTTTTTTTTTTTTTTTTTGTTTTTTTTTTTTTTTTTTTTTTTTTGCAGCAGGATAGGTAAGAGAGGAAAGTAGGTTTAGCTAGCTAAGCGTAGGAAGAGAAAGGTTGGAAAGTGAAGCAGATATAGATGTAGAACGTAGTAGGGCAGACCTACTTGCTGCTTATTTAACATTTTATTTACATAATTCTATTTACAATGGTTAAGATTTATAACATATGAAGGTTATTTACATAAGTATAGTCAGGGTTGTCATTCATTTCGGAGCAATGGTTTCCTAGATGGTTGCTGCATAGTCTGGGATCGGCTCTCCGCCTTCGATATACGGCGCTATTCTTCTCCACCAGTAGTGGTCGTTCACCTGGGGGATGTTGTTCTCTTCGAGTGAACGTGTTGTCAGTTCTTCATTCAGGGTTGCTAATTTATCCCAGACTTTTTTTGCCAGGTTGTAGAGTCTAATGTTTATAGCCTCCACTTTGTATTTATTGTGTAGTTCTTCTATTGATGCAAAGGTATCTTCCTCGTTTCTCCTTGTTGCTGTTCTTATTACTCTGTTTTGGAATTGTTGCATTTTGGTTATATTGGTTTTTGATGCTACACATAAGGGGATGGCTGGGTATTCCATGATTGGTCTGATGAGTGTTTTATAGAAGTGCATCTGTATTTTTGAGCTCATTCTCTTGAATCGTTTTAGTTTTGTATATTGATACTTGGCCATTGTTAATCTTCTTTTCGTATGTGTGGATACTCCTCGGGTCCCAAATTCCATGCCGAGTATTGTTATTTTGTTTTTGAAGGGTATTCTTTCTTGGTCGACTACTACCTCCCTCGGCTTTGTTGCTGAAACTGACAGCAGTTGGAATTTATTCTTATTAGTTTTTATTTTCCATTTTTTTTCAAAATGATTTATTCTCCCTATTTCGTCGGTTGTCATTGCCGCTAGTGTGTCCTTTGAGCTTAGTGGGTAAATTATGATCTGTGTGTTGTCATCTGCGAAGCTCACGTCTGTACACATGTTCCTTGGTCTTTCAAGGTCAGCTGTGTAAAATATGAATAGGGTTGGACTCAGTATTGACCCTTGGGGAACTCCACTTAATAGGGTGAACTTCGGCCCCATTATATTCCCAAGCCTTATTTCTGCAGTCCGGTCTTCTATAAAGTTGCAGAGAATTTTCTCCATGATGTCTGGGAGGCTGATCTGTAGGATTTTGAATTGGAGTCCAGGTTTCCATAGTTTGTCGAAAGCTTTCGCTATATCACGACAAACTACGTTACATTGTTGTTTCTTCCTTTGGGAGATTGCAATGGTTTCATATATGGAAGTTATGGCCTGCTGTGTCCCCCTTCCTTTCCTGAATCCATACTGATTAAAGCTGAATATTCCATTGTTTTCCATGTATAATCTTATTCTATTGTTGATTATTTTTTCAAAGACCTTGCCAGGTATTTCTAATAGCGATATCGGTCTATAGTTTTCAACCCTTCTATGATCTTTGCCACCTTTTGCTATCAACACCATTATAGCATTTTTGAACTTGCTGGGGAAATAGCCCATCGAAAGAGCCCAGTTGAATAGAGTCTTCAGTTCTGCGATGGCAACATCCGGGAGATGCTGCATCACGGTCTTTCGTACTCCACTTTGTCCGGGGGCTTTGTCCTTGAAGTTGTTAATGATAGATTTGATGTCTTCTGTTGTGATGGGTCTTGTGAGAGGGTTGTTGCCATCAAGTCTGGTTGCATGTGCTTCCTTGTATGGGAGAGGTCTATGTCTATTATTTGAGAGATAGTCTTGCACCATATTTTCATGTAGAATATTGAAGTTCCGATTATCATTGGGGTTGATATTAAAGACGTCTTCCCAGTATCTTCGGAAAACCTCTTCCTTTTCTTGGTCATCAAAAACTTTCTCATTTCTGGTGTTTAATATATAAGATGTCTCTTCGCGATTACTTCCCATTAGTCGTCTTATATTTTTCCAGAATTTTTTGGGATTATTATACTCTACCTCGGTTTCTTCCAAGAGTTTGTTCCAATGGTTCGTGAACAATGTTTTACTTTCTTCTTTCATGGCTTCCTGGAGTTGTTTATGCTGGCTGCGTAAGAGTGGGGTCCAGCCCAGATGTTCTTTAATCTCTAAGATATTTTTGTATCTCCATTGTAATAGCTTGAGATGGTCGCTTGTTAATGGGTGAGGGAGTGTTATGAATCTTTTCTTAGGAATGGCTTTATTCATTGCCTTTTCGATAGTTGTATACCAGTTGTCTATTTTAGAGTCTAAATATTCTTTATCAACTGTATACTCTACCTCTATAGAGTGATTCATGCTCTCTTCGATGTCGCTTTTAAAAAGTTCCCAGTCCGCCTTTCTGAAATTAAGGTTTTCTCTTTGCGGAATCATAATAGGAGATGTTGCCAGGGTGAAGATTATTGGGATGTGATCCGATGTGGTTAGTGGACCTTGTTGAATGGCATAATTCATGTGCACATTCTTGTTTCCTATTATAATGTCTGGTCTTCCTTTTCCTCTTGGACTTACAAAAGTATCGAAGTCTGGCCCAATGTGAGTGATAATATTACGGTTTATCAGATTGATCAACTCACTACCCATTAGGTTGTTGTTGTTATGACCGAGTGAGCGATGTCGAGCATTCAGATCAGCTATGATGTATGCCGGAGTATTCTTTCTCATTATTTTCATCAAATCCGGATATGGAAACTGGGGTCGTCTGGGTGGCATGTATGCCGTAGCGAGGACGAAGCTTCCTCGCGCAGTTTGAAGTTCCACTGCGAGAAAATCTTCGATAAAGTCATCAATGATTCTATGTTTTATGTTTCTTTTGATGGCAATAGCAACTCCTGCGTCTCCTTCATTTAGTATATTTCTTTGGTAAACACTGTACCCATACAGCTTAATCCGATCATCGTTTTGTAGGCAATGAGAGTTGATCAAAATGATATCTGGGTCTTCTGTTAAGTACAGGTTTGAGAGTTCATGTCTCCTTGTACGCCAGTTTAGGACATTTTGTTGAATAATTTTATATCTGTTCTTGGCCATGATTTGTGGGAAGTAGAAGGGTTTCTATAATATCCGGGTCTGTGGAGGATTTCCTGGCGGTTTGCTGTTCTGTTCTAGTTCCGTTTTCAATTCCATCGAAAGCTTGATTGTTGATATACTGTATTCTGTATGCTGTGAGATCAATTTTCCTGTTAGTAATGTTATCTTTGATAAGTTGGTCATCAAAAATATCTTGGTGGACGTATGTATATTTAATGATATTTGTCTGGATTAATTTGACTATATCGTTGTGTGTCGGTCGTCTGGGGATATAACCGATGCTTTCCTCGCTTGCCCTCAGTCTTATCTCCGGCAATCTTTGCAACCTGGTCTCTCTATATATTGCAGCATTCAGTCTCTCTTGTGGGGCTTGGTTTTGTTTCTCTTCTGGGTGATGCTCGGTTGGAGGTGGTAAATGGTACTCCTCGTCACCACTGGTTTCCTCCTGTGTTTGCTTGTTTGTTGCAAACTTTTTCGTTTTTGATGTTTCCTGGGTTGGAGTGACCTCTCTATTCCTCTTATTATTTCCCTCTTCGTGGTCCATTTCGTCCTTTTCGTTTTCGTTCGTCATCTTTGGTGCAATATTATTAGTGTTTATTAACACGCCAAGTGTTTCTGATGCATATACTTGGTCTGGAAATTTGACCTTGGGCAGATTGTTTATAGAATACATCAAATCAATTGTTTTCTGGAAACTGCCTGGTTCTCTGGCTTCCTGGGTATATGCAAATAATATGGCACTCATCATACAGGCAGCTGCATTCGGTGGTAGAGAACATAGCATTGTTTCCGAATTCATGGTGGTTGTTTTTCTGTTTCTTGGCCCCGTATAATTGGATGTTACCGCTGTTACCCCTGCATAGGTAGTTTGTCGGGAGATATCGGTGGTGGTTTGCCTTCTCTCGGATTGCCTTTGCTCTTTAGTCCTTTCTTTTATAATTTGCTTTCGTGTTGGACACTTTGCGGCTAGTGTTCTGTGATTGCCATTGCAATTTAGGCATTGTTTCGTGTTTTCTTTGCAGTCTTTATATGTGTGGTCTCTAGAGGCACATTCAGAACAAGCTTTGTAATTGTCCAGCTCTTTGCAATCTTTGATGAGGTGGTCATATTTGTAGCATCTGTAGCAAGGTATGAGGTTGATGAAGATGTCTTTTTCAATAAATCTGGGAGGCATAGATTGAAATAAGATTAAGATTCCACTTTCTAATGCTCTTTTTGCCATTTGTGTGGTTTCGAACCTTATTTTTATGATAGAGGGGGCATT
>NW_028234442.1:8754723-8757223 GCF_977035675.1 Penaeus japonicus
CACCTGCATCCGTACATACATCCATACACGCGGACATCCGTGCATACGACATCTGCTCTTGCCTACAACCATATAAATGCATGCACACAAAAATGCATGCACACATATGCAAAAATGTAAATATGTAAATAGACGTATACATAAATCTTCTCGCTTAGGCAAGTCACCGTCGCAAATTCACACATATGGACACACATGCGCAAATATATGAAATATACACAGATAAATATGGACATACATCCATACACACATACATATACATACATACAAACACACACACACACACACACACACACACACACACACACACATATATATATATATATATATATATATATATATATATATATATATATATACATATACTTACTGAAAATTCCTCCCTAAAAACTGAAAAAAATGGGGAAAAAAAATCTGGCAACTCACGCTCTTTACCCTGTCACGCCTGTCATAAATATTTCTCTCCTTCGAAGCCATGCCCCCTGTGTCCCCCCCCCTCCTCCCCCTTCCCTCAAACCCAATCTAAAAACCATTTAAAAAAACAAGAAAATACGAAGAAAAGACAGAAAAATGGCAGAATGCACATGGCTATACAAACATTTTTATCCCTTTTCAATACTATTTCTGCTTCCAAAACCACAAACATATTTTCCGATCATTTTCCCCCCTATAAATATGAAGATATACATATGAACCAAAAAAAGGAAAATGAGACGATAAATTATTACTAACAAATCAATAGAAACGAGAATTGGCAACTCATCGTCCGATTGACAATTACCAATTATTTCAGGAATTTCGTGAACCTTAGTAACTAGCGAACTCAAATAGCCAAGACAATAGTAACTCTTAGCCGGAATAATACTGACTTTAATTGCAAGTTTTTGGTGTTGGCAAGCCTTTGTTTCATTCTATTTGTTTTTCTTCTTGTTTCATCTCTATTTGCAGTGTGTTTGTTTGTTTGTTTTATAATCGTTTTTTGGGGCTTCTTCTACCCTTTGGCTTTGTGTCTCTCTCTCTCTCTCTCTCTCTATCTATCTATCTCTCATTCTCTCTATATCTATCTATCTCTCATTCTCTCTCTCTCTCATTCTCATTCTCTCTCTCTCTCTCTCTCTCTCTCTCCCTCTCCCTCTCCCCCCTCTCTCTCACTGCCTCGCTCCTAATCAACACACACTTCTATGGGTACGGTCGCGCCTTGAACCAAAATATCTTCAGGCCATTGGCACTCCCTCCCCCCTGCCCCCCCCCCCACCCTCTCCTTCCCTCCTCATTCTTTGTTCTCTCTCTCTTTCTTTCTCTTTCTTCTCCCTCCCTTTCCTTTTTTCTCCCTCCCCCCCCCCCCCCTCTCTCTCTCTCTCCCTTTCTCGTCCCTCTCTCTCTCCCTCCTTTTCCGTTCTCTCCTTACCTTCTCTTTTCTGTTTTCTGTCTCTCTTCCCCTCTTTTATCTCTCTTCCTCCTCTTCTTCTCTCTGTTACCTTTCTCTCATTCTCTGTTCCCCCTTTTCTATCTTTCTTCCCTTCTTTTCTGTCTCCTTCCTCCTCCTTTTCTTGTCGTCTCTGTCTCAACCCCTCTCTTTTTCCCCGCTTTTCCCCTCTCCCTCCCTTCAATATCTTCTCCTTCATTATTTTCCTCCCCTCCTTCCCACTTGTACTTTCACACTTCTTATTTTTTCTCTTTATTCCTCATCTTCACCTCTTCTCTATTCTCCCTTCTCCCCTACCCCCCATCCTCTCCATCCTGCTTCCTTCTTCCTCCTTCTCTCTCCTCTCCTCTCTTCATGTCATTGTCTCCTCTCCTCTCCTCTCTCTCTCTCTTTCTCTCTCTCTCTCCCTCCATCAGATTCGCATGTTTTTGTTATTATTGCAGGTTTTCCTTTTATTTAATGTCGTTTTTATTATTATTACTTTCATGACTAACGTTCTCCGTAAATGTGTTTTCTTCTTTTTCTCCTTCTCTTTCTTTTATTGTTTTATTCTTTGATTGTGTCTTTATCCATTATTATTTCTGCGTCACTCTGGCGAAGGAGACAAAATCCGCGTTAATGGGAATCCAACATTAAATTACAGCGAATTAAAATCTCTTTCGTCTTCTTTATTTTTTGTTATTATTATTATTTTTTTCCCTCCCTTATCTGTGGTCACTCTTCCTCTCTCTCTCTCTCTCTCTCTCTCTCTCTCTCTCTCTCTCTCTCTCTCTCTCTCTCTCTATCTATCTATCTACCTATCTCTCTCTCTATCTATCTCTCTATCTATCTATCTATCTCTCTCACTCTCTCTCTCTCTCTTTCTCTATCTATCTATCTATCTATCTATCTATCTCCATCTATCTATCTATCTATGTGTCTGTCTGTCCAACTATCAGTGCCTTTACGATCACCAACACAAACTTTACGGCCAGCAGTTGTGTCTGGTATATCTTTAATATGTCAAGGTTTATCACCATCAATTTCAAAGCATTTATTTGTGCAGAAAACAAAAATCATTAGAGGATGAGGTGA
>NW_028234442.1:8780466-8787144 GCF_977035675.1 Penaeus japonicus
CTCCTCGGCTGTCTCTCTTCTCCTCCCCATCTCTCGTCTATCTCTCTCTGTCTCTGTCTCTCACACTCTCACTTACTCTCTCTATCTCTCTCGCTCCATCCCACTTTCGCTTGACAGATATCTCTCTCTCTCTCTCTTTCTTCTTCTTCATCCTCCTCTTCTTCTCTTCCCTATCTCTCTTTCTCCGATCTCTCTCTCTTCCTAATCTTTTACGCCTTAAGTAATTCCATTCGTCTGTAAATGAGCCGTAGTTTACATCCCTCTCACTTTGTTTACACCTCTCCCACGGCGCCAGCGCCAGTGTTTACGCAAGAGGGAGGAGCAGGAACAGTCATGAAGAGGGAACTCACTTGGTAACCTTAAGGGATGGAGATGGTGGTGACGGTGGTGATGGTGTTGTGATGAGGTGATGGGGAGGAGGAGGAGAAGGAGGAGGAGGAGGAGGAGGAGGAGGAGGAGGAGGTGGAGGTGGAGGAGGAGGAGGTGGAGGTGGAGGTGGAGGAGGAGGAGGAGGAGGAGGGAGGAGGAGGAGGAGGAGGGGGGGGAGGAGGTGAGGAGGAGGAGGGGGAGGAGGAGGGGTGGAGGAGGACGAAGGTAGGAGAGGAGGTGGAGGTGAGCAGGGGAGGGGGAGGAGGGGGAGAGGAGGAGGAGGAGGAGGGCGATGCTGGAAGAGGAGGTGTTTATGAGAGTGAGGAGGGAAGGATGATTATGAGGATGATAATGAAAAACTACATAACAGAAATAGTGATGGTTATAAAAATGGTGTTAAGAATGACAATAGTGATAACAATATTAACCATGATAATAATAACAATGATAATGATGATACTGATAGTGAAAATACTAATGATAAGAATAATAAAACATAACACTAATCATGATAATGATAAAACAACAACAGCAATAATGATAATATTGATAACGATAATAATGATGGTGATAACAACAACAGCAAAACCATAATGATAATAATAATAATCATCATCATCACCACCTTATCTTAGTCAGAATTATTCTAGAAACGTTACTAGAATCATTCATACCTTCTCGAGTAATTCAAGCATGACATATGGCACGCATGACACCCGACACCCGCTTGATATAATCACAGACTGACACTGCGTCAAGTCACGGCGTTGTGTCACTGTCTGCTCGACAAGCAATGTCATTATATTCTGAGGAGTTAAATGACAGTCTGAATGTCTGTTCAGTCTGACTGCGCTTCTTACTCTGTCTGTTTACTTCTCCCACTCTCAGTCTGTCTGGAAATCTTACTCTCAGTCTGTCTTCTTATTCTACTCTCACTCTGTATTCTTATTTCACTCTCACTTTGTTTGGTTATCTCATTCTCCCTCTCTCCTTATCTCACTGACAGTCTGTCTCCTTATCCCATTCACAGTCTGTCTTCTTATCTCACTCTCACTCTGTTGTCTTATCTCACTCTCACTCTACCTGGTTATCTCACTCTCTCACTCTCAGTCTGTCTGCGTATCTCACTGTTAGTTTGTTTACTTATATCAGTCTCAGTCTGTCACCTTATCTCAATCTTGGCCTGTCTTCTTACTTTACTCTCAGTCTGCCTACATATCCTACTTACAGTCTTTCTGCTTGTCTTTCAATCTATCACCTTCCTCTACGCTCAGTCTATCTACATGTTTTACTTTCAGTTTATGTAGGCATCTAACTCTCGGTTTTTACTCTCAGTCTATCTCAATTTGTTAACTTGTCTACTTATCACCTAATCTGTTATCTACGTAGGTTAACTTTGGTGCGTTAGATCTGTGTTTGTTTACGTTTGTATGCATGGATTTATGAATGAACGAGTTTGTCGATGCATATGTCTGTATGTGTGTTTATGTGTGCAGATTATGCCTGTATGTATTTATGGACACATGCATATATACGTAAATGAATGAATGAATGAATGGAAATCTAAATATGTATGTACTGTATGTATGTATGCTTGTTTGTCATTGTGTGTGTGTGTGTGTGTGTGTGTGTGTGTGTGTGTGTGTGTGTGTGCGTGTGTTTGTTCGTTTTTCCTTTGATATCCAAAAGGCCTTTCGCTTACATGATGAAGTTTGGCCAAAGCAGGTATGAAACGCAACGGCACTCGGGAGCATAACAGTGCCATCAATAACAGTCTCTTGGTGTTCCTTCTTCTCTTCCTCTCTCCCCTCTTCCCTTCTCTTCTCTCTCCCTCTCTCTTTTTCCCTCTTTCGTTTCTCGCCTCTCCTTTCGTCTTCTCCTTTCCGCGTATTTATCCAGCCTCCCTCTCCCCTCTTTCCAGCCTTTCGCCCTCTCTCACGCTTTTATTTCCCCTTATCATTATATCCCACTTTTCTTTCCGTCTCCCCTCTTTCCTATGTTCTCTCTCTCTCTCTCTTCCCTCTTCTCCTCTTTCACGCCCTGTCGATCTGCCTTCCTATCCTCACTTTTAACGTCCTAACTTTCTCCTTCTCTCTATCCTTCTCCTCTCTCTCGCCTACTCTGTCTCTCCTCTTTCCTTCCTCTTCTTTCCTCCCTCCGCCTTCCTCCATCTTTTTTTCCTCCCCTCTCTACCTCTTCTCCTAATCTTCTCCCCCATCCGCAAATTCGTACTTAGCCTACCCCCCCAACTCTTTTCAATCCCTCTTCTTCTAACACCCTCTCTTCATCTCTCCCCCATACCGATCTCTTCCGTCTTTCTACCACTCCCTCTTCTCTCTCACTCCACATTTCTCTCCCCTCTTTTCTCATCATCGTTCCCCACCGTCCCCCCCCTCCCCTCCGCTCTCCCCTTCATTGCTTTCTCTAGTCTCTCCCCTCCGCGCTTCTTTCTCTCTCTCCATTTCTCCCCTGTTTCTCATCCGTTCCGTCCTCCCCTACTTTATTTTCCTCTCCATCTCTCCCCTTTCTCTCTCCATCACTTCCCTCTCTCTCTTCTTCTCTCCGCTTTCTCTCTCCTTCTCTCCCCTCTTTTTCTCTCCATCTCTCCCCTTTCTCTCTCCATCACTTCCCTCTCTCTCTTCTTCTCTCCGCTTTCTCTCTCCTTCTCTCCCCTCTTTCTCCCCCACTCCCCTCTCTCTCTCTCTCCTTCTCTCCCCTCTCTCTCTCCCCTCTTCCGTAGCATCCAGGGGCGCGCTGGCCGGACCCCGCATGGCAACAGCGCCAATCAATGTTTGTTTGTACGGCTTAAGCGAGCCACGTGCGCGCGCGTCTGCCACTTTCGCTAGACACTTATCCTTTACCACATTTCTCGCGCTCTTCAGGCATCCGGACATCCTTCGGAGCGGCGTCGGCGGAAGGATTGGCTTTCGAGGATTCGCCCGAGGTGACTAGGAAGACCGTGGGACGTCGCGGGAGGGAGAAATCGGCGGATAAAAGGGGTTCAGACTTCTTCAGACATCCGAGACGCCGTGTGTGTGACGTCACCAAATCAGCTGACGGACCCAAACACGGACGCCGCACCAGCCTCGTCTAGCAGTGTTGCGCGAGTGTCAGGGGAGGACGGACGCGATCGTGTGTTGCTCGGCTTGTACACGCGCGCCCCAGCGGTGGAAATCAACACGAGATTTTTGCGTCGATGACGATGTAGACGTTGAAAATATTTCTTGGCGATCTGATGTGCAAAGGGAACTCAGACGATGCTCGCGGTTGTGTAAGTGGCCGTAAGGAATTAAAATTAGATATATGCATAAAAATTACATACTTTGTTCTCTTTTTTTTTTTTTTTTTTTTTTTTTTTTTTGTTCTTGGTGTGGATATAAGGGTATTCCTTTCCTTTCTTTCCAAAATATCTTCAGCTTTTTTATAATATGAAACGTAAACAAACGCCACTATTTTGTTTTGTTCTTTCTCTCTCCCTTCCTGTATCACCTTTGTTATTGTTGTTATTTTGTGGTTCGTTCCCTCCCGCACTTCTATTTATTGACTCGATTTTCAAACACATGCAGACCTTGTAGCTCCGTCCAGAGCCTCCGCTGTGAATAATGCAATAGGCACAGCACACCTGAATCCGGTGATGGAAATAAACACACACACATACACACACATATACAAAGACATACATACATACGCACATGTGTGTGTTAGATGGAAAGGTCTTTCTTTCTCTTCGTGCTTGGCTTGACAGAAGATTGTTTGTTATGTTTTTGACATTTTGGATGCGGAGTCTCGTTGAATTATTTGAGTTTCCCCTCCAATGGGAAACAGAATCGCATTTTCTATTTTTTTTTCTTTTTTTTCATCACGGGTGCATTGTGTGTTTCTTTTTTTTTCTGAATATGTGAACCAAAAGACGTGGAAGAGATATGTGTAAGTAAAGAACACGAAAAAAATAAGGAAAAACATGAGTCAAAGAAAGAAATAGCACGATTTATTCTTAAAAATCCATGTAAATATTAAGTGAAATAAGAAAAAAAAAACGAAGAAAAAGAAAAACTGTTATATATATTTCCCTCAATGTTGCATATATCTAAAAAAAAAAGTGTTTTTGAATTAGAAACTAAATCATTTGATATTAAAATGACTTTGCAGGAATGACTGTGCAGTGTTTGGTTGTTTCAAATGACAGTGAGACAGTGAGGTTCCTTATAGTGAAAGAAGTTGGGTTTGTATCTCGGGTGATCTTTCGTGTCTGTGTACGTGGGTGCATGTACGTACATGTGTATGTTGGTGGTGGTGGTGGGGGGGGGGGTAAGGAGGGTTGTGTGAGTTCGGGTGGATTTTGTTTGTGTTTTTTTTTTGTGTACTTCATATGTGTTTGCTTGTGTTTGTTTGATGTTTGTATGTACGTCTGTGTGTGTGTGTGTGTGTGTTTACGTTTTCATGTGCGTTTCATGTGTAATTTTGTTTGTTTTGGTTTGTTTCTGTATGTGTTTGTCTTTGTGGTTGAGAGTGCGTCTTGATTTGTGCTTCTTGTTTTTGTTTGTGAGAATTTGTTTGTTTTGTACAATTTGTATGGGTCAGTTTTGACTGTATATGTATATTTATGTTTTTTTTTATATACTTTGTATGCATTTATGTGTATTGTGATTGTTTATATTTAATCATGTGCACTGTGTGTGTGTGTGTGTGTGTGTGTGTGTGTGTGTGTGTGTGTGTGTGTGTGTGTGTGTGTGTGTGTATGTTTTGGGTATGCATGTATATATTTATGCCTATTGTGTGTGTACGTACATGTGCGTTTCTCGTTATGTATGTATATTAATTTGCATGTACCTATTTATACTTATGATTACGCACACATGAATATATATGATCCATCTACCAATGTACTTATACACATATATATGGATGTGTAACCGTGTATCTGTTTATAACAACACGCGGTATCGAGGGATGTATTTTAAGTGCAACGGAATCAACTTTGTATTTATTTAATTTCGTGAAATTTTAGATATTGGCTGGAGGGGGAGGGGGGGGGGGAGGCTGTAGGGGAGGGTGGGACGGAGAACAGAGGGAAGGCTGGAAGGAGGGGGAGGGGAAGAGGGAAAGAGAGGGAAGGAGGGAAGGAGAGGGAGGGGAAGGGATGGTGTGATTATATATACATTGACCGAAGGAGGGGGAGGGAGGAGGGAAGAAGAGCGAAGGAGGAAAGAAGAGGGAGGGGGGCGGGGGAGGAGGAGGAGAGAAAAAGAGGAGGAAAGAGAGGAGGGAAAGTAGGAGGAATGTAAGGAGAAGAGAGGGGGAGGGAGAGCGGTTTGTTATGTATGGGAGGGGAAGGGAAGGTGTGATTATGTATACAATGACCGGAGGATGGGGAGGGAGAAGGAAAGTGGGATGGAAGGGAGGGAGAAGAGGAGGAGGAGGGAGAAGGAAAGTGGGATGAAGGGGAGGGAGAAAAAGAGGAGAAGGGAGGAGGGAAGTGGGATGGATGGAAGGGAGAAGAGGAGGGGGAGGGAGAGAGTGGAACTAAGGGAGTGAGGAAGGGAGGATAGGAAGGAGGTGGAGGGGAAGAAACAAAAGCACAGTGGAGGGAAGAAGGAAGGAAGGAGGGAAGTGGAGGAGGAGAGACTGATATCAATAAAATAGTGAAGAGGTGGGGGGGGGGGGACGGGAGGGAGGCGGGGGGGGGGAGGAAGCGAAGGAGTGGGGCGAAGTAGGGGATGGGAGAGGATTATAATATGAGAGAGAGAGAGAGAGAGAGAGAGAGAGAGAGAGAGAGAGAGAGAGAGAGAGAGAGAGAGAGAGAGAGAGAGAGAGAGAGAGGAGAAAGAGAGATATACCATTGCCAGAGAGACAGGTAGTCAGAGAGATGGAGAGGCAAACAGCCAAAGAAATAGAGAAATAGACAGACAGATAGACAGATAGAGGGTTAGAAAAAAGGAGGGAGGTATAAATAGAGATTATGTAATGGAATTTTATGAAACAATGAGAGAAACAGAGAGAGAAAGGGAGAGGGAGAGGGAGAGGGAGAGAGAGGGAGAGGGAGAGGGAGAGGGAGAGAGGAGAGAGAGGGAGAGAGAGAGAGAGAGAGAGAGAGAGAGAAAGAGAGAGAGAGTAGAGTAGAAGGAGAAAGAGAGAGAGAGAGAGAGAGCGATAGAGAGAGATATGAGAGAGGGGAGGAGAGAGAGAGAGGAGAGAGAGAGAGAGAGAGAGAGAGAGAGAGAGAGAGAGAGAGAGATAGAGAGAAGGAGAGAGGAGAGAGAGAGAGAGAGAGAGAGAGAGAGAGAGAGAGAGAGAGAGGGAGAGAGGGGG
>NW_028234442.1:8787244-8789744 GCF_977035675.1 Penaeus japonicus
CTCCCATCCGCCCATAATCCACGAACGGAGAGAACCTACCTCCCATTCCGTCCACATAATTCCACGAATGGAGACCTACCTCCCATCCGCCCATATCCACGAATGGAGTGACCTAACCTCCCATCCCGCCCATATCCACGAAACGGGAGACCTACCTCCCATCCGGCCCATATCCACGAAGCGGAAGACCTGCCTCCAATCCGCCCATATCCACGAACTGAGAGACCTAACCTCCCATTCACGCCCCTAATATTACCACGAACGGAGACCTACCTCCCATCCGCCCATATCCACGAACGGAGACCTACCTCCCATCCGCCCATATCCACGAACGGAGACCTACCTCCCATCCGCCCATATCCACGAACGGAGACCTACCTCCCATCCGCCCATATCCACGAACGGAGACCTACCTCCCATCCGCCCATATCCACGAACGGAGACCTACCTCCCATCCGCCCATATCCACGAACGGAGACCTACCTCCCATCCGCCCACATCCACGAACGGAGACCTACCTCCCATCCGCCCACATCCACGAACGGAGACTGCCCTCACCATCCGCCATATCCCACGAACGTGAGGTCCTAACCCTACCTCCCATCCGCCCACATCCACGAACGGAGACCTACCTCCCATCCGCCCACATCCACGAACGGAGACCTACCTCCCATCCGCCCACATCCACGAACGGAGACCTACCTCCCATCCGCCCACATCCACGAACGGAGACCTACCTCCCATCCGCCCATATCCACGAACGGAGACCTGCCTCCCATCCGCCCATATCCACGAACGGAGACCTACCTCCCATCCGCCCATATCCACGAACGGAGACCTACCTCCCATCCGCCCATATCCACGACACGGAGACATGCCTCCATCGCCCATATCACGAAGGACGACCTACGCCCATCCGCCCATATCCACGAACGCGGAGACTGCCTCCCATCCGCCTAACGCGAACGGAGACCAGCCTCCCCATCCGCCATACCACGAACTGAGACCTAACCGACCCATCCCCCCGCCTCCATACCACGAACGAGACCCTTCCTCCCATCCGCCCATATCCAGAACGGAGACCTACCTCCCATCCGCCATATCCACATCGTAACCTACCTCCCAACCGCCCCAAATCCACGAACTGAGACCTGCTCCCTCCCGCGCAAATCCACGAACGGAGACCTACCTCCCATCCGCCCATATCCACGAACGGAGACCTACCTCCCATCCGCCCACATCCACGAACGGAGAAGGTTGCCTGCCTCCATCCGCCTTATCCACGATCTGAGAGGAGACCTACCTCCCATCCGCCCATATCCACGAACGGAGACCTACCTCCCATCCGCCCATATCCACGAACGGAGACCTGCCTCCCATCCGCCCATATCCACGAACGGAGACCTACCTCCCATCCGCCCACATCCACGAACGCCTCCACGAACGCAAGCATGTCTCCCACCCGAGCGAACCCTCAGTCCCTCCGTCCACGCAATCCATATAAATCATATAAGTTCCCAAACTCTTTTTTTCTTTCTTTCTTTCTTTCTCTTTCCCGCCAAATACCTCCTGCGTCTCAGAGCATCGACCCGAAGCCATTAATGGGACACTGAATACAGAAAGGGTTAAGTTTTGTCACTAGCTGAGCGCTGGGCGGCGGGCTATTAACTCCAACGAAAGATTGCGAATGCATTATGTTATTCACTATTGAATGAGTATGTGCTATATGTATCGTTCATTGTAGAATGTCATTGTATTGACTATCACTTGACAAATGTTACTAATATACCTTGCATAATTCAATAGAAAATGCAATTGTATTATCAATAATTCAATAAGGATTGCTGATGCATTATACAATACTGGGACAGAAAGCTAATACGATTATAGATAATTTAGTATAGAATACCACTGAACGATTTCTGATTTTATCAAAGGTTGTTGTTACATTATAATGCAAAATGCTCTTGGATGACCGCCGGGGCAGCATTATCAGTATAGAATGCTGACATATCGTAAATAGCTCAACGTAGTATGCTTATGTATTAGCAATGATTAGCACGGATTAGTTGCAGAATGCTAATGTGCTCAAAATATTGCAAAGTAAAATGCTCATGAATTGCATTTGATTCAACAAAGATTAATGACATATGACATATCTAATGCCAGCAACTGCACGAGAGCAAAGGACATCACTGAGCTGACATCGAATCAAAACAGAAGGATAATCTACTGACACTTAACTCACAACAACAACAACAACAACAACAAGAAAACTACAGACAACAACAAAGAATATCAGCTTATCAACAACGACATAAAAACCTTAAAAAGAAAAAAGTATCACACAGATTCAGCATGGCATAGATTTCAGTTCAGTATAGAATGGCAGCAGCAGTTCAGCATAGATTGGTTCTCAATTAGGAATTAACAAGAGACTAAAAATAGAATCCTTTATTAAGCGGGTGAAATGGCATCTTGAAATGAGGATTCTATCGAG
>NW_028234442.1:8854744-8857244 GCF_977035675.1 Penaeus japonicus
TGCGTGTGTTTGTGTGTGTGTGCGTGTGTGTTTGTGTGTGTGTGCGTATGTATGTGCGTATGTGTTCGTGTGTGTGTGTGCGTATGTGTGTGTGCGTGTGTGTGTGTGCGTGTGTGCATGTGTATGTATTCGTGCGTGTTTGTGTGCGTATGTGTGTGTGTACGTGCGTATGTGTGTGTGCGTACGTGTATGTGTGCGTGTGTGTGTATGTGTGTGTGTGCGTGTGTGTGCGTGCGTATGTGTGTGCCTATGTGTGTGTGCATGTGTGTATGTGTGCTTGTATGTGTGTGCATGCCTATATGTGTGCGTGCGTGTGTGTGTGAGTATGTGTGCTTGCGTGTGTGTGTATTCGTGCGTGTGTGTTTGCGTATGTGTTTTTGCGGATTTGTGTATGTGTGCGTATATGTGTTTGCGTGTGTGTGTGTGAGTATGTGTGTGTGCGTGTGAGTGTGCGTATGTGTGTTAGTATGTGTGTTTGCATATGTGTGTGCGTATGTGTGTGTGTGCGCGCGTGTGTGTGTGCGTCCATATGTGTGTGTACATGCGTATGAGTGTGTACGTGTGTGTGTGCGTGTGTGTGTGCGTTCGTGCATATGTGTGTGCATGCGTGTGTGTGTGCGCCTGCGTGTGTGTTTGAGTATGTGCGTGTGCTTGTGTGTGTGCGTGTGTGTTTGTGTGTGTGTGCGTATGTATGTGCGTATGTGTTCGTGTGTGTGTGCGTATGTGTGTGTGCGTGTGTGTGTGTGCGTGTGTGCATGTGTATGTATTCGTGCGTGGTTGTGTGCGTATGTGTGTGTGTACGTGCGTATGTGTGTGTGCGTACGTGTATGTGTGCGTGTGTGTGTATGTGTGTGAGTGTGCGTGTGTGTGCGTGCGTATGTGTGTGCCTATGTGTGTGTGTATGTGTGCTTATATGTGTGTGCATGCCTATATGTGTGCGTGCGTATGTGTGTGTATTCGTGCGTATGTGTTTGCGTATGTGTTTTTGCGGATTTGTGAGTCTGTGCGTATGTGTGTTTGCATGTGTGTGTGTGAGTATGTGTGAGTGTGCGTATGTGTGTTAGTATGTGTGTTTGCATATGTGTGTGCGTATGTGTGTGTGCGCGCGCGTGTGTGTGTGCGTCCATATGTGTGTGTACATGCGTATGAGTGTGTGCGTGTGTGTGTGCGTGTGTGTGTGCGTATGTTTGTGTGCATGTGTGTGTGCGTTCGTGCATATGTGTGTGTGCGTGTATGTGTGCGTATGTGTGTGTTTGCGTGTATGTGTTCCTATGTGTCTGTGCATGTGTGTATGTATGCGTATGTGTGTATTTGTGTGTGTGCATATATGTGTGTGTTCGTATGTGTGCGTATGTATGTGTGAGTATGTGTGTGTTTGTGTGTGTATTCATATATGTGTATGGTCGTATGTGTTTGTGCGTGTGTGTGTGCGTGCGTGTGTGCGTATGTGTGTGTGAGTATGTGTGTTTGCATGTGTGTGTGTGCGTGCGTATGTGTGTGCGCGCGTGTGTGTGTGAGTATGTGCGTGTGCGCGTGTGTGTGTGCGTATGTGTCAGTATATGTGTGCGTGTGTGTGTGTGCGTACACGTGTGTGCGCGTGTGTGTGTGCCTGCATATGTGTGTATGCGTGTGTGTGTGCGCCTGCGTGTGTGTTTGAGTATGTGCGTGTGCGTGTGTGTGCTTGTGTGTTTGTGTGTGTGTGCATATGTGTTCGTGTGTGTGTGCGTATGTGTGTGTGCGTGTGTGATTGTGCGTGCGTGCATGTGTGTGTATACGTGCGTGTGTGTGTGCGTATGTGTGTGTGTACGTGCATATGTGTGTGTGCGTACGTGTATGTGTGCATGTGTGTGTATGTGTGTGAATGTGCGTGTGTGTGCGTGTGTGTTTGCATGTGTGTGTGCGTATGTGTGTGTGCGTGTGTGTGTGCGTTCGTGCATATGTGTGTCTGTGCGTTTGTGTGTGTATGTGTGCCTATGTGTGTCTTTGCGTGTGTGTGTGCCTATGTGTGTGTGCATGTGTGTATGTATGCGTATGTGTGTATTTGTGTGTGTGCATATATGTGTGTGTTCGTATGTGTTTGTGCGTGTGTGCGTATGTGTGTGTGAGTATGTGTGTTTGCATGTGTGTGTGCGTGCGTATGTGTGTGCGTGCGTGTGTATGTGAATATGTGTGTGCGCGTGTGTGTGTGCGTATGTGTGAGTATATGTGTGCATGTGTGTGTGTATGCGTGTATGTGTGCGCGTGCGTGTGTGTGTTTGAGTATGTGCGTGTGCGTGTGTGTGTGCGTGTATGTTTGTCTGTGTGCGTATGTATGTGCGTATGTGTTCGTGTGCGTGTGTGTGTGCGTATGTGTGTGTGTGCGTGTGTGTGTGCGTGCGTGCATGTGTGTGTATGCGTGCGTGTGTGTGTGTGTATGTGTGTGTGTACGTGCGTATGTGTGTGTGCGTAAGTGTGTGTGTGCGTGTGTGTGTATATGTGTGAGTGTGCATGTGTTTGCATG
>NW_028234442.1:8864744-8866043 GCF_977035675.1 Penaeus japonicus
TTATCATTATTCTTATCAGTGTCATTATCATTATTCTTATCAGTGTCATTATCATTATTCTTATCAGTGTCATTATCATTATTCTTATCAGTGTCATTATCATTATTCTTATCAGTGCCATTATCATTATTCTTATCAGTGTCATCATTATTCTTATCAGTGCCATTATCATTATTCTTATCAGTGTCATCATTATTCTTATCAGTATTATCATTTTTCTTATCAGTGTCATTATCATCATTATTATTATTGCAACTATTGTCATTATCATTGCCATCACTGTTGCAATCATCGTTATCAGTATTTTGTCATAATCATTATTACCCTTTTTAATGTTAATAA
The DNA here is from genome assembly GCF_977035675.1 of Penaeus japonicus. Lineage (NCBI taxonomy): Eukaryota > Metazoa > Arthropoda > Malacostraca > Decapoda > Penaeidae > Penaeus > Penaeus japonicus. Next base: position 8,865,087 of record NW_028234442.1, read on the forward strand.
GAATTTAGATATCTTATGCATGGCTATTGTGAGTGTGTTTATTTATGTGTTTATCTGATAAAGTGTGTGTTTTTGTGGGTGTGCTTGTACACGTCTACACAATGTCATTCTATGTGTACCTGAGTAACTGTGCATGATGTGTATACTGTGTTCATGTGCTTATATATTGTGTGTATGCTTGCCTGTGTGACTATTTTGTTTATTTGAGTGTGCATTTGTGTCTGTTGTGTCTGTGGATGTATGTGTGTGAGTTCATTTGTGTGCGTGTGTTAGACAAGTATATATGAATATATGTATTACCATGTTGATGTATAAAACATTTTCACATTTCAGTTGGAATCACCTATTTCAAATTTCAGCCATATATCTTCACACACATATCACATATTTTTAAACACATATCACATACTTTCGAACATATATCACATATCTCCACACAGGAATCACATATCACTTGCAATTACATATTCCACCGACCAGCCAAGCGGTTCTCTGAATTTCAGAATCAGAAGGACGCCTACACAGCTTTCCTTGAATATTCATAACAAGAATTCAGGAAATTCTTTTAAGCTAGATTTCAAAAAAAGGAAAAGGTGGATTTATATTGATTTGTATTTTCATTTTTATATTCTATCTCAATTTTCATTCTGCTTTCTCTCCATTTGTCTCAATCTCTGTCTACTTATTCATATCTCTCTCCCTCTCTCTCTCTCTCTCTCTCTTTCTCTCTCTCTATATATATAAATATATATATATATATATATATTTATCTATATTTATATATTTCTATTATATGTATGTATGTATGTCTGGTGTTATACACACACACACGCACACACACACAACACACACACATCACACCACCACACACACACACACACCACACACACACATATATATATATTTATATATATATATATATAAAATTTATAATTATCTATATATATATATATATAT
>NW_028234442.1:8866143-8868643 GCF_977035675.1 Penaeus japonicus
CGTTCTACCTGACTATCTAACTATTTAATGGTCTTTTCCCCCCTCTTTCGACCCCCCCCCCTCCTCTCTTTCCCTCTGTTTAACAATATATGTATTTGCTTTCGTATTCCTTCCCATTGACCTATCTATTTGTCCATCTATCTGCCTCTCCGCTTACTTGTGTGCTTCTCTCTTTCTAAACATTTGCAGAGAACTAAATCCACAGCATAAACCAAAATAAAAACAGACTAAATGAAAAGCAACAACAACAGTGATGTAGCGAGATGTAGGACAACAAGCCTGGAGAGGTGAGCGAATGAATGGAAGTCCTGCAATGGATTTTGTTGCATTTCAGGTAAGATTAGATTGCAGGTGCAAGCGAAGGGTTGCCATGGCAACACCTCCCCATTTCATCTCACTCCCATCCCGTCCCTCCTCTCGCTCGCCGGGCACGCTGCTTTCCAAGGACTGTGTCGGTGGGCGTGGAAAAGGGGGGGAGGGGGAGCTAAAGAAGAGAGCAGAAAGGAGAGAAGAGGGGAGAGGAGAAAGAGGAGAGAAGGAAAACGAGGAAGGAGAGATGAGAGAAAAAAGGAGATAAAGAGAAGAAGGAGGAGTGAAAAAAAGAAGAGGGAAGAGAGGAGAAAGAGAAGAGGGAAGAGAGGACAGCTAAGAAGAGAGGAGAGAAAAAAGAGGAGGGAGGAGAGTGAAGAGGAGGGAAGAAAGAGGAAAGGGAATAGAGAAGTGAGAGGAGAGGAGAATGGGAGAGAAGAGAAGAAAGAAGAGAGAAGAAAAAGGAGAAAGAGAGGGAGGTGAAGAATAGAGACGGAATAGGAAAGAACAACTAAATGAAAGAAGAGAGACGAGAGAAAGGAAGAAAAGAGAGAAAAGAGAAACGAGAGAAGAAAGAGAAGGCAGCAGAGAAGAGAAGAGAAAGAGAAGAAAAGAGAGGCGAGAGGAGAGAAGAGGTAGAGGGATTGACAACGAGGAGTTATGTGTAAAATGTCGACATTGTAGAATTTCTGATTTCTGGGAAACGTGATGGATGCAAGAGATACCGGGAAAGGAGAGGGATAAGAGGGAATCGTCGTGATGAAAGAGAAGAAGGGGAAAAGACAGAATAAAAAGTAAGAGAGTGGGGGGGGGGGTAGGGAGGGATTCTGGGAGAAAGAGAAAGGAAACGGAGGGAGGGAAAGGATGCTAGATGATACTGTGAACGAGATAGTGAAATGTTATGCTGAGTACCCGTAGACTTTCTGCGCACCAGTTCTCAAAAATACACATACAAGAATAAGCTCGTTTGGCGGTCCATTAAATAAGCGAGATAAGGTCAAGTTAAGACAGAGATAATTCTCATAATAACTTTCATCCTTATCTTTAGAAATCTTACTTTTCTTGTTGAACCAAACGTTTACAAGACCTTTAGGGGAATTCTATTGCTAATTACCGTCTGGGAGATATTGCGAAATCTCCTACAGATAAGAAGGTTTTAGAAGAGGATGATATCTTTTCCCTTGATAAGAATGGGGAGGGACTCGGCCTTTCCCTTGACAATTTTGGTTTCGTAAGGAGGCTCCTATCTAACTGCTTGGTCAGTTCAAGTGTATGCACACAATTCAACAATATATAAAAGCATAAAAACTACAGTTCCACAAAGAGACACATGAACACACGCGAACACATATATGTATATAAACAAACATTCGCACATAAATAAAAATAGGCATATACACTTAAACAACAACAGCAAACCCACAGTCATATATCATACACACATACATGTATTGGCAAACATACTTCAGCAAATAATAAACACCATTTATTTCCATGCATAATTATTTCAACCACACCTACATAGCTATACATTGGTGCACATAAATCATAAATAACAGCGCAGTGTCTCTATGATTAATATGAATGTACCCATATATACGCACCCTACATTTTTTTCTCTTTTTGAGGGGGGGGGGGAGGGCAAACAATAGTTAAAGAGAAAATTATGGTAATTCTAATGATGGTTAGGCTATTGTCGGTACTACTGTTACTACCACTACTGCTAGTACTATTACTACCACAATTTATTTCACTATTACAATCACTATTACTAATGTTACTATTACTACTAGTAGTATTCTACTACGATAACTATTACCACTACTACTTTTGATACTACTACCACTGATAATAACAAGATCAGTATCATTATTATTATCATTACTATTATTACTATGCTGTAAAAATAGTGAATTTTTATATGATCATCATAATCATGGCAAAAAATAATGGTACTGAGGATAATGAAGATGACGATAGCGCTAAAGTTAATGACATGATGATAAATAAAACTATAATAAACAAAACAAAAATATGCAAAAAAGCAAGAGCAACAAGGAAAGCGAAATGAATAGGGAGAGTGCGATTGAGACAATAGATAATGCGAATGCACAGGATAAGAGAGAATGCAAATGACAAAAAGACGAAGAGGAAAACAAACAGGATGAAAAATCACTTCCGAAGCAAATGA
>NW_028234442.1:8873643-8883643 GCF_977035675.1 Penaeus japonicus
CTCTTTCGATTTCATTTGTTCACAAATTAATTCACTTTAAATAAGTCAGAATTACATATCACTTCCTACCTTCTTCCTGAAGTTGCTAAAACTAATGTTGTGAAGGTTTCGCCTTCTCTGTTTTTGGATTCTTTCCCTTATTTCGCTTCCGAGTTGCCGCTAATGCTTGTTCCCGGGGACACAGAGCCACTTGTTCCCGGGGACACAGAGCCACTTGTTCCCGGGGACACAGAGCCACTTGTTCCCAGGGACACAGAGCCACTTGTTCCCGGGGACACAGAGCCACTTGTTCCCGGGGACACAGAGCCACTTGTTCCCGGGGACACAGAGCCACTTGTTCCCAGGGACACAGAGCCACTTGTTCCCGGGGACACAGAGCCACTTGTTCCCGGGGACACAGAGCCACTTGTTACTTGTGCCCGCGGACACAGAGCCACTTGTTCCCAGGGACACAGAGCCACTTGTTCCCGGGGACACAGAGCCACTTGTTCCCGGGGACACAGAGCCACTTGTTCCCGGGGACACAGAGCCACTTGTTCCCGGGGACACAGAGCCACTTGTTCCCGGGGACACAGAGCCACTTGTTCCCGGGGACACAGAGCCACTTGTTCCCGGGGACACAGAGCCACTTGTTCCCGGGGACACAGAGCCACTTGTTCCCGGGGACACAGAGCCACTTGTTCCCGGGGACACAGAGCCACTTGTTCCCGGGGACACAGAGCCACTTGGTCCGCGGGACACAGAGCCACTTGTTCCCGGGGACACAGAGCCACTTGTTCCCGGGGACACAGAGCCACTTGTTCCGGGGACACAGAGCCACTTGTTCCCAGGGACACAGAGCCACTTGTTCCCGGGGACACAGAGCCACTTGTTCCCAGGGACACAGAGCCACTTGTTCCCGGGGACACAGAGCCACTTGTTCCCGGGGACACAGAGCCACTTGTTCCCGGGGACACAGAGCCACTTGTTCCCGGGGACACAGAGCCACTTGTTCCCGGGGACACAGAGCCACTTGTTCCCGGGGACACAGAGCCACTTGTTCCCGGAGACACGGAGCCACTCGTTCCGGGACACAGAGCCACTTGTTCCCGGGGACACAGAGCCACTTGTTCCCGGGGACACAGAGCCACTTGTTCCCGGGGACACAGAGCCACTTGTTCCCGGGGACACAGAGCCACTTGTTCCCGGGGACACAGAGCCACTTGTTCCCAGGGACACAGAGCCACTTGTTCCCGGGGACACAGAGCCACTTGTTCCCGGGGACACAGAGCCACTTGTTCCCAGGGGCACTGGCCCACTTGTTCCCGGGGACACAGAGCCACTTGTTCCCGGGGACACAGAGCCACTTGTTCCCAGGGACACAGAGCCACTTGTTCCCGGGGACACAGAGCCACTTGTTCCCGGGGACACAGAGCCACTTGTTCCCGGGGACACAGAGCCACTTGTTCCCGGGGACACAGAGCCACTTGTTCCCGGGGACACAGAGCCACTTGTTCCCGGGGACACAGAGCCACTTGTTCCCGGGGACACAGAGCCACTTGTTCCCGGGGACACAGAGCCACTTGTTCCCGGGGACACAGAGCCACGCGCTTGGAGGTTCAGCGTCGAAGGATTCTCTCCCCGCGTGTCCAGAATCCTGGACACTAAGATCAGCCCTTTACTCCCGACGCCACTCTGCTGCGAGGTCATGACCAAGCTCTCGCTGCGCTTTGGCTGTTGCGCCTCGAACTTTATCATCATGAATACAGACAAAGCCTCCCCTCTTGCAGTTCATTGCATAATCAACACCAAAGGAGGTTCCGCTGGGGAATCCCTCCGCTGATCAACTGCACCGAAGGTCTATAGCTTCACTGAATTCCTACTTGTTAAGACTGAAGCCCTGGGTTTCGATTGGCAAGGTTGTGAACCAGTTCTGGTGCTCCTGCGTCCCGTGCAGGATCTATCTTCTGTTGTACCAGGCGAGAAAGATAAGCCATAGTCTCCATTAACTGTCTATCGTGTCTAGTCTGGTGTTCTTTGGATAGCATTGTCTTGATTCCCTGCTCTTCATTCAAGTCAAATCCACATGTAGTATTCTGGCGGACTGTGTGACTTATCAGGAGCTGATGTTAGTGTTAGACATTTCTAATATTCTCTCTGAGTTAATGTCACAGGGCTCGTGATGCTCATTCTTCCATTGTGCGTCTCGTTCCTCTTCCTATTTTTGGAGAAAGCTAGGATGAACAGATCCTTTGTGGCGTCCTCAAACGGTTGAAACAGCAGTCTCACCAGGAAGGTCAGACAATGTTCCATTTCGCGAGTAAAAGCTGTATAGGCTGCTTGGAGCTCTAGACCAAGCACCATTGTCTTTTTTTTTTTGTTGTTGTTGTTGTTGTTGTTGTTCTCGTGCCTGTAAGATCATCAGCGTACACTATTTGCTTGACGGTGTAAGTATCCTAACAGAACTTCTCTCAGAAAATTAACATTCCCAGAGCATTCCTAGCCATAGCTACTGAACCACCTTGTGTTTTCCTTCGCCTGACATGATCCTGGCCTCTCTCTTCCAGTTTCTGACATGACTGATGAGCAGATCTGCGGGTAATTTGTATGTATACAAATAGTCAATGTTTGGGGTAAAGATGGAGCATTTGATTCGGATATGATGAAGCAGTTTTTCTCTGCTGGTTAAGCCAAAGACACTCGCAGCCTCAACCTTCATCAACGAACATTCCTTCTCGCCGAATATCTGGATTATAGTAAAGGCAGCGGCTTCTCCCCATACATGAAGCTCAGCACATGCCTGATAGTTCTTGGTCTGGAATTCACGGAGGCAATTGGCTCCGAGATTTGCACGTGACAAAGAATAAGCTTTGACTCTAAAATTTTGTTTGTGATCCCGAAAACGTCTTTGATTCCTGGATCTCGTCTGTGACTTGGCCGAAGTGTCAGACAGGGCTGAATGTGTCCACAACTGTAAGGACTGTCTGTAAACTGTCCTTCTGGGACGCGAACAACGATAATGAAGATGAAAAGGCCTGAGGTGGATGATAAAGGCCGAAGCAAAATATTCTTATGTAACCATTGTGTATAGTAGATAATTGTTGTTTGTTTGTTTTTCTTTCCCTTTTTAGTATCACATTAATCGGTAAAATTGAAGAGGGCCGTGCTATACCTATTCTAACCAGGTAGCGGAAAATTGCTAATGAGGCAAGTATCAAAACTGAAGAAAACATATAGCAGAGGAAACTTTCTGTTGACTTTCAGCTGCATCGTTGAGTTAGGTACCGCGTTTCTCCATTTACGCGTTGAAGACAACTAGTAATGATAGGGAAGCCTTGTGGGTCCGTTTTGTTTTATTGTCATACGTTGATCATCTTATATGTGCGATGTTATGATTGATTGCATTAAATTTATGTCATTGCATTTAACGTTGCCACATATGACATGTAGCAACAAATGAGTTATAGACGAGACTAGGACAGTCAGACTGAATAATTAACCAATGTTAAAGTAAAAGAAGGTATTAAGGAAAGTCCCTAAATTTGCCAAAGAGAATGCCATGACCTTTCGTGTGTACCTGCCTTCCGATGATCCTTCTGAGATCCACTCGGTCTGCCGCCCCTTTTGCTGCCAAGAGGAATCAGTCTACATGCTGTTCGTGTTTCCAGATTTTCACACGGTCTTGAATCCCTTCTTTCTTGCAACCTTTGCACCAGCATCGAATACACTGATTGCCTTTGCTCCAAACTAATTCTTACTGAGGATAGTTTCCCAGACGCCCACGCTGAACTTCGACGCCCTCGCTCTTCCTCGTGTCCTTGACGCTTTTTCCGCGTCATGTCCAGGTTCTTTTTCCTGCAGCTTTGGATCAGGTCGTCTTTCGCTTTCGACTTCCTTTGAGGGCGAGTCTCTCAACGCGAGGAGCTCTCGCCAGACAACAGGGACGTCTGGAACGGAGCGGGATCGACTTCGCTTCCACTGACGCTCGCTTCTTTCGCCTGCTGATTAGACGTGTCGTTGTGGTATTTGATAACTGTGATGATTTGGATGTTGTGTTTTTTACTTAACGTGACGTTATTTGCATCATGGAATAAATACTTCGTCTAGTATCACATTCCTATTTTCTGTGGGCCGGTAGCTTCAACAATCTAAGACACCCACCACAAGAATTGTATGACAGTTGTTGTTTCTGCTGTTGATGTTTCCCCTCCCTTAGCATGCCGGCCAGCTGTCTGGATTTGTGACAGCATACCCTTACTACGTTTTCTACTACTGTATACTACTATCACTACTGCCACATGTATTCTTGCAATTGCTTCTACTCCAGTATTTTATTAACAATAACAACTGTACTGTTACGATTACTACAACTATTATCACCACAATTACAACCCCGCACTCGAAAGGGAAAAAATAAGAGACAGACAGACGGAATAAGAGACAGACAGAAATCAAAATGGAATAAATCTGAACTATAAAACAGCCACAGCCCTTTAACTACTTTTGAATGCTGGATTCTATCCATTGAAGACCATAGTCGGATTTGCATACATATGGAATCTGTTGACATTAGCCAAGTGTGGTGTTGGGGGAGGGGAGGGGGAGGGAAGTGGAAGAGGGGTGGAAAGGAGAGGAGGAGAGAAGGAAAGAGGGAGAGGGACGGAAAGGGGAGCAGGAGGGGAGGGAGAGAAGGAAAGTGGGAGAGGGTTCAAACGGGGAGGAGGAGGGGAGAGAGGGAAGAAGACTGGAAGATGGAAAAGAGAAGAGAGGAGGAGCATTGGAGAGGAGTGGGGAGGGAAGAAGAAAGAATGGGAGATGGAAAAAGAAGAGGGAATAAAAGGAGGAAGAGAAGAGGAAGAGGTAGGAGGAAGGGGGAAAAGGGGAGAGAAAAGGAGATGGGGGAGGGAAGGAGGAGGATGGGGAGAAGGGAGAGGGAAAATGAGCAGAGACGAAGAGGAGAAGACGAAGGGAGAAGGAAGGACAACGGAGGATGAAGGCGAGGCGAGGGAAAGAGACAGGGAGGGAGAAGGAAAAGGGAAAGGAAATGAAGAGAGAGGAAAGAAAAGAGAAAGGGAAGAAAAAAGGGTGAAGAAGAAGATACGGATGAAGAAAATGAAGAGGAAGAGGAAAAGAAATATGTTAAAGGAGGATAAAAAAAAGGAAAGAAGAGAAGAGGATGAACGTGTGAAAGGGGATAAGAGAGAGAGAGAGAGAGAGAGAGAGAGAGAGAGAGAGAGAGAGAGAGAGAGAGAGAGAGAGGGGGGGGAGAGAGAGAGAGAGAGAGAGAGAGAGAGAGAGAGAGAGAGAGTGAGGGCGGGGAGAGAGAGAGAGACAGACAGACAGAGAGAGAGAGAGAGTGAGGGCGGGGAGAGAGAGAGAGAGAGAGAGAGAGGGCGGGGAGAGAGAGAGAGATACTAGAAGTTAGATTCCTTTAAACAACTTGCAATGCAATTGCTTCTCTCCTTAATAACCTGTGCTAGCCTATTGTCCTATTTATTTTCTTAATTATCTTCCTAAGATTTTTTTCTTTAAATTTGTCTATCCATTCTCTATCATCCGGTTAGCTATTTTATCTATATCTCTACCTTTTATTCGCTAGTCCGTCTACCTCCCTATTTATTGCCTCTTTCGCTCCCACTGATTACCCCAATTAATTCATTTTCGAGAACTGTTTCGCTAATCACCCTCGATAATTACTAGTGCTAATTATTACTGTTACACTTTATTGACCAGTTTAATCAAACTAGACCAATTTGATAATCACGCCCATTAGTCACTGATTAGAATGGTCATCTCTATGTAATTAACATCTATCTATTTATCTATCTATCTATCTCTCGCCTTGTTATCTCTCTCTATTTCTCTCTATCCTTATCTATCTATTTGTGTCTGTCTATCTATCTATATGTGCACCTCTTATTCTCTTAATATTACCATCATTATGATAATGATGATGGTAAGGATACCAATGATGATAGAAATAAGGATAATGGTAATGTTATGAAAACGATAATGGTGACGATAATGATGATAATAATTATAGTAATGATAATGATGATAATTATAATCAAAATAATGACGCTGATAATGATAACAATAGTAATGGTAATATTGGCATTGATGATAATGATAATGATAATAATAATAATAATAATGATGATAATAATAATGATAATAATAATAATGATGATGATAATGATAGCAATAAAAATAAGAAAAATAATGATACTAATAACAATAACAATACTGATGGCAATCATGATAACAATAATGACAAAAGCAACGCCGACAGCAACACAGATAATCCACAGCAACCACAGCTGATTCTCACGCGCACTAATCATCAACTAATCACCATAGGAATTCGACAATCCTAATCATAGGTAATCCAGCTTCATCAAACACTAATCTGCATAAATCCGGACACTTTAAATTCCAATAAGATTCATTTCCAATCACTCTGAGTTAATTTCATTAGTCAGTTTTGAATGATGGAGAGATGGGGTTGAGATCTAGGGAGGGGGGAGAGGGGGACGGGGAAGGGAGGGGGAGAGGTAGAGAGGAATGGAGGTGGGGGTGAGGGGAAGGGGGGAGGGGAAAGGGGAAGGGGGTTGAGACCTAGGGGAATGGGGAAGGGGGAAGGGGGGAGAGCAACTGAGGTGGGGGAAGGAGGACGGAACTGAGGTAGGGGAGATAGGGAAGGGGGAAGGGGAGGGGTAGAGAGAAAGGAGATGTGGAAAGGGGAACAGATATATGAGGGGGATAGAGGAAGGAGAGGAATAGTGAGAGTAGGGGGAGAGGGTAGAGGGGGTAGGGAGAGGGAAGGAGAAAGGGGGAATAGAGAGGGAGAGATGGTTGGGGGGAGGGCGAGAAGGGAGAAAGGGGATGAGGGAGATATAGAGGAAAAAGAGGGGAGGGTAGGGAGAAGCAATGGGAGAGAGGGAAAAGATATGGGATGAGCGAAAGAGAGATAAGGGAAAGGAGAGAGAAAGTAATAGGAGGAGAGAGGAAGGAGGATGGGGGAGGGGTGGAGGGGAGAAAGAGGGACTGTTAGAGAAAGAAAAAGAAGAGAACGATGGAGAGAGAGAAGGACAGAATGAGGGAAGAGGAAGGGTGACAAGAGGAAACAGAGACAGAGAAAGAGAGAGATTGAGGGAAAGAGACACTAGGATGGAGGAAGGGAATGAGAATGGAGGGAGGCAGGGAGGGTAAGAAGGAGAAGGAAGAAGAAAGGGAGACAGAGAGATGGAGGAAATAGAGCGGGTGCGAAAGAAAGAGAGACAAAGACTGAGGAAAAGAAAAAGAGTGATGGAAGTCTGGAGAAAGAGAGAGGGAGAGAGATAATGAGGGGAAGTTACAAAAAGAGAGAGTGAGAAAGAGCGGTGGAGGAAGAGAGAACGAAGCATTTGAGAAGAGAGAGATGCGAAGAAACCGGGGACAAGGGGAGGAATAGGAGGAGAGATGGAGAAAAGGAAAGAGTGAAAAAAGTGAGAAAGAGAGAGGAGAGAAAAGGTAAGATAGAGAAAGAGAGGGAGAGAGAAAATGAATTTGAGAGAGAGGGCGAAAGAGAAAGAAAAGGAAGGAGAGAGAAGATGAGAACAAGAAAGAGAGCAAAAGAGGAAGAGAAAAAGAGACAGAGAGACAGGGAAAGGTTTATAACTCAATCTCTTCTAATTAATATTGATGTTAATTAATAATTAACTCATAATCTACGGGACAGAATATTCTATTTTGGTTGCAGAGTTTAATGGTTGTTTGTATGGTCGGGTCTTTAGGTTTAGATATATCATGGCCAATTTGGATTTATTTGTTTGATATTGACTTCATGTCTGTCTGTCTCTGCCTGTCTGTATGTATGTATGTCTCTCTCTCTCTCTCTCTCTCTCTCTCTCTCTCTCTCTCTCTCTCTCTCTCTCTCTCTCTCTCTCTCTCTCTCTCTCTCTCTCTCTCTCTCTCTGAGTATCTATTTATCTATCTATCCATCTATCTATCTATTTATCTATCTATCTATCTATCTATCTATCTATCTATATATATATATATATATATATATATATATATATATATATATATATATATATATAGATATATATATATATATATATATATATAATACATATATTATATATATATATATATATATATATATATATATATATATATGTATATATATCTATATATATATATATATATATATATATATATATATATATATATATATATATATATATATATATATATGTATATATATATATGCATATATATATGTATATATATATATATATATATATATATATATATATATATATATATATATATATATATCACTATCTATCTATATTCATCTATCAATCTACCTATCTACATAAGAGGACCAAGAACACTCTCATTGCGTTGCTTTATAAGATACTCGTCTCTTTCCTTCTCGCTAACTATCTATGTCTAAGATCCTCTTCTCTCCTTCCTTTGGCTTCCTCCTCTTACGCCCTTCTCTAAAGCACAATCCTTCAGTGCCACAGTTAGTTCCCCTTCGGCTGTGGTTTCTCTTCCTTGTGTCTGACAGTCCACAGAGAGAGGCCTTGCGAACGCTTGCCGTGTGGCAGTCAAGACAAGACGAAACCTCCGACGGCAGTGACAGAGGAACGGAAACTGGAGGTTGCTTTTGGCGAAGCTTTCATCGTAAGATTAAGTTTAGTAACTGTTCATTCTTGTGTCTGTGGGCCTCCGCGAGAGGGAGAGAGAGAGAGGGAAGAGAAACAGTGGGGGTGGGGTGGGGGGAGAGAAAGAAAGGTAAAAAGAGAAAAAAATTATTTAAAAAGATAGAGAGAGACAAGGATATCAATAGATAAGTAGTAAAGAGAGTGAGGGGAGGTGGGAGAAAGATAGTAATAGATATGTAGGGAGAGAGAGAGAGAGGCGGGGGGGGAGGAGGGAGGAAGGGAGGGAGGAGAGTAGGGATAGCAATAGAGAGAGGGATGAGTGATTCATTATTTAGAGAACTATCTCTAATATTTACTGTTTAAGTATTCAGACAGATTCAAACAGCCCTTACAGACACAACATTCAGCGTTACGGTTATTGCTGTACTTTTAGTCAATTCAGGCGTCTCTGCTGGTGTTTCTCGTGACAGCTGTTCGATATTTACAGTGAAATCGGTGACCACAGAATTCACTGAGATTGGACGGGTGAATTCTGATGCACTGTTATCTGGTGGCATCTGCTGTCAGAAGGTATGGGTGGACACTTGAATTTATATCGTAGGTTGTTGTGGAAAATATCTTTTGGGGAGGCATTAAGTATTATTTTTGTGATAAACTGAAAATTTGATTGTGGTTGTACACTAGGATTTTAGTCTGAATCCTCACAATAAATAGCATAGGATCAGTAGCTCGGGAAACACCTAGCTCTATCTAGAGAGCATGTGTAGGTAACAAAATGCCAAGAGCATCTGGTGTTCCCAGGCGATCACCATCCGAGTGCTCACCAGACCCAACGCTCCTTAACTTTGCTGATCGGAGAAGCGGCGCTTTCAACGTGGTATGACCATTGGCAAGTTGAGAGTACTTCTACACGCATCATATCTTGCACTTTTACCTTTTCTTCTGCATGCAAATTCCATTGCTTTGCCATCTAATCACATCACGCACATTTACTCTGCAATACATGCAAGTATCAATCACAATCAACCACCAACTGGAGGAAAACCACTCGGGGCTCATGTGTTCCCTCCGATCCTCTCACCCATTGCCACCACCTGTGCAACTCTGTTCACAACGCACCTTGTTGCTTGACGACCGGCTAAAAAAGACACTTACGCAAAGAGAACCCATTATTTATGGCCATGCATCTTCATACACATTCACACGCAGGCTATAAGCATTACCGTCACCCACGATTATGAGGATCATAATCGTCAACAGAAAAGCTGCCAAGAACACTCCTGCTGGAACTTCTTCAGGAATGCCTTCTTATCACCTTCTTATCTTATCTTATATATTATAAGAATTATCTTATATAGATA
>NW_028234442.1:8898643-8901143 GCF_977035675.1 Penaeus japonicus
CCCCCCGTAGAGCGCTCCGGCTCTTCCCCCTCCCCCTTCCCCCTCCCCCTCCCCCGCCCCGCCCCCACTCACCCTTGTACGACGGAGCCCCCGTAGAGCGCTCTGCTCTTCCCCCTCCCCCTCCCCCTCCCCCCTCCCCCTACCCCCCGCCCCCTCACCACTCACCCTTGTAGACGGTGCCCCCGTAGTAGAGCGGCTTCCGGCTCTTCCCCCCTCCCATTCCTTCACTCCCCCTCCCCCTCCCCCTCCCCGCTCCCCACTCACCCGTGGTGACGGAGCCCCCGTAGAGCGGCTCTGGCTTCTTTCCCCCTCACCCTCCCCCTCCCCTCCCCCTCCCCCTCCCCACTCACCCTTGTAGACGGAGCCCCCGTACAGAGCGGCCCGGCTCTCCCCCGCCTCTTCCCCTCCCCTCCCCGTCCCCCCTCACCCCCCCCTCCCCCTCCCCCGCCCCCTCCCCCCTCCCCTCCGCCACCAGGCTCACCCTTAGTAGACGGAGCCCCCGTAGAGCGGCCTACTCTTCCCCTCCCCTCGGCCCCTCCCCCTCCCCCTCCCCCCCCCCCCCACTCACCACTTGTAGACGGAGCCCCGTAGAGCGGCTCCGGCTCTTCCCCCTCCCCTCCCCCTCCCCGCCCCCGCCCCCCCCACACCCTTGTAGACGGAGCCCCCCGTAAGAGGGCTTCCGGCCTCTTCCCCCCCCCCTTCCCCCTCTCCCCTGCCCCGCCGCCCCACTGCATAACCCTTGTAGAGTAGACGGAGCCCCCCGTAGAGCGCTCCGGCTCTTCCCCCTCCCCCCCTCCCCCTCCCCTCCCCCTCCCCCACTCACCCTTGTAGACGGAGCCCCGTTTTTAGTTTCCGTTTCGCTTTTAGAGCGGCTCCGGCTCTCCCCTCCCCCTCACCCTCCCTCCCCGTCTCTATCCCCCGCCCCCCCCCGCCCCCACTCACCCTTGTAGACGGAGCCCCCGTAGAGCGGCTCCGGCTCTTCCCCTCACCGTCCCCCCTCCCCAACCCCCGCCCTCCCCCCCCCCCCCCCCCCCACCCCCACTCTAATTGTAGACGGAGCCCCCGTTTTCCGTAAGCGGCATCAGGAAATATCAGGTCCCCGGGAGGGCTTCCCCCTCCCCCTTCCTCCCCCTCCCCCTCCCCCTCCCCGCCCCCTCCCCTCCCCCACCGCCCCCATCACCCTTGTAGACGGAGCCCCCGTAGCGGCGCCCCGGCTCTACCCCTCCCCCTCCCCCTCCCCCTCCCCCGCCCCCTCACCGCACCCCACTCACCCTTGTCGTGTATGTAGAGACGGAGCCCCCGTAGAGCGGACTCCGCTCTTCCCTCCCCCTCCCCCCCGCCCCCTCCCCCTCCCTTGTTAGACTCTCCCGTGAGCGGCCCGCCCCCGCCCCACTCACCCTTGTAGACGGAGCCCCCTAGAGCCTCCGGCTCTTCCCCCTCCCCCTCCCCCTCCCCCTCCCCCGCCCCCGCCCCCACTCACCCTTGTAGACGAGCCCCCACACCCCGTAGAGCGGCTCGGCTCTTCCCCCTCCCCCTCCCCTCCCCCCTCCCCCCCCCCCGCCCCCACTCACCCTTGTAGACGGAGCCCCCGTAGAGCGGCTCTGGCTCTTCCCCTCCCCCTCCCCCGCCCCCGCCCCCGCCCCCCACTCACCCTTGTAGACGGAGCCCCCGTAGAGCGGCTCCGGCTCTTCCCCCTCCCCCTCCCCCGCCCCCTCCCCCGCCCCCACTCACCCTTGTAGACGGAGCCCCCGTAGAGCGGCTCCGGCTCTTCCCCCTCCCCCTCCCCCTCCCCCTCCCCCGCCCCCGCCCCCACTCACCCTTGTAGACGGAGCCCCCGTAGAGCGGCTCCGGCTCTTCCCCTCCCCTCCCCCCTCCCCCTCCCCCTCCCCTCCCCCTCCCCCTCCCCCTCCCCCGCCCCCACTCACCCTTGTAGACGGAGCCCCCGTAGAGCGGCTCCGGCTCTTCCCCCTCCCCCTCCCCCTCCCCCGCCCCCGCCCCCACTCACCCTTGTAGACGGAGCCCCCGTAGAGCGGCTCCGGCTCTTCCCCCTCCCCCTCCCCCTCCCCCTCCCCCTCCCCCCCTCACCCTTGTAGACGGAGCCCCCGTACAGCGGCTCCGGCTCTTCCCCCTCCCCCTCCCCCTCCCCCTCCCCCACTCACCCTTGTAGACGGAGCCCCCGTAGAGCGGCTCTTCCCCCTCCCCCTCCCCCTCCCCCCCCTACAGCCCCCTCGCCCCCTCCCCCGCCCCCCGCCCCCACTCACCCTTGTAGACGGAGCCCCCGTAGAGCGGCTCTCCCTCCCCCCCTCCCCCTCCCCCACACCCTTGTAGACGGAGCCCCGTACAGCGGCTCCGCCTCTCCCCCGCCCCCCCGCCCCCACTCACCCTTGTAGACGGAGCCCCCGTAGAGCGGCTCTCCCCTTCCCTCTCCCCCTCCCCCTCCCCCTCCCCCGCCCCCTCCCCCGCCCCCACTCACCCTTGTAGACGGAGCCCCCGTAGAGCG
>NW_028234442.1:8908643-8911143 GCF_977035675.1 Penaeus japonicus
CACACTCATCCACACACACACTCATCCACTCACACACACTCATCCACACACACTCATCCACTCACACACACTCATCCACACACACACTCATCCACTCACACACACTCATCCACACACACACTCATCCACTCACACACACTCATCCACACACACACTCATCCACTCACACACACTCATCCACTCACACACACTCATCCACACACACACTCATCCACTCACACACACTCATCCACACACACACTCATCCACACACGCACTCATCCACACACACACTCATCCACTCACACACACTCATCCACTCACACACACTCATCCACTCACACACACTCATCCACACACACACTCATCCACTCACACACACTCATCCACACACACACTCACCCACACACACACTCATCCACTCACACACACTCATCCACACACACACTCATCCACTCACACACTCATCCACTCACACACACTCATCCACACACACACTCATTCACACACACACTCACCCACACACACACTCATCCACACACACACTCATCCACTCACACACACTCATCCTCACACACACTCATCCACTCACACACATACACTTATCCACTCACACACACTCATCCACATCCACACTCATCCACACACACACTCATCCACTCACACACATACACTTATCCACTCACACACACACTCATCCACTCACACACACTCATCCACACACACACTCATCCACTCACACACACTCATCCACACACACACTCATCCACTCACACACGCATCCACTCACACACACTCATCCACACACACACTCATCCACTCACACACACTCATCCACACACACACTCATCCACTCACACACATACACTTATCCACTCACACACACTCATCCACACACACACTCATCCACACACACACTCATCCACTCACACACACTCATCCACACACACACTCATCCACTCACACACATTCCTCCACTCGCACACACAAACTCATCCACACACGCACTCATCCACACACGCACTCATCCACACACACCACACAAACTCATCCACACACGCACTCATCCACACACGCACTCATCCACACAC
Source organism: Penaeus japonicus (assembly GCF_977035675.1). NCBI lineage: Eukaryota > Metazoa > Arthropoda > Malacostraca > Decapoda > Penaeidae > Penaeus > Penaeus japonicus. Next base: position 8,909,714 of record NW_028234442.1, read on the forward strand.
ACACTCATCCACTCACACACACTCATCCACTCACACACACTCATCCACACACACACTCATCCACTCACACACACACACTCCTCCACACACACACTCCTCCAGTCACACACACAAACTCATCCACACACGCACTCCTCCGCGGACCGACCTGAGAGCAGCTGGAGGCAGCCCGAGATGTGGAAGACGGTGGCGGAGCTGCAGAAGAAGAAGAGCAGCATGCAGCAGATGCAGAGGAGCGTGATCACCACCGAGAGTCCCACGAGGATGGTCGAGGCCTTGAAGGACGTGTTGAGCAGCGAGTCGAAGTCGTCGAGCTTCCCCGTGCACTCCAGGTCGCCGCCCACGTTGGCCGTGCACCACTTCCACAGGCCGAAGTATCCTGCGGGAGAAGGAGGAGGCGTGAGGCGGTGGGGAGGTGGGGAGGCGGGGAGGAGGCGGGGAGGCGGGGAGGGAGGGGGGGAGGCGGGGAGGGAGGGGGGGAGGCGGGGAGGGAGGGGGGAGGCGGGGAGGGAGGGGGGGAGGCGGGGAGGGAGGGGGGGAGGCGGGGTGGGTGTGAGGGGAAGAGGTGGGGAAGCGGGGTGGGTGTGAGGGGAGGAGGTGGGGAAGCGGGGAGGCGGGGAGGGTTTTGGGTTATCAGTATCAACATCATTATCATTGCTGTTATCATTGTTGTTACTGTTAGTGTTACTATCAGAAATCATTATTATCATTATTTTCATTTTTATCATTATCAATATTATCTTTATTCTTGTCATTATTGTAATCATTATCATTACTGTTATCATTATTATTACTGTTACCATCATTATCCTTATATCTATCATTATCACCATTACCTTTATCATTATCATCATTATTACTATTATATTTTTTATCATCATCATTATCATTGCCATTATTATTATCACTTTTGTTGCAGTCAGCATAACATATATGCTCGTAACCCTGAACGTACTTCGTCATCATCAATTTCAAAATTCAAACCTCAAGCATGACTTCAAAAACTCTAAAATATCCGACGTGTCTTCCACGAGGGTGACGAAGAGAAAGTGAATTCTGTCCATTGGAGGAAATTCAGCAGCCGACGGGGGGGAAGAGAGAAAAACGGCCTAGAGTCTTTTATATTTTTTCTTCGCTTTTATTTTAGCTGTGGAATCGTCTCTTGAACCGCAAACTCAATCCATTGTTGATTTCTCCGTTACGAGAGAAAAAAAAGAAATTGGAAAAAGATTTTTAAAAAAGGAAAAGAAAAGATCTTTGATGATTGTTCGAACTTTCTGCCTGTGGTTCAGTGCGGTGGCGGTCGCGTGGTGTCGCAGATGACGTCGGTGTCAATGGTCTTCGGCTTTGCTCGAAGCCGAATTTAATCTTCAGGACTTTTTCAGTGTTATTGATCTAAGGATTATTTTTCGTTTATTGTTCTTACTTTT
>NW_028234442.1:8916143-8926143 GCF_977035675.1 Penaeus japonicus
ATTACGATTCTTGTCATCATCATTATGCATACTGTCATTATCATTAATCAATGCTGTTATTATCATGATCATCATTATTCCTATCATCTTTAATCATTATCATTGTCACCATTATCATTATATCAGTTAATTGTTATGATTATTATCCCCCTCATCATCAAAGAGACAAAACTCACCTCATCCTAACCACCTAAAGTATTACCTTCTCAAGTAAGATTCACCGGACTCTATGATTACTGATCCATTTCCGAGCTTTCGCAGTCGCGTCGACGAATTCCGATTCTCTTTGCTGAGTCTTAAATGGTCTAAGCCTCTGCTCAAAGAATTCAACTGAATTCAGCCACAATCAACTACTGAATCACTTTCTTCAGTTAACCTAATTTAAGTACCTAAACAACACACTGATTCACATTAATTGTTTAACCAATAAAACCAATTTTCCTTAATTAAGCAGCCGAGCCACTTACCCATCACCTTGATTACCTAAAAGATTTCAGGTCCTTCATTAAAACTAATTACCCAAAGCTAATTACCCTTACTCAACTAGGCCTCCTCTTTCTCTGGCCGTAAGCAAAGGTGAAGGAGTAATTAGGTGCCATTTCCACCTGTCCCGCCTGTCCCACGCACCACCTCTCCGATGCCACCTGTCCTTAATGTTCCATCCTTAATGACATTTTCTCGCATGCCCTTGAGGACACTGGCCTATCCTTAATTCTCTCCTTAATTATGGCCTTAATCTGTCAGTTCCTTCCTGTCTTGGGAACGAGCGTGTCCCCTGCGACACCTGTCCGATACCACATACCTTTAATTACCTATCCTTCATTTGTTGACGCAGTCGGTTACCTGTCCTCCTGGACAATACCACTTATCCTCTTTGGCCTAGTCTCTCTCTCTCTCTCTCTCTCTCTCTCTCTCTCTCTCTCTCTCTCTCTCTCTCTCTCTCTCTCTCTCTCTCTCTCTCTCTCTCTCTCTCTCTCTCTCTCTCTCTCTCTCTCTCTCTCACACTCTCTCTCTCTCTCCCTCTCTCACTCACTCACTCTCTCACTCACCCACTCTCTCACTCACACACACACACACACACACACACACACACACACACACACACACACACACACACACACACGCACGCACTCCCTGTCTCACTCACCCGTCCTCTTGGAGTCGAGCGTGTCGCCGATCCACTGCGGCTGCACGAAGACGACGATGTTGATGATGGCGAAGCAGATGGTGAAGACGCCCCACAGGACGCCGATCGCCTTCGAGTTCCGGATGTAGTGCGTCGTGTACAGCTGCGACTGGTCCAGGTACTCCACGCCCTTCTCCATTCTCTTCATGGGGGGGGGGGGTTAGGGACGATCAAGAGGTTAGACGTTTGGGGATTTTTTTTCCCTGGGTGTATTTGGTGTATGGGCGGGGTTGGAGGGGGGGTTAAGGGGAGGGGGTTGGAGGGGGGCGATTTTTAAGGGGGTTTGAGTGCGGTGATGAGGGAGTTGTTGTTGTTGTTGTTTTTCGGGGGTATTTTTTCAAAGTAGGCGTGAGGTTGCAGTTGTTATTGTGTTGTATCAGGAGAAGTTATCACTTTCGTCGATTTTCCTTTTGGTTGTTTTTTCTTCTTTCTTTCTTTTCTTGTTCGTATGAAAATATCAATTTGTTCTATCGATTCTTGTCGATTTTTTTTCCTCATTCACTTTCCTTACGCTTTCTAAATATTACAATCTTTATTTTTTTCTCTCCCTTTATTTTCACAATAGAGTCACGTGTTCACTCGCCACGGGCACCCGAAACAATAGTCCAATAACCTGTAAAAAAAATTGAAACAATGAACAACAATTGAAAAAACAACAATGAATGAACAGGACCACGATCTCACTCGCCTTCCAAGATAACGGTATAAACAGGACAACACTTTTTATATCAACTTCCTTTATTATTTTCTTGCATTCAAGTGGGATCTATTCACTTTTCTCGCGCGAAGAGAAATAATCCACACTAATGAACCACTAAGGGAAATACGAGAGAGGAATCACTGGGTATAGTTTCTCACGAGAAGTTTCACACAAGGAACTTAAAGGTCAGGCTTTGAGAGGACATCTTGAGCCCTTTCTTATTTTAAACCGGATGGGGTCTTCCTGTTTTCTCCTTTTTTCTTACATAAAAGACACGACACTTCGTATATTTTCTGTAGACACTCCAAGAGGAAAACACATCTGAAGGGAATTTAGCGAACAAAACCTCGAAGAAGAAATACGAGTGGTGAGAGAGCGCGTCGTCCTCTCCCTTCGGCGTCTCACCTCAATATGGCGAGCCGAGTCACTGGTTAGGAATTTTATCGCGTCTTTTCTTCAGGCTGGCCAACCGTAAAATATTGATAGGAGGTGTCGAGTTGATTCATCCGAGGAGAGATCGGCCTTCGGGCTTTCAGGGGTTGTGCAGAGGGACGTTTCGATGTTGCATTTCGAGAGGAATGTTAATTCGTTGAAATTCCGTGTGTAAGAAAGCGCAAACGTCTCACTAGGTCACCTGTGTATACCTGACCCGGGTGAGCCACGGATACCAACCTTACCGAACCTCCCAGCTCTCAAAACGCGAAGTAAGATAGGCCCTTTTTTATCTTAAATTATGGAAAACTAAACCCACAACAATACTTCTTGTCACTTTCCTTATATTCTAAATACTCATCAAGAAGAAAATTCGTAAAAAAATATCCCCAACGCACAAAATTCCACGCATCCATGTTGGCAAGCCTGCGATCGGCCAAGGGGCATGAGAAACTGTTTCAGCTTCTGGGTTATTGTCAATACCGGAAGCGCAAGTGCTTGGAATAAATATTTCCTCTTTCTTGTATGAAGAAGTATGGATGAAAATGGATGATCTTGATGAGAATAACTACACGTCTGTTGCATAACTTGTGGCATTATTCACTCGCATTCATGCCTTCGTTACACTTGATGCAGTGAACTTTGCCTTCCCCATGCCCGTTTGCTTACAAATGAAAGGCCGCGCTTTTCGTTTCTTGGGAATATCTCGCGCTGGTCCTACTTCCTCATAGATGTCTCACTGTATTCCCGATTTCCAATTATTCATAAATATTTCGTCATAGATACTTAATCACATTTCTTATTATGCTTATTTATGCTATTGTTATTGTTATTTTTGTTGTGCATATGGTCATGTGTTTATTTCCTGACAAATACTCTTTATTTACCATTTCATTTCACGAAGGAAAACTTTGGAAATCTCAATGACTCTGCCGTGGATACCTACTTGTCGGGGCGTTGAAATCGCCACGGTCTTGGGTGGGCTTGAGAGTGAGGTAGCGATGAAGTGAGAGAGAGGGAGAGAGAGAGAAAGAGAAAGAGAGAGAGAGAGAATGAGAAAGATAGAGAGAGAGAGAATGAGAAAGATAGAGAGAGAGAGAGAGAAAGAGAGAGACCGTGCGTCTCAGAAAGAGGAAGTGAGAGATTTGATTTTGATAATTTGCGAGAGAGAGGGAGAAGCAGAAAGAGAAAAGAGAGAGAGTGAGTGAGAGATTGAGCGAGCGAGTGACTTTGACTTTGACGAGTTTATTGAGACAAGTAATTACATACATCACAAAAGGATGAGGTAACATAGGTTATCCTCACCCTAATCTTAGTCCCTCTTTGGGCTCACATATATTTTACAAAACCTTACTGCTATGTCAACATGTTGAAATATATACAGAACAAAAGGCGAGTCAATCACAAGCATACACAGTTAAATATTTACAGATCAGGAGAGCGATATGCCGGAATAAATTATTACCCTCAGCATGCTAAGTCCTCTCCTGAGGTCACATAATTACATAACTTAAAATGTGACGCACATATATGCTAATAAAACATACGTATGTTCCTGGAGATAGGAATTTATCAGAAAGTCTAAAAATATGTTTGTATTCAACAGAATGATGTATCATAAATGATATTCATCCACATCTCAATTTAATCCTACTCGGGCTATCATAGTCTCGACAGGAGGGAAGTCACAAGAGGATATACACAGTTGTCTACTACAAGTGTTTGTACTTCTTCAAAAATTTTATTACCTGGCCATTTTTACATACAGCTTGTTCGGGGAGTCCAGCTATCTCTGAGTTTCTGTAAATCTGAAGCATGGGACACTGTAAGATATAATGTATTAAGGTGTGTGACCTTGGTGACCTACACACCCTGCATTCTTTTTCCAGTTCACCTGTCGGGACACCTAACTCCCAATGGTATTTATACCCTAACCTAAATCTCATGTGCACAGAGTCTTTCCACTTGCTCTTGCCCCCCCCCCCCCATAAGTGAATTCTGTGTTCATCGCTAGATGCATAAAGTGTTGCAAGGTTTCGCTCGTCTCAATCGACTCGACTTTCTTAACCTCATCATAGTCTAACTGTATCCTTTTGATATTGCTCCTTGCCTGCTTAAGAGTCCGGGCACTTTGAATGTCCACCTCTTAAGTGAGTCCAGCGCTCCCTTACTATCCACAAAAAAGAATGCATCTTTATTAATAATTTCAATCTTTTTAAGTGCCGTCAATATTGCCCATAACTCAGCCTGTGTTGATGATATATGATTACTCAGTCTTATCCCACTGCTTGTGGTGACCACGCCACTTGCAGTGAACTGTCTGATGATAACTCCACATCCTGTTCTGCCATCTTTCAAAACTGACCCATCGCAGTAGACATAAGCAATATCAAGGCGTGTTAGACTCTTTATTTTATGACCATATCTTGATTTAAGTTGACCAGGTTCATACAGCCTCTTAATAACACAGAGGGGATCGACATCTACATTGATCGCCTGGTCCTCCCGTGGTGGCACTTCGGGGGATGCCTGAAACGAATGACAAAAGTCCTGCAAGCCATTATATTCTATATTTTTCAGCTCCTTCATATATCCTCGTTTGCCTTGTCTATAGAAAGTCCTGATGTTGTCAAAACCGCTGACCATATCTCTCACTAATTTCTTTCCACTGTTTCCTCTCATGAGCCTGGCAGCCGCTATGACATTAATCTCGCTTACTCTCTGTGCAATGCTTTGCAATCCTGTCTCTGTTCTCATTATGTCTATCCTAGCATTCTTTTGACACCCGAGGATAATACGCATAGCTTCATTCTGCATTTCAAGCCTTCGGAGCCTCCCCTGACAAGCTATAGAAAGTGCTGGTGCTGCATAATCCACCAGAGCTCTTACTGTATTGATGTAGACTAGCCTCAGCAGAGGCATTCTGGCTCTTATCCCCCGACAAGCAAGTGCCCTGAGCGGCCGCAGGCGAGCCTTGCACTGTGTTAGTACGTAATTTACTTCAGCATCCTTGCTTGAAGCAGTGAAGCCAATGTACATACCCAGATATTTATAGGTTGACACCTTCTCCACTGTTTGGTTGTTTAGGGTAAGCGGCACGTTGCCTCTTTGTTTACTCTGAAACTTCGTCTTTTCTTCATTAATGACCAGTCCCAATGTTTGAGCAAGACTAGTAAATCTGTCCAGCGCTGTTTGTAAACGGCGTTGAGTGGTCCCTTGTATCAATATATCATCTGCATATGATTGGCTGAATGCCCTTAGGGTCTTCCTCTGGAGCCATTCTGGTCATTAGTTCATTAAAGAGCATCGGGCTTAAAACCCCCCCCTGTGGAGTGCCCAACTCGGAACTTTTCTCCTCTGAAAAACAGCCTTGAAACCAAACGCAAGCTTTCCTATCTGTCAGATAGTCACCAATCCATCTCAGCAACTTTCCTGTTATGCATAATCTTGTCAATTCATATAGAATCACTTCCCCATTAGCTTTATCAAAGGCTCCTTGTAAATCTATAAAAACTACACTTTTCTGCATCGTTGGATAAACACTGAATTACACAGTCTGATGTTCCCTTTCCCTTCATAAAACCGTACAAATTAGAAGACAGTTTATCTTCAATCATGTACATTAGTCTATTCAGTAATATTCGCTCCATCATTTTACATATTCAGGAAGTCAGAGATACAGGTCCGTAACCCCCAGATGATTTTGGAATAGGTATTACAACAGCTTTCTTCCAGGCCTTCGGTTATCCACACTCCGCGTAGCTCATGTTAAATAGGTCAATGAGAGGGCTGTTCGTCATGCTTGCTAATAAGTTGAGAATATCATATGTCACTCCATCCTCCCCTGGTAAAGTGCTTTTCCCTCTTTTAACAGCATTTAGAAGTTCGTGTGTAGTTATTGGCTGACAAGATACTGCAGTGATGTTTATGGATGTAACAATCTGTCCCTTTCTTTCGGCTTTCCATGCAAACAAAGCGTCACGAGTGCATTGTGGTAATGAAACCAGAGAGGATGCTTTTGCCCACTTCTCAATATGTTTGTTTGCCTCCTCCTCTGGGTGTGGGTGACCGATGAGTTTTTTTTTCCCTTACCTCGTTTACATGATACCATATGTCTTTGAGACTTTACTTTCCTCAATATTTTGTGCGAACTCTGACCAATACTTTTCTCTTACTTCCCTTCTTTTCTCCCCACACACCTTTGATATGTTAAGAATATATCCTTATCTTCTTCCCGCCTGCCTCTTTTAGCCCACTCCCTGTGTGCCATTCTTAGCATTTGTGTCCACCCTTTAAGTGTCTTATCACTGCAGTATCTGTTTTTTTTTTCCTTGCTTCGTGTTTCTTCTCCTTTCTGTGTGACTTAGCCTTTGTAGGTAAACATTTTTCTATCGCACTTAACAAAGCCCTGCAACCAAGCATTGAGGGCGGTGCAGGAATACTCTCCTGCTCAGGTCGTCTGGTGGTCAGTCCTCTTGCCTTTTCCTCGGTTTCTTTATGGTTCCACCTTTGGCCTCGCCTTGCATGACAGAGCCCCAGCATTGTACCAGCCTCCGCAACTGCAGCAGCAAGGTTTCACCCTCTCTCCTTTGTCTATCTTTTTTTCTGCAAATCCTGGAGTCTTGCTTCCTGCCGCAGAATCTGCATCTGGCGTCCTGCTGACAGGTCCACTTGTGTCCCCATCTGCTGCACTTAAGACACAGGTCTGGCGGCTCCACATACGGCGCCGCCCTCCTGTACCCCGCCCCAGATATGAAGGCCTTCTCCGGGACTTCTCCTTTCATGAGGGCAACCGGTCCTCATCGGTCCTCGCCTCGTGACTCGTGCCTTTTCACCCAAACAAGCCTCTCGTCGCAGAGCAGAAAGTCTGGATCTAATTCTAAGGGGTACTGAAATATAATGACCTTCGTCATTTTTGCCCCTTTCTGAGGGACAAAAAGAACTGTCCCCTTATATCCCTGAGATGTCAGGAACTGCTCCGCTTCCTCGTCCTTTACCGTAAGATACGGTCTTCCCTTTGCCACCTTTAGCAGCGGCTCAAAATGGCAATGTTCTTTTCCAAGTTGCATTGCCCACTCTAGCTTTTTCATGAGGGACATTCCGCAAGATTCTGGGAATAACAGCCTTCTCCTGCCCTTCCCACTGCCACTAACCTCATCCACAAGAGTTGCCATGTTGACTTCCTTATCGCCCTCCTTCAGTCTTTTTTCCTCTCTTTCAAATTCGCTTTCCGAGTCACTGGAGTTTTCACTCTTGGTTTCATTATAGGTTCGCTTCATGCCCGTCCCATCATCATTCATTGGAGTTCCGTTGGTGCAGTCCATTTTGTCAGTTGCCGGGTCAGAATTCAGGGACACCGATGTGGCAACGGGAGCCATGTTGACACCTGGCGACCTGATGTCAGTCCGCCTGATGTCAGTCCGGGAAGCAATTTAGAGTTTCGCTGTGGTCGCCAGCGAATACGCTCGGGCAATACGCAATATAATCACATAGCCTTGAAAATCAAAAATCATACGCAAGAGATGTGTAAAATTTGCTGGAGGGCCCAAGTCACCTCACCCGCTCCCTGCCCAAGGACTAAGAGGGGGGGGGGGGGGAAACACAGGATTCTAGGAATCTTTCACGATTGAGGACAGCACTAGAAACACGTCCTGCTTCTACGAGTGATACAACACGACTGAGAGAGAGAGAGAGAGAGAGAAGAAGAAGAAGAAGAAGAAGACGAAGAAAAAGAAATGGAACCTGTGATGATAACAGGGTGGCGCTCTTGATGATAGTGCTATGAATTCATAACTGATATGGTTATTTTAGTGATATTAGTAATGGTAATGGAAAAAAAATAATATCAATGATGATGATTAATAATGATCATGATAATAATATTGATATTAGTAATGATAATAATGATAATGATAATATTGATAATGGTTGTAATAATATTTGTAACAGTAATGATAATGCTAATCATGGCAATAATCACCATCATTATCATAAAAATGTAATAGCAATTATGATAACAATAATTATAATGATGACGATGACGATTATAACAAAAACTGCAATAAAAGTAAAAAAAATTATAACAATGATAATAATAATAACGTGATGACGATGAGTATGACACGAAAGGAAAATCAAAAGTGTTTTGAATTAAATGATAAATCAGTCTAAATAAAACCAAAATGTTGTGTATATGAATGACATCCCCCCCCCCCCCTCTCTCTCTCTCTCTCTCTCTCTCTCTCTCTCTCTCTCTCTCTCTCTCTCTCTCTCCCTCTCTCTCTCTCTCTCCCTCCTCTCCTCTCTCTCTCTCCCCCTCTCCTCCCCTCTCTCTCTCTCCCTCCTCTCTCCTCTCTCTCTCTCTCTCTCTCTCTCTCTCTCTCTCTCTCTCTCTTTCCTCGCTCTCGCTCTCTCTCTCTCTCTTTCCTCCCTCTCTCTCTCTCTCTTCCCCTCTCTCTCTCTCTTTCTCTCTCTCTCTCTCTTCCTCTCTCTCTCTCTCTCTCTCTCTCTCTCCCTCCCCTCTCTCTCCCCCTCTCTCTCCTCTCTCTCTCCTCTCTCTCTCTCTCTCTCTCTCTCTCTCTCTCTCTCTCTCCTCTCTCTCCCCTCTCTCTCTCTCTCTCTCTCTCTCTCTCTCTCTCCCTCTCTCTCTCTCTCTCTCTCTCTCCTCCCTCTCTCCTCTCTCTCTCTCTCTCTCTCTCTCTCTCTCTCTCTCTCTCTTCCTTCTCTCCTCTCCCTCTCTCTCTCTCTCTCCTTTCTCTCTGTCTCTCCTTCCTCTCTGTCTCTCCTTTCTCTCTCTCTCTCTCTCTCTCTCTCTCTCTCTCTCTCTCTCTCTCTCTCTCTCTCTCTCTCTCTCTCTCTCTCTCTCTCTGGTTCCACTAATACAAAACTCTCGCGACGCTCTGTGTGAATGGGAAGCCGAAAGAAAGGGACAGATTGCTCGTCCGTAAACACTTCTACAGTATCTTGTCAGATCATAACAACACACGAACTTCCAAGTGCAGCTAAAAGAGGGTAAGGCACTTCATCAGGGGAAAATGGAGTAACATATATTCTAAATTCATTAGCTAGCATGAAGAATATCCCTCCAATAGATTTATTCAACATGAGCTACGCGGAGTGTGGATAACCGAAGGCCTGGAAGAAAGCTCCTATAATACCTACTCCAAAATCATCTGGGGGTTACGGACCTATATTTCTGACTTCCTGTATATGTAAAATGATGGAGCGAATATTACTAAATAGACTAATGCACATGTATTGCACAAAGAGTAAGCGAGATTAATGTCATAGCAACCATCAGGCTAATGAGAGGGAACAGCGAAAAGAAATTAGTAAGAGATATGTTCAGCGGTCTTGATAATATTGGGACTTTTTACAGACAAGGCAAGCGAGGATAAATGAAGGAGCTGAAAAATGATATAGACTCTCATGACTTGAAGGATTCTTGTCGTTCGTTTCATCCCCCAAAGTGCCACCATGGGAGGATCAGGAGATTAACGTAGATGTAGATCCCCTTTGTATGCATAAGAGGCTGTATGAGCCTGTTAATTTAGAGCGATATCGTCATAAAATAAAGTATATTGTTCATATTGTTGTCTACTGCGGTGGAAATGATTAATAAAGGTGCGCTGGACTCACTTAATTGCAAGGGCCCTGTGTTTGAGCATAGGCTGCGAGGCCAG
>NW_028234442.1:8946143-8948643 GCF_977035675.1 Penaeus japonicus
GGAGAGTAGGAGGGGGGAGAGTGAGAGGAGGGGGGAAGATTGGAAGGGTGGGGGGAGAGTGAGAGGAGGGTTGGGGAGAGGGAAGGAGGAACAGACAGAGAAGGATGGAAGTGTGAGTGGGGTGAACAGAGGGGAGAAAAAACAAAAATTATCTTATTTATATCATGATTTCAGTCTCTTTATCCCTTCTCTATCAACTTCTCCTTATTGGAATTGCAGTACAAAATTGCAGACTTACAGCTAAGGGCAACCAATCACTTGCCCACTGACCCTACTAAGACCATCACAGTGGGACAGGATAAGGAAAATAACAAGCCCCAGATAAGGGCAAGACAAGGCAACAAACCGTAATTCCACAAGCTGGTCGAGACAGCCTGCGTCACAGGCATAGTAGCTGCGGTCAGAGCGGTCAAGGGCCACGTACACCACTGCCTTGTAGTCTTCTTCCTGCACCACCACCGTCACATTGAGGTGCGTTGCATTACCATAACTTATTCTCCTGCAGAGAATGAACCAGAGGGGAAGGATGTTAGATACAGTTGGAAGGAACTGTCCATGCAGTAATGCTAAACATCATACCATGAAAATGCCTACCTAAATGCAATACTTTCTCTCACACAGCCGCACCTCAGTTTACAAATCTACGTTCAACATCCTGGGAGTTCAACTCTATATCCAATGCAAGTAATTATCGGAACATGAGTAGACTTATGATTCCCCACGCCGGATGACGTGCTGACACGTTTCATGGTTTTCGCGTCAGACGCCGCCGACAAGATATCTGGCCAAGGCCGGCGCTCAGGGTGAGCGAGCGGGCAGCCCAGGCTCGCGGCTTGTGCGCCCGAAGCGTTCGGATGATGCGTTCGAAAACCTCGGTATTGCGACCTTTCAAAGCTGGAATCGCCCCGGTATGAATGGGTTAAAAGACAGTCCTCTCAACTGCCTGTTCACTGCCCTCCCCTTCCCACCACTTTTCTTCCTCCCTTTCCACCACCAACCCAATCCCACGCCCTGCCCTATCCTTCAGCCAGCCCCACCCTTGTACTCTCTCCTTCCCATCGTCTAGCTATACCCACATCCTTCAAGAACCCCCCCCCCCCACCCCCCATCATTTCTAATCACATACTCATCCCTCGTACCTAAAATGGTAATCCCTGTGTAGATCCTTGGGCTGTGCGGTGAACTCCAGGTGCTGGTTCTTGAAGCGCAGGCCCCCAAAGCTTAGCAGCATGGCCTGCATCACACCGTTGGCCCCTGCACGCACCAGCTGGTGGCATCCCTAGGGGGAGGGGGAGGGGAGGAAAAGGAAATGATTTCAGTGTGCATCCAGTGATGAACGACCTCTGTGCATATCCTTGAGAGAAAAATAGCACTAATAATAAAAATGATGACGACTGAAAAACCAACAAGAGTGCCAATGTGGCTGAACATTGAGACCCTGGCAACAATAAAGATAATGACAAATAATCAAGACATTTACAAACACCAAACAATAGAAATGAAAGTGATTAAAATAACAAAGATAATGAAAATCACAATTACACTGAAAATCAAGGATAACAAGTGACACTGATAATAACGAAGACAAGGACAACAATGACTGAGACCAACCTGCTTCTCAAGGGTGACCATCCAGTAGCCTACGACCTTGTTTACGTTGGTGACTGTGTCTAGTGAGGACCAGAGACGCTCCGCTTCTCTACAAGAGGAAAGGGGGTGGTTCATGGTTAATGGTTAATGGTTAATGGTTAATGGTTAATGATGATGATAATAAAAATAAGAGGTAGTAATAATAATGATGATGATAATCATAATAATAAAAACAATAATGGTAAGAATAATAATAATGACAAAAAAATATTTAACAGTAACAAGCCAAACTACCAATAAATAACCAAGCCAACGCCAGAGGCTGAACTCACAGCGTCTGGTGGCCGCCATAGCATCCCTCCGCATACGCGATGTCAGTCAGGATGGACGCCCTCTGCTCGTCTGTGGTCGTCACTTCATGCAGCGGTGCTCTGGCCTGAGAGGGAGGCGGGAGGGAGAATACAGATGATGGTAATAATAGTACTATGTCTTGGGTATTCATTCTAAGGTAAATATGTGCATATATTGTTTGGTATTCACTTTACAATATAGTATTTTCAATTTAATGGAAATAAAACTAATATCATTTTACCTATCAGTTCCCGTATTTATCTCATATCAAAAATGTATTTTCCAAAGTAGCTAACAATTTTGGGGAGAAATACTTTTACAACAATTAGGGCAATCATAACTAAAGGCAGTTCTGTCCTGAGGTCAGTCATATAGGAAACAAGGCATTAGCCAGTATCATGAGTTCTATTTCACCCTCACCCCTTGCCAGCTAACATCCCTTGTGGAACCCTCATCTTACCACCCTTCTCCTACGCTGACCCTCTCCAACCCCTTCACACACTCTGCCCTTACTCCTCCACCCCTACCCCCATGGCAACCAATACGCACCTGCGACAGC
>NW_028234442.1:8953294-8955794 GCF_977035675.1 Penaeus japonicus
GAGGCCCCACTCTCTAAAATATATTCTTGATTGCTGGAGTAGCTCTGTTGCCGCCTTGCACTTTAAATAATCTTACTTGGAAGAATTTATTTTTGACAACTTAAAATTCATTCCAAGGATCTGTTTCTTTAAGTTGTCTGAAACATGCAGATGTCTACCTGTTTCTTCAGTTCATTTCTTTTTAGTGCTCAGCATCTTCAGATGATCATCAGTGATATAAGCTTTAATATACTCACATGAGTGAAGCACATCTATAGGAATAACAGGGTCTTGAATAAAAGGGAAGCTTTTACTGAAGTGCCTGTCCACTTTCAAGAAATGTCTCCTGTTCCCAGACAGTGTGCTTCTTTCACTGCTTGAAGCTGAAGCTGAACCACTTTCAGGGTCGTTTCATAAAACCATTAATCATCTGGGTCTTCGAAACACTGATGTCAGCCTCCTCCAGTTGACGAAGATAATTCTGGATGTGGGAACCATCTGTAAGAAACATTTGTCATAAGCAATATGCAATAGATATATGGGCACTTAGAGTTTAAATCAAGTGAACTGGACTTTTGAAATGGTTTGTTACCTCTTAAATTAATCCAACATTGCTATATGACTTTCAAATGAATAAACTCTTTACAACTGTAAGATAAACTGTAAGGCTTCGATTTGGAATGTGCATTGTGAAATGTATATTGGGATATTTAAAGATTAAATCACTTGAACTTACGTTTTCAATTAAAAATCAACTAAAGTTATGTTTAAAAGTTTGAATCAACTGAGCATGACTTTTGACATTCAAATGAGCTAAATGATTAGTTAATCAAATTCTATATTTGCAAGATAATATTTAGAGGGTTGAACTTCATAAAAAAAATATGACATTTGACTGGCATGAGTGCTCCTAAAATAGAGGTGGCATCGCCCGATTTATTATAAAGTCTAGATACAAGCTGTAAGGGTTGAACATTCAAATCATTGGTAACTGGATTTTCATTCCTATCAAACTATTTGTCATAAACTTACTGCAAAGCCCAAGGGCCAGAATTATGGACAAATTCGTGAGTGCCTTGTAACCCCAGCGCCTAGAATTCTGCCTATGCTCTAGACAGGGCGATTTTTACCTAATAACTGCATGACTTTATATCTGTGTTAGAATCTAGTACTACTTAAAATTGAAGTTTTTCCCTAAATCTTAGCATTGGTTTCTGGCTCCCACCCATATTGATTGCAATTATGCACTTCAATATTTATTGAAAAATCAGTCAATCTAAGTGTCCTAATATCCCACTGTATAGAATTCAACACACATTAGCTCAATGTAATGTCAGCATTTTAATACTACTAAAATTATTTTCAAATATTTTCATACACACGAATGCATACTTAGTAGCATCTGTGCATTGGTTAATCTATGGAATGTTTCTAGTGAAAGAATGCTTTACGTACTCATGGTTGAGGAAATGGAAGGGAAGATCACAGCAACATGTAGGCCTACATCTGTAGCTGGCTCCTGATAGGAGATACAAGCATGAAAGTCGGTTTCATAGAAAATGTGATGTGTCGAAGAAATCGCTATTTCCCGCGCTGACTTGTGCAATCTCCGGAGGCTGGATCAGAGTGAGAAACGTCCATGATTATGGGCATTTTCCTCCATGTTGGGTCGGAAAGGCATATATATATATATATATATATATATATGTATATATATATATATATATATATATATATATATATGTCAGTATTTTCTGGACAGTGGGTTTATATAAGCGTTGTTTCCCGAAGCAACCATGCGGTAACATTTTGAAAATTAATGATGTTTTCCTCTTTCTTCTTTGAAAACATAACATTGGGATAAATTGGGAAAACACATTACGCTGCCCTTCAGGTCATGACAGATTTCACTTCCATTATATAACTGATATAAAGATTAAGAATCACCATCTACACGAGACTCTTCTACTTCAGCTACTTTTGCTTTTATAACATAAACTGAACTCAACACTTGCAGCTTTTGGTAATGATTAGCAAAAATTATACGCATTGTTAATTTGCCGTGACTACGCTTGCTGGGTTTTATATGTTATTACTGAAATTTGCTATATTACACAACATACAATTCATATATGAAATATTGAAGCAAAGTTGGATGAGTAAGGGTCTTTCTCAAACCTATTAACAGAGATAATATATTAGTTTAGCAACTCAGGAGACGTATAGTATAATTAATGCATCATTAAAACAAACAAACTATGTTTAGTAGTATAATTGGGATCTTTGAGAGACACTTCATTTTTCTTGGACTGATGTTGGCAAAAGTCAGTTGGCTCTATTCCACACAGCTTAGAAGCCATTAAATTGGTCTGTCGTCATTCCATACACAGCAAGTGCGTTACCATTCCTTACTTTAACTTTTGCGGATCACTTTGGCAAACTTTCTGATAGTCTCGTTTGTATGCAAGTGATAAGTGATCTTCTTTTGATATAAAGTTCTGTTACACCAGCAGCAGCCCCG
>NW_028234442.1:8968294-8975794 GCF_977035675.1 Penaeus japonicus
GAATCCCCGAACGTCATGATGCCCATTGTCAGGCAAGAGGTCCTGCATCATGTATGATGAAAAAATACGTCATCCGTCGTTAACGGGTTAAGAGAAGTACGAAAGTTGCTTGTCTCTTCATTCCTTTCTTGAAATCTCTGGCAAGTGGAAAGGTAGTGTTTAAAGTTACTGGAAGAAAGACTTGTTTGTGTTTGTTCTTTTAAACGTCAGCAACCCTCATGAGATTTGTTTACCTTTTACTACAAAAGATTGATGAAGATGCTGATAATGATATGGTGACAAGTGTGATGTTTAGAATAGGAACAATAGAGATGATAATAACATCAGTGCCTCCACTTCCTCTCCCACACAACAGCATGACGTACGGGGTAAGCGTGCGCGACCTGTGCATCCGCTTCAATCCGCAGGCGCTTAACGTAGATGAGCAGAGACTCATCCAGTTCGGGCTACTGCACAACCTCATCCGGCGGCTGCACCAGTTCCCTGTCTTTCTCAGTCCTGATGGGGGGGGAGGAGGAGGAGGAGGAGAAAGAGGAGGAGGAGGAGGAGCCCCCCCATCCCAGGGCACCCCCAGTAGGCAGAGTGCCATCCACCGGCTGTGCAACGGGTCCCACTCATACGATGAGATCTGCTGCCGGCTGGGGATGACGCACAAGGAGCTGCACGACAAGGTGGAGAGGGACCCAAACATTCACGTGCTGTGGAAGTGAAGGGAAGCGAGGTTCTTGTTCCAAAGTGGGATTGGAATCTAGAATGGAATGGGAGCTGAAGTAAGAGACTAAGTTGGAAGTGAAAGGGAAAGATGGTTTGGGGGCGGAGTGAATCATGAAGCAAAGGTGGAAGTGAGGACGGGGGAATGAAGGCAAAAGGAAGTACTCAGGAGAAAGCAAAAGAGGAAACTGGATAGGGGGGTGGGGGTGGGGACATGGAATGGTGTGAAGTGAGAAGTGTAGAGGGGGAGGATGTGTCAAGTGAATGTAGTGTAAGTATGAAGTATTATATAAAGTATAGGGCAAGTGAGAAGTGTGAGATCACATACGTTTGGTGAAATTTACACGTGTGCAAATTGTACGCTGAAGTGAAGTTTATTTGATTTTTCTTTTTATTGTGACCATCATTATTGCTTCCCTTTCCCTTTTTTCTCTTTATTGTGTCTTCTAATTTGTGTCTTCACCTTTTTGCTTTGACCTTTTCTCACTATTTCTATTCTTTATACTCTTCTTTTTTCTCTCTTTCTCCTTTTTCTACTCCTATTTCTATTTCTCCTTCTACTCCTCCTCCTTAGTCTCCCTCACCCTCTCCTCTTCCGTCTTCTCCTCCTTCCTCTTCTTCCAACAGCCAATATCAGGACACAACCACTATGTGGATGTTGTCACTCGCCAATTACGTGTGATTTCAAAGACATTGTTGTGCATTTAGTGAGTGCTCATTTGTGTTTGTGTGAACATGGGTGTAATGTGCATGTATGTGTGGGTATTTGTTCAGATGTGTGCATTCGTGTGCAGGCAAGACATGCGCAAAGCTGTGTCTGATATTCATTTGCTCAAATGTGGAGTTTGCATTTCAAGATTGAAGTAAAGATAGTTACTCAGCAAGTTTGTTGCGAGAAATATAGAAAAGGGATGAATGAAAAGGAATAATCCCATGATACAAGATGTATTATTGATATTTTGATGTTACATTTTCATCTAAATCACGGCTTTCTGACGGAGACGTAAAAGCCAAACATTAACCCATCCATGACGGGGGAATTCTAGCTTGAATGTCCCAATGCCGGGGCGTTCAAATTATTAGGCCTAAATCAATTAAATGGCTGGCACAATACTGTGCCGCCCGGCCACTGGGCTTTTGAATGCGCGGTACAGTACTGTACCACCCGTCCAGTGTGGGTTAACTTCAAATCTTGCACAGTGGAAGTATTAATTTTCAGTCATACCTTATATGTACATCTGGTCTTATTACAGTTAATCACATTAGTGTCTTTGTATATTACAATTAGTATCTCAAAGGAATTTATCAAATAAAAGAAGTTTGTATATTTGTAATAGACTGAAATAAAGATTTATGCATACAGTATTTTTTTAATATCTATTTTAGTGTTATTTTTTATGGTACGTAAATTTGTTGTATTTGTATGGCCTCTTGCAGGACATGGAACACAAAGAAAGCCACCCACTAACTCCCCTCGTCCCTACTGTCTTTCCCTCTACTAAATTCCTCTCCTGAAATAACCTTAGCCCACAAATGAGTGCAGCAGCATTGTGTGGAAGGAGGGATATACCTGCGTCAGACCTCTATGTGCAGAGAGATCATTCTCTGCCCTTGAGGTCTGAGGCCAAACGCGGATATTACATCTGTAAAATAAAGGAGGGAAGCTAAAAAAATGCAGATGTACCACATCCGACACAGACGGAGGGAGCAGTGTACAATAAATAAATATTGGTAAAATCCATAAAAAACACACACCCTAAACAGAGAATAGCAGACAGGAAATCACAAAAACAACAGAGGCAAAAATTGACTGCTGCATCGCACATGAATAAAAGCACTGACAGAAATCTAAAGATAGTGAGCAAGTCCCATCAGTGGATGAGGGGACAAGCTGACATCTACACAGTGACTTGGTAGTGAGAGCAAGTGTTCAGACTGGTCATCAGTTTGAACACTGGCAGCAGCAGGATCTCTGTTTTTTCACTGTGTTAGTAATAGTAAGATTTACCCTGCACGTTAGACTGCATGGTGTTTTGCTCGGGTGGATTTCCGTCCTCTTCAAGCCCATTGCTTGAACCCTCCAGGTTTTGAGGCAGACCTTGATGACAAAAAATACTAATTATAAAATGTAATAATTCTTATCTCTTTACTAGTAACAGTCAAGCATAAAACAAGTAATAAGAACAATAACATTGATCATAAGAAATCTCATTTTACCTCATTCGCGCTGGCTGACGTGCTGACACGTTTCGTGGTTTTTGGGTCAGACGCCAGTGGCGAGATATTTGGTCAAGGCCAGCGCTCGGGGTGAGTGAGCGGACAGCCCAGGCTCACGGCTAGTGTGCCCGAGAATCCCAAGGCGTTAGGCATATGTGTTTGAAAACCCCGGCATTCCAACCACTTAGAGCCGGAATAGCCCCGCCGTGAATAGGTTAAAAAAGTTGCAATGAATTGAGTTTTGTTTTTTGTGATATGGTTCACAATTATACACTTTTTACTTTATATCTTTTTATTTTGAACTAATAGGTACAATATATATATATACATATCTACATATGTACAAAAATCTCTATCAGTACAAAACTCTAATTAATGTCCTGGTGACAGAGAAATTCATTACTCTTAATGGAAAAAGAAAGGTTAAGTCACAAATATAAAAAAAAAAATAAGAGAAAGAAAGACAGTGAATAAAGAAAATAAATTTAATACATAAACAATAGAAATAAGTGATGATAATTACAATGACAGTTACCAATTTCCTTCCTTGTTATCTTATATAAGCTCAGCAAAAATAAAACTTCCATAAAGTATTGATAACAGCAAATCATGTTAAAAATGATTGAAAAATAATAACAAGAATTTTATTTTTACATTAACTATTTATTACAAGAAATAAAGCACATCTTCACCAGCAAATATGTTTCCTATCTGCATCACTCCAATATTACAGTTATAAGAATTATAAGTCATGGCTGCGTTCTTAATTCTGTTTCCTGAAAATTAGTGCTTTAATGTGCCTAGAATGGCTCCCTCACCAAAGGAATGAGGAGCTCCCTCACCTGCCTTGGGGCCTTCCTCAACCACAGGGAAAGAGAACATGATAAGGACATGAGACAGACATACATACATACATACATACACACACACACACACACACACACACACCACACATCACATAACACACTCACACACACACCTCTACACACTCACACACACACTCTACACATACACACGTTTATTTACACATATACACGTTAATTATATATATATATATATAATATATATTATAAAATATATATATATATATATATATATATAATATATATAAAGTATATATTATACATATATATATATAATATATATATATATATAAATAAGTAATAAAATATAAAAAAATAAGTATATTAAGTAAGTATATATAAACTTATATAATATATTATGTATATAATGTATAAATTATACTATATATATATATGTATATATATGTTTAATAAACTTATATATAATAAATTATAATATATATATATAATATATATATATAAATATATATATAATATATAAGTATTATATATACATACTATATATACGTATATATACACATTAAAAAATTTATAAAATATATAATATACAGTATATATATACCATAAAAATATAAAAACATATATATAATATATATATATATATATATATATATATATATAAATATATAATATATATAATATATTATATATATATTATAATATACTTATATATATATATAAATATCTATATTACATATATATCTATATACAGTATATATTAATATATATAAATATATATATAAATATATATTTTTATATAATATATATATACCAATCGTATATATAAGTATATATATATATATAATATTTATATATATATAATATCTCAATATATATATTATATATAAATACTTATATATATATATAATATATATTATTATTATATATTATAATATATACTCTATATAATTATAAAATATATATATATAGAATTATATATATTATATATGTAAAAAATAAATATTTATATAAATAATATATAAAATAAATATATTATATATATATGTATAATATATATTTATATATATATATATATATTTTTATGTATTATATGTATTCAATATATACTTCTATTATATACATAATATTTATATGTATATATGTATAATTATTATAAATAAATACATTATATATAATATATATATATATGTATATATGTTATAAAAAGTATATATATATATATATATTAACATAAATATAAAAAAAGTATATTACTATATATAATAAATAATATAAACAAATATTATATATAATATAATATAAAATATGGTTTAATAAATATATATAATATAATATATATTATATAAATATATATATATAAAAAATAATATTAATTATAAAAAATCACTAAGTAAAATCTAAAATATATATAAAAGTATCTAAATACATATATCTCAATATCTACATAAATAAATATAAACAAATATAAATAAATATAACAACATAAAAATATATAAAATATAAAATAGTATATATAAACAATAAATAAATACTTATAAAAATATATATATATCTAAATAAATATATAAATATATAAATAAATAAATAACTAAGTATAAAATTACATAAATATAATATATCTCTATATATCAGTAAATAAAAACATATATATATATATAAAAAAGAAAAATATACATAAAATATATATATATAACGTATAACACTAAACATCTAAATAATAAATATATAATATACGTACTATTAAAACAAAAATAAATATAAAAACATATAACTCACCTCAGAATAATATACATTAAATATAAATAAAAATAATAAGTATAACAATACATATATATAAATAAAACTAAATATATCCATACTAGTATAAACAATAAATCTACAAATATCCATAAAAAATATATCATATATATATCAATAAATAAATATATATATTAATAAGAAATAAAACATTATAAATAACAAACAATTATAAAAAAGTATATCTCTATACATATAATATACCAATTAAAATATATATATATAAGAAACAATATACCAATCAAAATAAACAAATATATAATTAAATAAATATACCTAAATATATAATATCTAAAAATAAACGTATAAATATACATATAAAAATATAATTAAAAAATATCCAAGAATATATACTCCCTATATCAATATCACAGATATCAAAATACAAATATATCTCAATTAAACGAGTCAATAAATCTACGTAAAAAATTATATAATTAAAATCTAAATCTAATAAATAATAAAAAATAAATATAAATATAAAAATAAAAAATATATATAAATATCTAAGTATAATATATCCCTAAAAATATATATAAATAAATATATAATATAAAAAAAAGATCTATATATTTATATATAGTACTTAAATAAATAAATGTATAAAAAAATATATGGAAAAATAACTAAGTATAAAAATACATATATATAAAAAAAAGAAAATATTTAATCCTAATATCCAAATATATATAAACAAATATAAAATTATATAAATACATATAAAAAAAATAATATACAAAAAATAAGTAAATATTTACAAATATATATATATACAAATAAAAGAAAACTAAATAAACCTATATAAATATAATATAAATAATAAAAATATAAAAGAACATATCAATCCCCATATATATATATAAAAGTAAATATAATACCAATAAATATATATAAATAAATATAAAAAATTAATATATTATACAAATACAAAAATAAAACAATCTAAGAAAAAAATATAAACATAAATAACAAGAAAAAATTAAAACCATATCCATATATATAAACATATATATATAAGTATAAATAAATCAACAAATAATATATAATATATCTATATCTACAACTATAAATACCTATATAAGTCTAATAAAAAAATCCAAATAAATATAAAAACTATAAAAGAAAATATAAATATAAATACTTATATAAAAAAAAAAAAACATATATCCCTATAATATATATATATATATATATATATAAGGGATATATATATATATATATATATATATATATAATAAATCATATATAAATTATAATATATATATATATAAGTATTTATATACATAATTTAATTATTTATATATACATATTTATATTTATATATATATTATATATATTTTTATATATATTATTTTTATTTTATAATCGTATATATTATACTTATATATATACTTATTTTATATATATATTTAATATATATATTATATATATATTATAGATATATATATTCTAGTTTATATATATTTTATTTTTTTATATTATATATATATAAGTATATATATACATATATATATATTATATAAGTATGTAGATACATATATAATATTTTTTATAAAGTATATATATACAGATATATATATATATATATATATTAAGTCTTGATATGCATTTTTCGATATTTATATATATATATATAAAGTATATTTATACATATATATATATATATATATAAGTATATATTTACATAGTATATATATTATATATATATTATACATATATATATATATTTTTACATATATAATAAATATATATATTTAACTTATATATATATTATATATATTATATATATAGAAGTATATATAGACTATATATATACATATTTATTTTTATAAGTATATATATACATATTTCTTACATATATATATTTTTATATAGTTTATATATACATTTATTATATTCATATATATAAGTATATATATTACATTTTTTTTATATATATATATATATAAGT
>NW_028234442.1:8985794-8993294 GCF_977035675.1 Penaeus japonicus
GAGAGAGAGAGAGAGAGAGAGAGAGAGAGAGAAAGTGAGAGAGAGAGAAAGAGAGAGAGAGAGAGAGAGAGAGAGAGAGAGAAAGAGAGAGAGAGAGAAAGAGAGAGGGGGGAGAGGAAAAAGAGAGAGAGAGAGAGAGAGAGAAGAGAGACAGGAGAGAGATGAGAGAGAAGAGAGAAGAGAGCGAGAGAGAGAGAGAGAGAGAGAGATGAGAGTGAGACGTACGAGAGAGAGAGGAGATGATTGGGATGCTTGGAGGAGAGAGATAAGAAGAGAGAGAAGAGAGGGAGGGAGGGGGGGGGAGGACCTCACCGACGACGCAGCAGCAGCGAGTCCGACGAGAGACCGTCTCCCCGTGCGCCCCGCGCCGCGCCCGCCCGAGTAGACGCAGCAGCTCCGAGAGTGCGCAGGGAGGCGAGGGCGGGGGGGAGGGGGGAGGGGGGGCACTATGCTCATTAGAAAATGGGTGAATGGATTGCAGGCAGTTTGAGGAGGGACGGGGCAAAGGAAAATGTGGGGTCAAGCAGGAGATAGAGAGGGAACAGGAGGTAGACCTGGAGGTGGAGGAGGAGATGGAGGGACACACAAGGGGAAGGAGGGAGGCTGACAGAGATAATGGCCGGCAAAGAAAAGGACTAAGGCCAAAGGAAAACAGAGAAGTGCTGTAGCAATAGTGGTTGACGATATAAGTAGTGGTGGTGGTGGCGGTAGTGGTAACAGTAGTAGTATCAGTAGTAGTAGTAGTAGTAGTAGTAGTAGTAACAGTAATAGTAGTAATAGTTGCATCAGTAGTAGTAGGAACAGTATTAGTAGTAACATCAGTAGTGTACCAGTAGCAGTGGTAGTAGTGGTTGTGGTTGTGGTGATAGTAGTAGTAGTAGTAGTAGTAGTAGTAGTGGTAGAAGTGGTGGTGGTGGTGGTAGTAGTAGTATCAGTAGTGATAGAAGTGGTGGTCGTAGTAGTAGTAGCAAAAGTAGTAGTAGTGATAGTTGCCTTAATGAGGTGTCACCAGTCGTCCTTGCTTCTCCCATCTGCTTGATCATCTAGCCTTAGACCTACCTCTCTCTGTGGAAAGGACCATGAAAACTGTTGCTGAGAGTCGCTTCAGAGCACTTCTCAGTGAGTGGGAGTAGCCTTGAGTAAAATGTAATGTGCAAGTTCAAGGTTTAATAATAAATGTAAGCATAGGCATGGCTGCCAGGAGAAGATCGAAGTTCATATCACTAAACCTAAGGAAAGAAAAAGCAGTAGTTGGAAGAGGAAGTAACTCTTGATCTCTTTTGAGCTTCCTCTCTCACCCTTACCCTGAGCTGATCTGAGGGGGGCGTGCATCCTTCTGCAACATAGATGGAGCCAACGCCAGAGAAGAGTGTCTGGGTGTAATTTCCTCCTCCTCCTCGCTCCTCCTTCTGCTGCCGGGAGATCTGTGTGGGAGGAGGAGAGAAGCATAAATAGTGCACCTAGAGGAACAATAGTCTAGATTAATGTCTTGCATGCTTCCTTAATTTTTGGTACTGAAACCCTCTGTCAGTTGGCCCTTGATATTCAGAAGAAATCAGATTTCTAGATGGGTGGAATTACTATTATTTGGTGTAAAATTTCAAGGCTCCTCCACAGAATTTGACAGTGGAACATTAATAAAAAACACCACATGTCAAGTGATGTGTATGAAATGTTCATGTAATTCTAACCAGTGTTGGAGGGAGGGAGGGAGGGAGGGAGGGAGGGAGGGAGGGAGGGAGGGAAGGAGAATGGGAGAAGAAAGAGAGAGATGCCCAGCCAATGCACCCATTATGGCTGCATTCACCACTTTACCTTAGCCCCTGGAAATGCCATGAACAGCTCAAAGGGCTCCTCCGGTGCCCACCGACCCAGCTCCAGTGACTCGTATACCCATGATGCATCTAGAACCCACGCACCCCTTGCAATGCCCCGCAGCAAGCTCAGTGTGCGTCGTGCAGCCCCGCACACTACGTGGGTTGTTGTAGCATCGATCGTAAGAGTGACGCGGAAACCACCCAGCTGTTTAATGATGGGAAGAAGGCTGGTCTTCTCTCTGGGTAAGGGAGGGAGGAAGGGAGGCAGAGATTACTAGAGGGAATAAACAGCCAAAATGAAATGGAACAAGCCATAAAGGGACAGGAACAATAAAGCATGGCATTCCAAGTCAGACTAGCCACCACAGTGGTTTTATGATCTGAAGATAACTCTAGCCTTACATGAGACACAATGATCTATTGTTCCTCTAATTGTGGATGTTTCAGCATTTTACCACCAGCACTATATCTGTTCTTTGAATACGTGAGAAATAAGAAAGAAAACACAATAAGCAACTGAAAAAGAGAGAAAGAGATAATACAAAATTTTATCTAAGAGACTTGGATGCATCATTTAATCATTATATATAAATAATTGATGTCCTTTTTTTTCCCCATCTGTTTTCTTTATTGGGAGACCATGTACAACTAAGAGAGATAGATAAAAAAGAACTTTGATCAATAAATGAATCTACTCGAATATAGGTTATATTACTTTTACTCCTTTCACAGAATTAATTTCAAAATCTAAATGACATTGATTACTGTATTTCTTTGCCAATCACTTTATTTTTACGGAGTAATTGCAGGAGCAATCTTTTGGCAAAAGATCAGTAAAATATACAAGAAAAATGTGAATAACAAAGCAAGTTAAGACACCACATGTTTTGTTGTCACAACATACGCATTTCCAAGCTCTGCCATTCTCAGCCATCCTGATGCCCACATGTTTGGCAGATGAGCAGCAGGTGAGTTTTAGCTATTCATATCAATGCCCATATTGCTGAATCCCTTGCTACCATTGAGATCTCACAAGTGCTAGTGCCTACCAAGGAGACCTTTGTGTCAGCTCACCCTGCTGCTGGAGACTTTGTGGTATGTTGGCTTTTTGTGGCACCCAGATTACTATCTTGGTTGCTGTTTGTGAGGTAGGATAAAGGTATCTTGAAAACTATTCTAACTAGTCTTACTTTGCCTAATAGACACTAAAGCCATACTGTTACCTACTATGTGTACTGTTCACTAGCAACATGATATTACAGGTATGATACAGATTTTCCAGTTTTTTGAGAATCTAAACAATGTATTAGACTACGAGATCCCAAAACAATCTGAAAGGGAGTGTATCATTGGCGTGGTGACTGGACAAGATGCCGTTCATCAAACCAATGTTGAAAATTTGGCCATATAGGCCTATGTCCCACCAGGTCTCAAGAGATTAACCCATTAGCAGTGGATGGCATGATTTGCTGCAAAGGCAGAGTCAGTCATAGATGCGGATGGCACTGTGCCAGACAATGTAAACCAGCCATCCTACTGCATGAATATTCATTTAAAACTGCGACCAATGGGTTAAATAAGATTTAGTGTTGGTGCATGAATAATTGGCTATCAAGTGAAGGAATGAAGGTAATACTTTTTATGAGATCATGTGGGGTGTTGTTCCTTCTGCTTGTTTGAAGTGTACACTTGGTCGGGACAGAGTGTGCTGTGTTGGATGTTTGGCTGTCGTGTGTCTAGTCAGAGAGCAATGGAGAAAGGAGAAATGTGATTTCATTGCTTTTTCTTTGACAAAACTTGATTATTCATGGTCTTCAAACTGTGTCATGTTTCATGCATCCCTAGCTAAAAAATTTCTAGCTTTATTGGAATACATTTTCTATAATGAAATGAATTGATTTAGGCCTACTTCTGAGAGAAAAAAAATTAGCTTGCATAATACATCTTCATAATACTGTATCATCATTACTAGGGGTGTCAGTAGTATCAAAATTGTTATAATGATTCTAAAATTTTTGTTGTTATTATCCTTTATCCTTCTTATTATCATCATCTTCATCACCATCATTGCAATATCATAGCATATAATTTCCTGCAGTATATCAATTGAAGTAGTGAACCTCAAAGTATTCTTACAACAAATCACTCCCATCAGTGAATATCGCCAACAATTATTTATTCTGTCAAGCAAGAGAATTGAATCCTTTGAATGCTATCAAACTGTTTTACTTTTCACTGAGGGAGAAGCAGATATCATGAATGAAATTGTCCAATTTTAACCCATCCACGATGGGGGATTTCTAGCCTTGAATGTCCAAATGCCGGGGCGTTCGAATTATTAGGCCTAAATCAATTGAATGGCTGGCACAATACTGTGCCGCCCGGCCACTGGGCTTTTGAATGCGCGGTACACATGCTGTACCACCCGTCCTGTGTGGGTTACACCCATCCACGATGGGGGATTTCTTAGCCTTGAAATGTCCAAATCGGGCCGATCGAAATAATTAGGCCTAAATCAATTGAATGGCTGGCACAATACTGTGCCGCCCGGCCACTGGGCTTTTGAATGCGCGGTACACATGCTGTCCCACCCGTCCTGTGTGGGTACCCACCCACGATGTGGGATATCCTTTCTAGCCTTGAATGTCCAAATGCCGGGGCGTTCGAATTATTAGGCCTAAATCAATTGAATGGCTGGCACAATACTGTGCCGCCCGGCCACTGGGCTTTTGAATGCGCGGTACACATGCTGTACCACCCGTCCTGTGTGGGTTAAGACCAGATGTTTTTAGAAATTATATTCAACTGATGTCTTCTGAAAACTAGCATTTTGATTAGTACATTCACCTGATATAATGTTGTTTAAATATTTTGGTATCTATATGTGTGACATTTCTATATTATATACATCATATATCTTTTTTGAAACCTAGATGCTGTGACACTGTATCATGCGGTATTAGTGAAGGTCATGATGATGATAATGGCTTTGGTACGAGTTGTTAGGATAAGAATGACGAAGGGGGATGAGAGATGAGGTCGTAATAGTAATAATAATAATAATTTAATCAGTGTACAATAATGACAGCTGTAATATATGCAACTGACAAATATCATGACAAAGTACATGGTCACCTTTTTTTATAAATTCAATAAGCATGCACATGCATTATGAAAGAAAAAGTGGCAGCAAAGAAGGAATGGATGGTGACTGGTAAGTATAATATATAAATGAATAAATAAGAGATCCAGTAATGCATCAGTGAAATATAATCAACTGAGTAAAACATCAAGGAGAGGGGAGAATGCGAGAAATGGCTGCAATGCAGACTCAATAAAAGCTGACACAAGCATAATGATACAGGTTATAATGGTAATGCTAAT
Organism: Penaeus japonicus; assembly: GCF_977035675.1. Taxonomy (NCBI): domain Eukaryota; kingdom Metazoa; phylum Arthropoda; class Malacostraca; order Decapoda; family Penaeidae; genus Penaeus; species Penaeus japonicus. The sequence continues at coordinate 8,990,996 of NW_028234442.1, forward strand.
CATCATAGTGATAATAGCAATAATAATAATTGATGAAAAATGATAATAGTCATAATCATATCAACAAATATAAAATTAAGCATAGAATTATCAGCAAGGATGACAACAACAAATAACAATAATAATAATAGTAGTTGTAAAATCAATGAAAAAAACAGTAATAATAATGACAAACATAATGAGATTAATAACTGCATAAAGATAATAATAAAAGCAGTAGTAATAACAATAATGTGAGCAAAGCCCCTATCAAAGTTTCCCAGTGCCTTCCTCTGCCCCCTGCTAACTGCCAGCCACATACTTGGAATGGACGCTGCTCACGTAGAGGGAGGGCAGACTGTCCCCCTTAGGTCTGCGCCCCCGCCTGCCCTTGGCTTTGAGCTCGCCTGCGTGCTGGAACTCTTCTGTGGACCTTCGTGGCCGTGGCAGAAGGGGGATCCTGGACTGACGCAGGAATTCCTCCCCCTCCTCCTCCTCTGAGCCCAGGAAGACATCCTCATCTCCCTGTGTCACCTTCTTTACAGGGGCTGCGCTCAGCCTCATCGATCTGCGCACAGGCGCTGTGGAGGCCCCCTGGGTGCCCTGCTTGGCTTGGGAAGAGCCCCTTACCCGCCGCCCAGGAGAGGGGTTCCTGGGGAGCGGCATGCTGCTCAAGCTGCCTCCCTTCTGGCTCTTCAGGGCTGTGCGCTGCGTCCGGCTGCCCCGGATCACCAGGTCTGTGTAGGGTCTGCGCAGGAACTTCTTGGGGTCCTCGGGTGTGGAGGGGACAATAAGATCCTGCGAGGGTGCCATGGGGTCCAGATTGAAGAGCCTGTGGCCTCTCAACTGTGACGCAGGGAGGCTAGATGGGGGTTGGGAGGAGGTCGCCCCAAAGGAAGGGGAGCTCAATGCTGGGGGGACTCTGTGGTTCATGACCTTCTCCCTTGTAGGTGTGAGTGGCGGATCGGTGACCTCCACTTCGAATTTATCTGCTCCACCGTAAGAAACAGACTTGCGTTTCTGCTCGGCTCTCTGTCTGCTCGTGGATTCTGCCTTCTTCAAGATGCTCTTTCTCCTCATTTTCTTTTCGTCTTGCTTTGCGTTACCCTCTTGCTCTGTGCCCAACTCTGCATCATAAGGATCGTCAAGGGTATGGCCTATTAAACTTCTTGAAATGAAGGAGTTTACAAGGGTTACTGGCTCTTCTCCTGGAGTTGGGGATTTCTTTTTCTTGGCACAGTTTTCCCCACCCACAGAATTGAGCGTACTGTCACCGTTTCTCCTGCGCCTGCTGCTCCTCCTCCCCTGAGCTCCTCCCTCTGAGCTGCTTGACCTGTCCTGACTAGAATCAGAGAGTACCAGGTCCAGGCTCTCACTGCCTTTGGTGGAATCACCAGCAGCTTTTGAGTCCCTCTCACTCTCTGTTGTCTCTCCACTCTCTTTTGGTCCTCCTCCTCTCCCTCTGATCCTTCTCTTTTCATTGCAATCCTTCCCCCCTTCAGCCTTCAGCCTTTCAGAACCTCCATCCTTCTCCTCTCCTTCCAAGCCACTCTTCCTCCCATCCTCCTTAGCCTTTGTCCCACTTGCAGTTGTTTTTGTCCTTCCTACTGCCTCCTGCTGCAACCCTGAGCTGGTCCCCTCTGCCCCCGCGTCGGAGGAGGACTCTTCCGATAGGCACTTCAGCCTCCCTTTGGGGTCCGTTGAGTGCAAGGGGCTCTCTCTGCCCACGGGCGCTCTCTTCCTTTGCGCAGAGTCTGTCCTTGGAGAGAGGAACCTGGGGAGGAAGGGGATAAATGAAGAGTAATGTATAACAATAAAAATGAAAAGTTATAAATAAATGGATAATTTCATAGAATAAAAAAACATAACAATACAAATGGACAAGAAAAGAAAGAGAAAAAATGAAATCAAATTTTCAATTAGGGTTTTTTTTGGTTTTCCTTGGGGGGGGGGGGGGGTTGGGGGGGGGGGGGGGGGGGGGGGGGGGGGGGTGGGGGGTGGGGGGGTTGGGGGTTGAGTGTGTTGTGTGGGTTGTGTGGGTTGATGTGTGTGGTTGGGGGGTTGTGGTGGGGGGTGTGTGTGGTGTTGGTTGTGTGTTGTGGGGGTGTTGTTGTGGGTGTGGTGTGTGTTGGGGAGGTTGTGTGTGTGTGTGTGTGTTTTTGTGTTGGGAATGGTTGTGTGTTTGTGAGTTTGGGTTGTTTGGTAGTGGTGGGTTGTGTTGTGTTTTGATGGGTTGGTGGTGTGTGTGGGGGAGTGTGTGTGTAGTGTGTGGGGGGGCGCCTGGGGTGGGGGGGGTGGGTTTTTTGTGTGAGTTTGGTGG
>NW_028234442.1:9005794-9008294 GCF_977035675.1 Penaeus japonicus
CGAAAGAATCCTCAGACTCCAGGATAGACATGAGGTTCCTCCGCTTGCCCAGCTTGAGGTCAGGCGTGATGTCCAGCACAGTCGAGCTGTTGATCTCATCCCTGTCACTGTTGCTGTCTGTGGGGATCTCTGTGCCAGTCCCCCTGTCACCCTGGACGTTCAGTGGGGCATGAGATGATCCCCGTGCCCTACCCCCTGCCTCGTCCTCTGGGGTCTCCATCACCGACATCATGGAGGAGGACGGGGCTGTGCTGGGACGTGCGCAGGTGAGGTTGGTGGGCGTCTCTGGCACGACCACCGAGTCCACGCTGGGCTGGCTCCTCCGGTTGAACAGGACGGAGTGCATGTCCTGCGACCGCCTCGCAGGGCCCTTCCCCCTCCTCTTCATGGCTGCCTCACCTGAAGCCAGAAGAAGAGGTATTGAGATGTTTGCCTTCCACATTAATGGTATTTAAGAAGTATCCATCTACATACATATCATTACTTTGCCATAACATATTGCCTCCATGCCTTCAGCACCCCAGAAAAAGCAGACCAACCTCCACCTCATATGTTTGGCAAGACAGGGCTTGAGCTGTATCCTTATTTGGTAGCAAATCTCTAGGACAGTCCCTAAGCTCTGTCTTTCCAGAATACTCATGTTGGAGGTTTGTTATCATTTCACTGGAGTACTAAAGGCACAGAGGCCATGATAGTCACTTGAACTAATGTGCGGATCTTTGATAAGTAATTGTAGGCTTACCTTCACTTTCTATAGATTGGTTTCTGTTTTTGTATTCTAAAAGGGCAGTACCTTATCTTTTTGCTATCTATATATGGTCCGCATTTCAAGACTTACTAATAATTCATCATAGATGCCTTATGCAACTTGGGTCTTAATTACAAGGACACCAATTAGAATAATAACTATGGTCTCAATGGATTGCTAGTGACTTTTATTAACCAGATGTAGTATTTTTGGTTCTTCTGTAGGAAAAATATTAGAGTAATAAATTGGGGCACCATTCAGGGACCACCACTGCCTCCTCCCCTGTCAACACTGCAGCCAAGGACAACAAACCTCCAACATTTACATCTTGTAGACTTCCGCTAACCGTCTTGAACAAGACTGCATGAAGAAACATTCTCAAGCAAGAACATTCTGGCATGACAGACCTTGGCCTGGTTCCTTACGATAGCAAATTACCAGACAGGCCTACCAGCTCTGTCTTGCAAGAGTATACAAGGTAGAGCTTTGTTGGTCTGTGCTAGAAACACGAGTCTGCAGCGACCCGAGTCACTGTGGGCATCTCGTGCAATATCTGGTTGACTCATTATCCTTCCCTTGTGAAGATTCATTCATGGCAGTGGATGTCGTTCCTGTGTTGCACTTGTTGTGTTTCTGTGTTTACATGGTTCTATTCAAACCCTTGGGGAAGGATTCCAAGCTCTATCCTGGAAACCACTTCTTCTCTTGCACCTCATTTGTGTACCGGGATATTCCTTTTTTATCATTAGCCTTCTTTATTGTCTATTGCCAATTTCCCAGGTGTACTTCATGCCCTCCCAAGGCCGACCCCGCTGTTTCTCTCGTCTCCTTCAACACCACCAGAGGCATACAACGCGTCCAGTGAGATCCTTCGGGACCAAACCTCGGGTCGTGTCTGTTGCCCCCCAAAGGAGGCCTCACTGTCTGTTCCCGGCGAGAGGGAATTCGGATCGAGATGTAGGAGCACCATAAACCTCTTATGATTCATGTTTTGGATAAAATATACCTATTCATCAACCCGTATGTGTATCTGCCTTTGTGTCTGTCTATTTAGCACTTACCCTCATATAATATAGCACAAGTTAATGCGAGTGAAACTAAACAAAATAAAAGCAAGAGTGAGACTCGTATTTGGAAAATCTGTAACTGTAAACTAATAAACTAAATCAACTAATTTCCTGGAATGAAATACATTATTACGAGACATGGACATCCATCATTTTTCCACTGACAATTTCCTTCTTTCCTTCGCATAAAAACGATAGTTTCTCCTTCCACACTTACCTCACGCCGCCTCTTTCTCCCCGAAATCGAAGAAAGGAAAACGAGGGGGGAAATGTCGCAGAAAACACATAAAAACGAAGAAAACCGCAAAGAAGGAAATCCTCGAAATTTCAATTTCGGTCCCCACTCGGGAACAACAAAGGCCGCGCTTCAATGTGTTGAGAGATGTCTACGGGGTGAAGATATCTTGGAGGTGTCTTTGGCTTGATGATGTCTTTGGTTGATGCTAGATGCTTTTTTCGTTCAACTGTTATGTAGTTAGGGCATAGGTTCTGTTCCATGTTGTATTCATCATGTCTCCGTGTCGGACATGTCTCAAAGATATCTTCGGCGAGGTGTCATTGGCTTAGATAAGATTTTTGTGTTTACCTTCAATTATTAAAAAAACAGTGTTTAGTTTATTGCTATCAAAGAGCTTGCTTAGAAAATTTGCGTAAACACTGTACTCAGTCTGACATCAGTTTGCAT
>NW_028234442.1:9015794-9028294 GCF_977035675.1 Penaeus japonicus
TAAATTTAGGTTATAAGTCCACTTAAGTGGCCTGTTTCTACCTTCAAAGCAAAACTCTCTCTCTCTCTCTCTCTCTCTCTCTCTCATTCTCTCACTCTCACTCTCAACTCACTCACTCTCTCTCTCTCTCTCTCTCTCTCTCTCTCTGTGTCTGTCTCTCTCTCTCTCTCTCTCATTCTCTCACTCTCACTCTCAACTCACTCACTCTCTCTCTCTCACATATCCAAGACACAAGCAATGTCTTGCCCGTGTCTCCCCCCCCCCCCCCCCCCCATCCGCGCCTGTTCTCCCACTGGCAGTCTCCCTCGCCCTGACACTCACTCTTTGCGGGCAGGCTGCAGCGCCTTGGCAACATTGCACGCCCACTCGACCCCGGCAACGCGGGGGTCCAAATTGAGGCCTAGCTGCCTTACTCGCGGCAAAGGTTCCAGGCAGGAAGGCGTGACTGTCGGCCCCACTAGTATGCCTTTAAGTGGAGAGAAAACACAGGCCTTACAAAGGGCATCATTAAGATGATAACTACGATAACAATGATAATATTGTTAATAATGATGCCAATGCAATAAAATAAGTTCAAATCTAGAAAATAGCAGTGTTAAGAATAATGGAGAATGATAATGTAAAAATAATTGGAATTACAGTTTATCTGAGAGACAGTTAATGTTAATAACAATATAATCTAACGACGGCCATTTTAGTGACGATACTTATGGTAGTAATGATAGTAAATACATACTCTATAATGACCACATAACACTAAAATAAGAATAGCAACCAACACAATAAGAAACACCACAATAATTATAAAGATATAAATAAATGCATAGCTAGTACTTGTCTTACATTAAAGTTAGAAGAGACGGGGGAGGGGGGGAGGGAGAGAGAGGACGGGAGAGAGAAAGGATGGGGGAGGGAGAGAGAGGATGGGGGGAGGGAGAGAGGGGGGGAGGGAGAGAGAGAGGGGGGAGGGAGGGAGAGAGGAGGAGAGAGAGAGAGGAGGAGGAGAAGGAGGAGAGAGAGGAGAAAGGATGAGGGAGGAGAGAGGACGGGAGAGAGAGAGGAGAAGGGGGGAGAGGGGGAGAGGACGGGAGAGGAGAGAGAGAGAGGGAGAGGAGAGGACGGGGAGAGGAGAGAGAGGGGGAGGAGGGAAAGAGAGGAGGGAGAGAGAGAGAGGGGAGGAGGAGAGAGAGAGGGGGAGAGGGAAGAGAGAGGAAGAGATGGGAGAGAGAGAGAGAGAGGGAGAGGAGAGAAGAGAGGAGGAGAGGACGGGAGAGAGAGAGGAGAGGGGGAGGAGGGAGGAGAAGAGAGAGGAGGGAGAGAGAGAGAGAGGATGGAGGAGAGAGAGAGAGTGGGGAGAGGAGGAGGAGAGGAGAGGAGGAGAGGAGGAGGAGAGAGGAGGGGGAGGGAGGAGAGAGGAGGGGAGAGGAGGGAGAGGAGGATGGAGAGAGGGAGAGAGAGAGGGAGAGAGAGAGGAGAGAGAGGAGAGAGAGAGAGACGAGGGAGAGAGAGGGAGAGAGGAGAGGAGGAGGGAGAGAGAGAGGAGAGAGAGAGGGAGGGGGGAGAGAGGAGAGAGGACGGGAGAGAGAGGAGGGGGGGAGAGAGAGAGAGAGGAGAGGAGAGAGGAGAGAGATAGAGGATGAGAGAGGGAGAGGAGGGAGAGAGGAGAGAAGAGGAGGGAGAGAGAGGAGGGAGGAGAGGAGGAGAGGGAGGGGGAGGGAGAGAGGAGGGGGGAGAGAGAGGAGGGGAGGAGAGAGAGGGGGAGAGGAGAGAATGGGGGAGGGGAGAGAGAGAAAGGATGGGGAGAGGGAGGGGGGGAAGAGAGGAGAGGGAGGAGAGAGGAGGGGAGAGAGAGGAGGGGGAGAAGGGGAGAGAGGAGAGAGAGGAGGAGGAGAGAGGGGGAGGAGAGAAGGAGAGAGGAGGGGGAGGGAGAGAGGAGGAGAGGGAGGGAGGAGGGGGGAGGGGAGAGGGGAGGAAGAGAGGGAGAGAGGGGAGGGGGAGGGAGAGGAGGAGGGGGAGAGAGGAAGGAGGGGGAGGAGGAGAGAGAGGATGGGGGGGGGAAGAGGAGAAGGAGAGAGGAGAGAAGGGGGGAGGAGGAGAGGAGAGAGAAGGGGGGAGGAGGAGAGGAGAGAAGGGGAGAGGAGAGAGGAGGAGAGAGGAGGAGAGGAGGAGAGGGAAGAGAGGAGAGAGAGGAGAGGGGAGAGGGGAGGAGAGGGAGAAGGAGGAGGAGAGAGAGAGGAAGGGGGAGGGGGGAAGGGAGGAGAAGAGGAGAGGAGAAGAGGAGACGAGGAGGAGAGAGAGAGGAAGAGGAGGAGAGGGAAGAGAGGAGGAGAGGGGGGAGGAGGAGAAGAGGAGAGAGTGGAGGGAGAGAGGAGGGAGCGAAGGAGGAGGGAGAGGAGAGGGAGGGAGGGAGAGGAGGAGAGGAGAGGGGGAGAGAGAGAGAGAGAGAAAGAAGGAGAGGGAGAGGAGGGAGGGAGAGAGAGAGGGGAGGAGAGGAGAGAGGGAGAGGAGGAGAGAGAGGAGGGGAGGGAAAGGGAGAGAGAGAGAGGGGATAGGGAGGAGAGAGAGAGGGAGAGAGGGAGAGGGGGGAGGAGAGGAGGGGAGAGAGGGGAGGAGAGAGGAGAGAGGGGAGGAGAGGTGAGAGGAGAGGAGAGAGAGAGGACGGGAGAGGAAGAGAGGGGAGAGAAGAGGAGGAGAGGGAGGGAGAGGGAGAGAGAGAGGAGAGGAAGAAGGAGGGGAGAGAGAGGGAGAGAGGGAGAGAGAGAGAGAGAGAGAGGGGGGGGAGAGGGAGAGAGGGAGGGAGAGAGAGAGGAGGGAGGAGAGGGAGAGGAGGAGGGGAGAGAGAGAGAGAGAGAGAGGGGAGAGACAGAAGGGAGAAGGAGGAGAGAGGGATGGGGGGGAGGGAGAGAGGGGAGAGGAGAGGGAGGAGGAAGAGGAGAGGAGGAGAGAGAGAGAGGAGGAGAGAGAGGAGAGGGGAGAGGAGAGGGAGGGAGAGAGGGGAGGGGAGAGGAGGAGGGGAAGAGAAGAGGAGAAGGGGAGGGAGAGAGGGAGAGAGAGAGAGAGAAGAGGAGGGGGAGGGAGGAGAGAGAAGAGGAGGGGGAGGGAGGAGAGAGAGAAGAGGAGGGGGAGGGAGGAGAGAGAGAAGAGGAGGGGGAGGAGAGAGAGAAGAGGAGGGGGAGGGAGGAGAGAGAGAAGAGGAGGGGGAGGGAGGAGAGAGAAAGGGGAGAGACGAGAAGGGGGAGGAGGGAGAGGAGAGAGAAGAGGAGAGAGGAGAGAGAAAGAGGAGGGGGGGAGAGAGAGAGGAGAGGAGAGAGAGGAGGAGAGAGGAGAGAGGAGAGGAGAGAGAGGAGAGGGAGGAGAGAGAGGGGGGGAGAGAGAGGAAGGGAGAGAGAGAGAGAGGAGAGGAGAGAGGAGAGGGAGAGAGAGGAAGGAGGGAGAGAGAGGAGTGAGGAAGAGAGAGGGAGGGAGAGATAATAGGAGAGAGAAGGGAGAGAGAGAGAGAGGAGTCAGGAAGAGAGAGAGAGGCAGAGAGGAGAGGAGAGAAAGAGGAGGGGAGGAGAGGAGAGAAAGAGGAGGGGAGGAGAGGAGAGAAAGAGGAGGGGAGGAGAGGAGAGAAAGAGGAGGGGAGGAGAGGAGAGAAAGAGGAGGGGAGGAGAGGAGAGAGAGAGGAGGGGAGGAGAGAGAGAGAGAGGAGAAGGGGAGAGAGAGGGAGGGAGAGAGAGGAGAGGGAGAGAGGAGGGAAAAGGATGGGAGAGAGGGGAGAGAGGAGGGGGAGAGGAGAGAGGGGAGGGGAGAGGGAGAGGAGGGAGAGGGAGGAGGGAGAGGAGAGGAGGAGGAGAGAGAGGGGAGGGAGAGAGGGGGGAGAGAGGAGAGAGGGGGGGAGGAGAGAGGGAGAGGACGGGGGGAGGGAGGAGAGGAGGAGGGAAAGGGAGGGGAGGAGAGAGGAGGGGGGAGAGAGAGGATGGGGGAGGGAGAGAGAGGACGGGAGGAGGGGAGAGAGGGGGGGAAGGGAGGGGAGGAGAGAGAGGGAGGGGGAGAGGGATGGGAGGGAGGGAGGAGAGAAGAGAGGAGAGGAGGGAGGAGAGGAGGGAGGGGGGAGAGGAGAGGGAGAGAGGATGGGAGAGAGGAGGGAGGGAGGAGAGGGAGGAGGGAGAGAAGGAGGGGAGAGGGAGAGAGAGGGGGGGGGAGAAGGAGAGGGAGGGGGGAGAGAGAGGAGGGGGAGGGGAGGAGGAAGGGGGAGAGGAGGATGGGGGAGGGAGAAGAGAGGAGGAGGGGAGAGAGGGAGGAGAGGAGGGGAGAGAGAGGAGAGAGAGGGAGGAGAGAGAGAGAGGGAGGAGAGAGAGAGGGAGAGAGAGGAGAGGGGGGGGAGGAGGAGGGAGGAGGAGGAGAGGATGGGGGAGGGAGAGAGAGGACGGGAGAGGGAGAGGAGGGGGGGGAGGGAGAGGGAGGGAGAGGGAGAGGAGAGAGAGAGAGGACGGAGAGAGAGAGAGAGGAGGAAGAGGAGGGAGAGGAAGGGGGAGGAGAGAAGAGAGGAGGGGAGAGAGAAAGGATGGGGGAGGGAGAGAGAGGACGGGAGAGAGAGGACGGGAGAGAGAGAGGATGGGGGAGGGAGAGAGAGGACGGGAGAGAGAAAGGATGGGGGAGGGAGAGAGAGAGGATGGGGGAGGGAGAGAGAGGACGGGAGAGAGAGAGGATGGGGGAGGGAGAGAGAGGACGGGAGAGAGAAAGGATGGGGGAGGGAGAGAGAGGACGGGAGAGAGAAAGGATGGGGGAGGGAGAGCGATGTGATCAAATGACGAGAGAAAAAAGCGAGGAAGAAATAAAGCAAACAAAAACGTCAGAAAAGACAAATGACAATAATATATAAAAAGAATGAAATTATATGATTTCATGATTTAAAAAAAAATAATTAAAAACATCCCGCCACTGGCTGTTCAGGTGTTGGAAGCGGGGTATTAGTCCCCCAGATAATGGCCGAGGGCGATGTGCTTCTCGGCTTTTTAATGAAACAGGCTTCCTTTCACATAACATCGTTAATTCACTAGTTGGATGTGGTGTTCAACTGGAAAGTATTTACCTTCATATCTAAATATCGAAGATGAAGAAAAAAAACTATCTCGGAAGAGACCTTACGACTTGGTGACTCACCAAAAATGTTGAGGTTAGGCAAAAGATGACACAAATCCCTCAGTACTGGCGCCAGACTCTTATAGTGGTCGTCATTCACTACTGAAAGGTACAGCTTCCTTAAGCTCTTTGGCAGAGACTTAAGTGTTTCTTTGCTCACCTGTCCCAAAAACTCGATCATATTGCACCTGTAAATAAATACATGTTGTCTTCAACCGAAGTATGTTTGAAACAAACGTATAAGCTAGCACCCCTACCATAAAAAATCTAGAAAATAGCCTAATAAATTATGGCACCTTAATTTCACACCATTTCCATGGGACAGGTAAATTTAGCCGCAAAGAAGTAAAATCTTTAGAATCTACTTGATTGACTGCATCCTACAGCCATTTGCTGTTGCGATTCTGAGCCCTATTCTGAAATCCATGCACATGTATGTTCTCATAAAAACAATGAACACTATTTCTTGAACTTTTTTTCGTGTATTGTAAACCACGAGATTTCGCAATTGCCGTCTCTGCATTGCACAAAAAAAAACTATGATTAAAAAGAAGCTTCCAAAAAAGAACTTTCTGTAAAAGACTATCATTCAAGAATTCTGCTACAACAAAAGAGACACTGATATACTAACATGAGACAATGTAACCGGACATCTAGATAATTCAGTATAGTGTCAGCACAATAAGTGATGAGTAGGAAGGCCCACTTTTGTGATGTTTCATTTAGCCTTTGACAATGTTTTTCTTTGCGGTGTGATATACCATATATATATTTGTTTACTATACAGGATTAAGAAGACTAAAATGGAAAATATGAAAAAGGGCACATGTAATGTAAATTTACTATCTCTCAAAGTTTCAATACTGCTAGGTTTGTACTAAAGTTGAGAGAAATCTTGCCTAATGCTTTATCTTTTAACAAGGAAAGAGGCTTGAAACATTAAAAAATGATATGGCAAATATGAGTAGCAGCAGAATCACATTAGTTAAGTTCAAGTGAATACAAAAACACCTCACCTGGAAAAGAGTTTGCAGAGCGAACAATCTATTTGGATGACGTCGCAAGGGTAGTAGAAGTCATGCCACATATAAACAATAACCTGCTTCCAGAGCTTGTCATACAGTGCCTCTAAGAGTTCCTCAATGCCAGGCACGTCCTCAGTTCTCTGCCTAATGGTTATCGTAACTTCTTTTGTTTCCGGCGAGAGACACGGAAGGAGGAGCAAATAGGCTCTCACGTGTGAATCTTCCACCATTAAACTATCTGTATCCATGTTCATCTTCGAGAGTATATAGTGGACTAAATCTTCATCACATTTCACTTCTTCCAATAGGTCCAGCCACTCCCTCTCGCCTTTAATTCCCGACTCACCTAGTAAATCCACCACCTCTTTAACCATGTCTTCTTTGAGGGATTTCCCTTCATACTTCATGATTCCCATTAGGTGGATAAGCACCCTTTGAGATTTCTGCAAGAGATCCTTAACCTCAGATTTTCCCGTAGATTTTTCTAGGATTTTTCTAATTGTCCAAGGTGGAAGGTGATCCAAGGAATCTAGCTGAACTTTCATGGTGTTCAGAATCGTCTTTATCATATCCTTTGGAATGTTACAGTTTTGCAAAGTCGTCTGGGTTTGTAATAAAGCTTTCTGGGTGTCTGGCACTCCACCAACCAGTGTATCAAAGATGCTCTTTGCTGCATAGAAGTCTTGTAGTCTATTATGGTGAAAGCTGTAATGCCGCGATGATAGATCTGTCCACAATACATTCTCTACCAAAAAGGAACTAAGAATTTCCTCTGAAAAATTATCTGGAAGGCATTCTTTCTTAAGAATCCCCAAGGAGGATTTGGGTAAAATGACATCACCTGAGAGACGTGTCCGGAGAGCCACTTGCTGGAGTGTTTTCAGGAACTCACTGATGTTCCTCTCAAGATCATCAATAGTCAGTGTTCCAGAATCCTTCTCAAATAACCTCTTAACCAACTTTTTCTTATGTTCTTCGTTCGTCAATTTAAATAGTTCAGTTTCTGTTGTTAAGTTATTCACTCTATCAGGAGAAGTTACCCATAAGTAAGTAAGACACACTAGGTTGTAGGGAAGGCGCCAGTGATCTTGCAAACGTATGGTAGTCTTCTTTAGAAAAGATAACAGGGATGTTGGCTCCTCATCAGGATTGAAAACTTTGAAATAATTCTTTATGAAATTAATTCTCTCACACTCTGGTATGCCAAGCACACTTACATTTTCGAGTGTGAATTCACTAGGCATCAATAATTTGGCATTTTGCACATGAGACGGTCGTGTAGAACAAACTACGGTAATGTGATGAGTTTTTCCAAAGTTTAGAATCTCTTTAAATAATCTCTTTGATTTGGAATTCTCTTCATCAAACCCATCACAGACAAATAGGATGGTCCTATCTTCAATCAATGTTAGTAAGTCCTTTTTATGTAGTTTACCTTTCATTGCTGGCATCAACGCTATGAGGAGTTCAGACAAAGTTTTAATTTTTGGCTCCCTGAACTGCATGTAGATTACATAGTCATAATCTTTCAGGTACTCTACGGCGATGGTGCTGCTGGCCCAGTCTAATGCCAGTTTCTTTGTCAGAGTAGTCTTCCCTACTCCTGCTATACCAATCAGAACAATGAGAGTACTCCCCTTTATCTCCTTTGGTGGTTTACTAGTTTTAGAAAGTAAGGTTTTGTATCTTACTTCTCTTTCTAATACATTGTCCGTTGGCCTAGAACATTCCATGTCCGTAAATACTTCCAGTATTTGAGGCTTTCCTGATTCGCCTGGGTGGCCTTCCAGCAGTGAGACATCAGGTGCAATACCAAAATGTTTCATGTATGTTTCTTTCAAACTCTTCTTACCCTCATTATCCATACATTTCTGCAAGTTCTCGAAAAGGAGCGTGTGTTTATAACTTTTGATGTCCACTTCTTCCAAAGGCATGTTTTTGATTCTGTAGATTGCTTTTTCCATTTCCATCACTTTGTTATTGAGATCTTCACCATACCTGATCCCAATATTTCTCCAGGTGTCCCTCAAGATGTTTGTCAATTCCTGGACTTTATCCTCAAACTTTTTAAGAGTATCAACCCTAAAGGTTAGGTGAGAAACAGCATTACGGAAATTCTTAATATTTGTCAGGTTATACTCAAGGGTGTCTCCGTGAGCATACCAGGTGGGATTATTTGGAGGTTTTAATTTGTATCCATTTTTATGTATAATTTCGTAGAGAAGAGTAATATCGAAATTTCTGCATTCTGGATCTGATTTCACAGTTTCTCTCTGTGTCTCATTGAGTCTCATCTTCTTTGCTCCCTTCCGCATGTAAAAATTGGCAATATCTTCAGTTGGACTTTTCCCTGCGATGTTCTTCTCAAACACATACTGCAAAGGCTCTCTGGCGGTTTCGTTCACCATTTCGGATATACGATGGTATTGACGGACCTCCAGGTTCTTAAAAGCAAATGCGGAATTTGCTGCCATCATTGCTGAGCACAGACTGCACCTTCAGGTTCTGCAAATAACAAAGGTAAAATTGGACATTGATTGCAACTGTTGCTTGTATATATAAGAAGCTAGGTATTCATTTTACATTGCCGGTCTCCAAAACGACTTGAATAACTGTTTTCATATAACTCTTTGCTTTGGCGATATATATAACATTAGGTATTTGAATTTCTAAACTACTTTTACAGTATAAGTACATAGAAAGAGAGCCATAAAGCTTGTCAAGCTTTGAACATTCTAAAACTATTTAATCATATCAAAGGCTATCCGAATTTATTACAGTTTTTTTTTTTTTTTTTTTTAGTTTTCCTGTTATTTGAGGAGCATTTTATTCATAATTTAGGCCATATCATTCGATAACTCGGGGGCGGTATGGTAGAATATATGATTCTTTTTTCATTATTCAATTTTAGATTACTGTGTCGGTAAGAGAAATATTTACAGGCCCTTCTCTTAACCTGGCAGGTGGGTAACACTCTGACCAATGAAGTTCAGAAATTCACATAAATGTTATCTGTATCACTGGTAATTTGAAAAAAAGTATATATATATATATATATATATATATATATATGTATGTAAATATATATATATATGTAAATATATATATATATATATATATATATATTTATATATATATGTAAATATAAATATAGATATATTATATATTTATATATATGTATATATATAATATATATGTAAATATATATATATATATATATATATATATATATATATATATAACTATTAATATTTAAATGTGGTAACTATGGATATTTGCAAACTCTTCTCCCGACCTGGCAGGTTGTGGCGGTCCGAGCTCGTCCTCCACGTCGGCCACGTACCACTTTTGCCTAATGCATACCTTCTTGTAGCTCGTCCACCTAGTATTATTTTATCAAAATGAATTACTTTAAATGATTCATGCTCTTACCGCAGAAAGTGCGGCCATTTAGGCCAGTAAATCTTGACAAAAGTACAACATATCAGCCAGTAACCCTGTTTTATCACTTCATTATGTCGGTATCAGTCCCAGAATGTCCCAAAACAAATGACAACCTTGAGGAAACTTCTTTTGTGCCTGTGAAGACATTTTCTAAACTAGTCGTGGTATATATAAAACTGCCGTGTCCCCTATTTCCATAATCACTAAATTAGAGAGTTGTTATAGTGACAGCAACCAAAATGATAAAAAATATGTAATTCAGTAACTCCATGTTAGGACAACGCCTGGCGCAAGATGGAGTAGTTGTAAAACATGCAGGGGACGAGGGCGATGCAGGAATTTTGTCAGCCAGTGATAACATGCATGTTATGTGTGAAGGTACTGATGTTTTAGTGTCTGTTATCACAGCCCTACTGACTGCACCACCGGAACAGTCGCAGAATATCAGATGTTCATACAGGAGATGCAAAAATCTTTGCTTATCTTAAACTTGTTCAAAATAATGGGTACCATACAGTATTCAATGCAAATGTAAACTGCAGGGTATCAATAATGTTGTTGAATGTTATTAAACTACATGCAAAGAGTACTTGCAACTTATTTGATATGTTAAAAGCTGTTGTTTTTAATTCATGTTGTTTTTAGTCATTATTGCCTCCTAATGTGTTTTTGCAAGCTTTAGTATGGAACTGTTGATATTATTTTTTCAATAGAATATGTATTTACTCTATATTAATGAACTATAAAGCTGTGCATGTAAAATTTCGAATTTGGACGAATGTTTCTTGTTAGACGCGGGGTTACTTAGTGCGAACGTATACTGGAGAGATAAATCTGTTTAAATTAAGTGTGTTGTATTTTGTCAAAAAACAACACCAGTCTTGGATAAGTAAGTGAATCAACATATTTCAATTAACTGTAAACCACTGGTTAATATTTAATTATGACTGTCCAAGCTAGTCTTAGATGTCTTCTGCACAGTTTTTGATTATGGTTAATAGATTTCAATTAATGTTCAAGAATGTTTGGTGGCAAAGTATTATCGGCGGGCAATAACAGATCTCCGGCAATTAATATTTGGCTTGTGCATTCATTTAGTGTCAAACACATTCAAACACACACACATTTACATATATATGCATACAAATACTTACACACATATACACACACACGCCCGCGAATATATACATAAACACATACATATACACATACACACACACTCACACATTCACATACACATACATACTCACATACACACAAGTACACACACAAACACACATATATACATACATACACACACACATGGACACATATACACACATACAAACATATACATATATACATACATGCACACACAAACACATTCACTCATAGACACACACACTTAAATGCATACACATACATACACACACAAACACATTTACACTGACACGCCGACACATTCACACACCGACACACACATACATAGACACATAAACACACACACACGCATTTGTACCCGCACGCGCAAATACACACATATGAAACACACATATACACATACATAAACAAACACACATATATCTACACATATGCACACACAGATGCATAAACATACACATACATGCACACACACATATATGTATACATTTAATATATATATATATATATATATATATATATATATATATATATATATACACTCGTGCACACAAACATATATATACATATGCATACACATACATGTATATATACATATTCGAACACACACATACACATACATACATACATATATACATACATACACACACACGCACGCGAACATACATATACACACTCACACACACATGTACATACATACATACATACATATATATATATATATATATATGTACATACACACATATACACACACACACATATATATATACATACACATACATACATACAGATACACACACTTACATAAACACATACATATACATGTATATATACATATTCGAACACACACACATACATACATACAATAATGCATATATATACATACACACACACACACGCCCGCGCACAAATACACACACACACATGTATATACATACATATATATGTACATACTCACATACACACATATACCTATACAAGTGCATGCACACATGCATGCACACATACATACACACATACGAATATATAGATATATACACACAAACATATTCACATACCGAGACACACACACAAACACATGCACACACACACACACACACAAACACATTCACATACAAACACAAACACATTCACAGACATACATGCACATGCACACACACACACATACATACATACCTACATACACATTCATGGACACATATATACATACATTTACATATATAAATATATATATATATGTGTGCGTGTACATACATATACATACTCACACACTCACACACACATATATATGCATACATATACTTACACACATATATATGCATACATATACTTACACACATATATATGCATACATATACTTACACACATATATATGCATTCATATACTTATACACACATACATACACATACAGAAATGTGCACAGAAGCACATACACATATATACATGCACATACACAAACACACATACATAAACACATACACACGCATACGTGCGCACACGCACACACACATGAAACACATACACATATGCACACACATGCATACACATACACACATATATATGCATACATACATATATACATAAACATACACACACTTCCATGAACACATATTCGAACACACACATACATGCCCGCGAACACACTAGTGCACACATACAGATACACATACACATACACTCACCCACATTCATACATACATATACATATATACATACTCAGATACACACACATATATATGCATATATATTCATATATACACACACAT
>NW_028234442.1:9033294-9035794 GCF_977035675.1 Penaeus japonicus
AATCTAATTTACAACTGCGCATTATCTCATCGAGAAGACACATAGAACCAACGAGTCTAGGTCAGCGACATTAGAGGCTGAGGAACCCAGTGTTAGCGAGAGACCTGAATCACCAAATGCCCAAGTGGTAGTAGAACCCATGACCGTCAGAGGAACAAGAGACCCACCCATGGAAAGGGCCAGAAGCAAATGCC
Organism: Penaeus japonicus; assembly: GCF_977035675.1. Classification (NCBI taxonomy): domain Eukaryota; kingdom Metazoa; phylum Arthropoda; class Malacostraca; order Decapoda; family Penaeidae; genus Penaeus; species Penaeus japonicus. Next base: position 9,033,489 of record NW_028234442.1, read on the forward strand.
TTTGTCAAGTTGGATGCCGTTTCGTGTGGTGGAAGAGTTGTGTAATCTCTCAACCCAGTTGGTCAGAACACAAGAAATGGAACCTGACGACGAAAGCTTTATCAACTGGACCACACATGCTGATGCCGGAGTAGCTGAGCAACAGGAAAGTACTCTCAAGAAAACGCGTAATACTGCCAATTCAGTAACAAAGGAAACATCTAAACGGTCTCATGAGACATCCGAGGACAGCGAAACTGATCTTGAAGAGAGTGACAGTGAAAAGGACACGACTGATGATGATGACATTTGAAACCTGACAGCAGCCTCTAATCGTGCTGAGTCATCCAGGCGCCGCTCCGCCAGTGCACCCAGCCAGGAGTCCGCCCCTACAACCACACCATCCTCCCCCAAAACCTCGTTACCTAAGTGCTCGCCCTAAGGAACAACAAAAACCAACAAGGTAGACAACGCCATCACTGAAGCTTCAACACAACTAACACCTAAACAAAGCTCTAAGAAAAAACGAAACAAGGAAACCAAGCATCTCGATCCTAACCGCCACTAGGAAGGCACAGCTCAGCAGCAGGTGCAGGGTGCCTCTGCCCTTCCTACTGCCCCCTCTGATCCAGTAGTGCCACCAATGATCATTAATAATTATGCAGAGATGACAAAAACTACGCATGATGAAGCAGGTTATGACACTGTCCTTTCAAGAAAATAGAAAAGAAAAACAAGAGAGGAACGCCAAACACCCAAACCATTGAAGGGAGCCGATCGCCCCAATACACTCTACGTCTATATCACCAGTTGTCACCCCGACACAAATGAAGAGGACATAGAAGAACATCTTTCAGAAAAATATGAAAAGATATCTAGTGTAAAAGCTCACATGACAAAAATGACACCTAGATACTATGCAAGATCACAGCAACAGTTAGGGGCAAAGGCATAAAACCCGAACTATTCATAAACTCAGACGCGTTCCCAGACAATGTCAAAGTGTTTCTAAACAGAAACAAGTACAAAAACTAAAAGAATGTTTGACCGAGCAACACCGTCAGCACAGCCGGTGATTAGGTCGCGGAACATCTTAAAAATAGAACATATAAACGCACAATCTCTCCTCGGTCACTTTGAAGAAATTGTATTGTTAGTAAAGGAGAGAAATGTGGACATACTCTTTGTTAGTGAAACATGGCTCCACCAGGAAATGAAAAATAAATTTATCAAAATTCCAAATTATCAAGTTTATCGATGTGATGCAGGGCGAGGAGGAGGAGTATGCATGTTTGTAAGGAAATCCCTTAAGTTAAATAGGATATCAACTACAACAGTTAATAATACTGCCGTAGAAGATGTCTCGGCTACCGTACAAAGCAACATGCCTCCTTCCTTCATTATTGGCGCCGTCTACAGGCATCCCCATGCAAAATCTGAATCTTTTGAATATCTTGAAAAGGCCTTGAGATAAATGTCCTTGGAAAACACTTAGGTGGCTTAAATGATTAAAGTAAATCAAATACTAAGTTACTTAAGATAATTAAGAAGAATAAATTACAACAATTAATCAATTAAGCTACTAGTATTACAGAAAACACCTCGTCTATACTAGATATAATAATAGCGAATAGATTAGACATCATTCTCTACACAGACGTCATTCCATGTCATGTTGCTGACCATGAACTTATCACGATGACGTTAAATATAAAAATAAATCAAAGCGACCACCGGTTTCAAAAACTTTTCGTGCCTTTAATCACTATGACCTTCAGTCATTCTGCCTACTAATCATATATAAATAACTAACTCTATTAGATACTTCATCGATAGACAATGTAGATACCCAGGTAGCCATCATTACGAGAGAGAAAAAGCAGCATAAATGTCTCTGCTCCTTATGTGACAGGAACCGTCAGACGTCCCCTTGATCTATGGATCAATGGCGACATCAAGAGAGCCATTGCCGATAGAAATAATGGCCAACAAGCGCTCAAAAGTAACAGATTTGAGCCCGCCCTTCAGGTAATTTATAAAGTAAAAAAATGTAAATCATTAATTCAATCTGCAAAGACTAAATTACTTCAGATATGAAATTGCCGAGCATAAAAACAACTCTGGTAAAAAAACATTAGTGCCTAACAATACAGATAATTATAGAAATTCTACACATAGCATCGATCATTTTAATGACTCTTTTGCACAAACTGGAAAACCAACTTATAAACAAATAATTGCTTCCACATCATATCAAAACACAGATTGGACAAGGCTCATAAATTATGTTTTCAGACAACAACCAGTAGACATAGAAACTGTTATCC
>NW_028234442.1:9040794-9053294 GCF_977035675.1 Penaeus japonicus
TATATATAAGACTGTTTACAACAAGGACATGTTATATACGCATTAGGGAAGGCTTAACCTATATCAAAGCTAACGAGATCTGAATTATAGTAATATCGAGAACACTAACGAAACACTGACACTACATACTGTATGAATTAAAGGCACTGAGGTATTAAACACAGTCTACCTGGAATCCCAAGGGCGGAAAGTTCTGAAATCCTCCATCCTTGAGGAGGAGTCAAAGGATGAGAACAACTTCCCGACAAGAAGTCTAAACTGAATCTGTATTGAATCTAAGAAATCCTATGTGAGGTTACTTTGGGGCCTCAAATGACCTCACTTATTGGTCGAAGTAAGGCTCGGCTTGACTGTGATTGGGCGAAAGAGTAATGGCCAATGCTAGGCATGCGGCTAGCTCGTCCGAACCGGGGTCTCAGAGGGTTATCTGGAATTTGGTGTCCATTAGAATTGAACAGGTCATGTGAGGTGCTCGCATACTGAGACATGGAAATTCAGATGTTTGTAATCAACTATTTTATAATTGCTTTTATATATGTTCTGTAATTATATTCATGTACAAATAAGAACCTTGATACAAAAGCAGGCACACATACACACTCATACAAAAATTCACACGTAGACATACATACATTAACATACACATATATATATACATACATTCACACATACACACGCAGACGCACATTCTTATTCATATATATATTCACACAATCACACTTACATATATATTCACACACACGTACACGCATACATGCATTTACACACACATATATACACAAACACAAACGTACACACTCATACACAAGCCCAAACACACATACATACATTCAAGCACTCGCATTCACACACACACGCAAGCGCGCACGCACACACATAAAAACACAAACACACGCCCAAACACACATATACATACATTCAAGCACACACAGACAGACACCCACACACACACACACGCACACACATACACACACATGCCCGCGAACACACACACGTACACACATACATACATCCACACACTTTCTTTCCCTTTCCTCTTTTTCACACACACACTAACACGTACACACATACAAACCCCTCACACATACTCAAACACATACATTTGCACACACATACATGCATACACACACGCATACATGCATTCACACACACACACGCACGCCCCCACACACATATAAACATACATTCACACATAATCACAAGAAAACACACACACTCACAGGCAGACACATACATATACATTCACACCAAAACAAACACATACATGCATTCACACACTCACACGCATACACATACAAACACACATACATACATAAAACATTCATACATACATATAAACGCACATACACACACACACACAAACACACACACCAACACAACTCACATACTCAAACACACAAACATACATTCACACACTCATGCGCACATATACACACATACACTCATACATACATTTACACACGTACATTCGTTCACACACATACATGCATTTACACACACACATACATACATTCACACACACGCCCACACACATACACACACGCCCACACACACATGCATACATTCACACACACAAACACACATACATACACACATACACAGTCAGACACACACTCATACACATACATACATTCACACAAACACACATACATTCACACATATACACATACATACATAAATACATTCACACACACATACATAATACATACTTACATACATATGTACATGGTTTGTTCATTTTCACTGTATAGCACTAATTTAATATATACGTGAGAACGTTTCAATGAGTGCGTGTGTTGAGTGAGTATTCTTATGAATCTTGTGGTTCAGCTTTGAAGCTTCAAAAGCGAGGTTATATGGCTCGCCGCATAACCTCAAACAACCTCACTTAGCTCCGATCTCCGCACCACCTCATTAAGTGTCCGTATTTGTGATATATCAAATCTTATAACATATTGCAGTTTTGGTTAATTTCATTTATAAAATGTGGGTCTTAGATTGTTACTTTTAATGCTCTCTTTGCAGCCTCTTATGATTATAACAGGCACTGTCAACACCTGCAAGTGATTGCTGACCCTTTACAATCTCTGTCATTATACTCCTCGATACTACTGAAAAGTCGTGGAAGTCTGCGCTATCCACAGAAGCCACTCTCCTCCTAGGAATTCGACCCCGGTTGGGATATTGCATATTATTTGTTTTCTTTTTTTTGTATGTGCGCTATTGTGAATATATGTACATATATATGCATATATATGTATATATATATGTTTGTGTGTGTATATTTATATATATATAGTGCAAGGATATGTGTTTATTATAAAAGCTTGGATAAGCCATCAAATATAAAGGACATTTTAAAAGAACTAGAAGGGGTTAATAGAAGAAATAACCCAAACCCTCAACATACATGCACACATACATACATACATACATATATAAACGTACACACATATAAACGCATACCCACACTCATACACACACACATACATTTACACACACACCACCATATATATAGACATACATTCACACAAATATAAACATACATTCACACACATACATACATGCATTCACACACACACAAACGCTCACACACACATACATACACGTCCACACACACACGTTCAGAAACACATACATGAATACATACACATACATACGCATATTTATACATTCACACACATGTAAACATACATTAACACACATACATACATACATGCATTCACACACACACAAACGCTCACACACATACAAAAATACATACACATAAAAACACATATTTATACACAAATACACACATATACACACAAACACACACATACTTACACATGCATATACATATACACACACATAAATACACACTCAAACACACACACCCACACACGCATAGATAATCACACACATACGTACACACACACTATGGCACACACTCACACACAGGTACACACATACACATACATTTATACCAACACAAGCACATGTATACATTCACACGAACACACATGCATACACATATACGCACATGCATTCATACAAACAAACATACATGCATACATAAATACATTCGCAAACATAATACATATATCCTTGCATAAATACATACATACATAAATACACACATATATTATACACATACATACATACATACACACATACATACATACATATACATACATATACATACACACATACATACATATATACACACATACATACATACACACATACATACATGCATACACACATATACACATTTATACACACATACATATATTCACATTCCCATACATGCACATATATGCATTCACACATATAAACACACATACATACACACACACACGTCAACACACACACAAACATACATTAACAAACGCGCATAAATACACGCAAACACGTAAACACACACAATCACACACACACGCCCACATACATATATACATTCACACTAACAGCAGAGACACAAACACACACATAGAAACACACACATGCATACACAAACAGAGGCATTCGCTCATACATACACAATTTCACTCACATACACACACAAACATGCACATACACATACATACACACACAAGCACACACATACATACATGCATACACTTATACACACTCACAAATATATCCACACACAAAATTTCTCTCTCACACTCATACACACACCATATATATAATCATACATTCACACAAATACAAACATACATTCACACACATACATACATGCATTCACACACACACATACATACACGCCCACACACACACGTCCAGAAACACATACATATGCATATTTATACATTCACACACATATAAACATACATTCACACACATACATACATACATGCATTCACACACACAAATGCTCACACACACATACATAAATACATACACATAAAAACACATTTATACACATATACACACACAAATACACACATACACACACTCAAACACACCCACCCACACACATATAGACACATAGACACTCACACACATATGTACACACATACTATGGGACACACACACAGGCACACACATACACATACATTTATACCAACACAAACACACGCATACATAAATACATACATAAATACACACATACATATATACACATACATAAATACATACACACATAAATAGATACATACATATACATACACATATACATACATATATACACATACATACATATGCACATACATACATGCATACACACATACATACATTTACACACACATTTACACAAACATATCCATACAATCACACACACAAACACATACATACATTCACATTCACATACACGCACATATATGCATTCACACATATAAATACACATACATACACGCACACACATACATACATTAACAAACGCGCATAAATACATGCAAACACGTAAACACACTTAATCACACACATACGCCCACATACACATATACATTTACACTAACAGAGCAGAGACACAAGCACGCACAAACACATACAAACACACACACATGCATACACAAACAGAGGCACTCTCTCATACATACACAATTTCACTCACATACACACACAAACATGCACATACACACACAAGCACATACATACATACATGCATACACTTATACACACTCACAAATATATACACTCACACACAATTTCTCTCTAACACACATACACACACACAAACATACACATACACACACTTGCACGCACACACAAATACACATACGCCCACGCACACATAAACACATACATATATACATACTCATACACACATATAGACTCACACACACAGACATACATAAACACAAACACAAACTCACTCATACACACACTCTCTCTCTTTTACATGCACATAAAAATTCACATATACAATCACACAAAGACACACACACTCACACACAGACACATACAGACACACACATACATACATCCACACAGACACACATACATTCACACACAAACACACATACACACACACATATATATATATATACATATATATGCATGCACACATACATACATATATATACATATGCACACATTTACATTCACACACACTCACTCACACATACACACATACACATTCACACAAACACACACACGCTCACACTCACATACATACATGCATTCACACACATACATGCGTTCAGACACTCTCACATACACTCACACTAACACACATTCTCTCTCACACATACTCAGTAAACATATACACAAACACACACACACATGCACACACAAAAAGAAGCATACACATACACATACACACGCACAAACATAAACATACACACAGACATGCACAAACACACACACTCACTCATACACACACAGAAATATTCTCACATACACACTCAACACACACTCTCTCTCACACATACACACAAACACATATTCAAATTCATAGATACACGCACACACTCACACAGACACAGACATTTACACGCATAAATACAGACACATATTAGCACACACAGAAACACACACACAAATACACACACTCACACAAACGCACATATACACACATAAATACATACATACATAAAGTCACATACACTCACATTCACATACACATGCACATACACTCATAGAAACGCACATACACAAACACATATAAACATACATACACAAACACATATAAACATACATACATAAACACACACTCTTTCTTATTCTCACACACATAATTTTTCACACACACATGCAAACACACGCGCAGACATACAGACACACACATATATACTTAAATATATATGTATATATATATATGAGTATATATATATGTATAAATATATATGAATATATATGTATATACACACATTTATTCACACACACATAAACACATACATACACTCACAAAAAAAAAAAAAAAACATTCACACACACATACATACATACATGCATTCACACACTCTCTCACATACACTCACACACAAACACTCTCTTTGTCACACACACAATCACACACATATACACATATGCACACATCCACACACACACACACGCACACGTACACACAAACATACACACACAGACAAAAATACACATACACACACTTACACACAGGCACACACACATACATACATGCATGCACATAGACACACACTCACACATACATATACACTCACACATAGGCATACACAAACACACTCACACATGCTTACTCATGCACACAGTAACATTCTCACTCTGTCTCACACATTCACACAGACAGACATATACGCACATAAATACATACACACATTAGCCCACACATAAATACACATACACATTAGCCCACACATAAATACATATACACATTAACACACACATAAACACACAGAAATTATACATTTACAAACACATTGACACACACTCACACAAACACACATAGACACACATCATGCATACATACATAAACTCGCACACTCTTTCTCTCTCACACACACAATTTCTAACACAGACACACACATGCAATCACATTCACACACATGAATACATACACAGATTCACACACACCCAGACATAGACACACACATAAATACATCCACACATTCATACACACATATGTTAACACCGCCACATACATAATACATACATACATACATTAATACTTATATTCACACACACGTGCAGAAACACACACACATTGACATAAACACATATATTCACACAAACACACACACTCACACATACATACATTCACATACACATACAGTAAAACACACACAAACACAAACATACATTCACACACACATAAACGCATACATACATGCATTCACACACATACATAACACATACATACACACACACAAACACACCCACACCCACATACATGCATTCTCTCACACACACTCATACTCGTACACATAGATTAACACACATATACACATACATACATACATTCACACACACATATACATACATACAAACATTCACACACAAACACACACTCTAGCATACACTAACACTCAAATACACGCATTATCTCTAACACACACTCACACACATCCACACACACGCAGACACATATGCACACACATATTCAAATATATACATACATACACACATGCTCACACAAAGACACAACCCCTTTCACACACACAACATAAACATACACACACACTCACACACACAAAGACACACATTCATACACATATATACATGCATACACACACACATACACTCACTCACTCATGCACACACACAGACTCACACATACACAATATCTCTCTCACACAGATACCCACACACAAACACACACACGCACACACATATACTCACACACACTCTCTCTCACCCACGCATACGCACATTTACACACTTACACACACAGACACACACATACACATAAACATACACAAAATACATACTCTCTATCTCTCTCACATACACTCACACTCAAAAACACACACTATCTCTCTCCCTCACACACACACAAACACACACATGTGCACACAAATACACACACATGCCCACACAAACACACACTCTTTCTCACACACACTCACACAAACATACACATACACACACGCACACACTCATACACACATACATACATGCATACACATACACACATACATTCACATACAGAGAGACACACACAAACACACACACTCACTCATACACACACAGACTCCCACACACCCTCTCTCACACATACACATTTTCTCACACACATACACACTCAATGTCTTTCTCCCTTTCTCTCTCTCTCTTTCACAGACTCAACTCTCGTGAAATTCACCACAAAGACATCACACTAATGTCTTTAAGATGACAGCCACTGCTATCTATTGGTATGAGTAATGATACTCCATAAGTAATTCACTGCTCTTTGCTATCTCTCTCTCTCCCTGAGTAGAGGGTAGAAGAAACGCTAGTTATGAAAGTATTTATGTTTAACGGTTAACAGAGCATATGTCTGACCTGAAGGGACCCTCATGGACGACGCGCCCGCGCAATTGAAATTCTTGCAGAGTTTGACGTCACCATTGTTTATTTACCCGGGAAACAAAATGTCGTTGCCGACGCGCTATCACGCGCTCCTCTCTCTGACGCTCACAACCTGCCTGAATCTAGCTCCTCGCCCACCTTTGCCTCCCGCAAGGTGAAATTCTCTGACATTGCACCGATCTTGGTAAATACTGCCGCGCCTACCGTTGAGGATTCTTCGAAGGACGAGATCCGGTCTGCACATGTTAATGATCGCCGTTCCGACCCCATTCATTCTGTTACCGCCCCGGTCTTGGCTGCCCCAGCCGTACCTCCCATGGACCCACCCACGGAGGACGAGATCCGGATAGCGCAACGTAATGATAATCTGTACGGACCCTTAATTCAAGCTTTAGAAAGGAATGAAAGACCTCCCCCTAGCAGACATGTTCGAGTAAGTCAACTTTACCTCGATGCTAACGGTCTACTTTGCTACAAGTCTCGATATAGGACAAGAAAGCTCAAGGCATCTCGTAAGCTTGTAGTTATTCCTGAATCTCTTGAAGGTCGAATCCTTCCTCTTTTCCATGAGTCGAAAGAAGCTGCACACTGTGGTAAGTATAAGGCAATTCACTTAGCTCAGCAACGCTTCTTCTTCCCACACCTTATTAGCAAAGTTGCTAAGCATGTTCAGTCTTGTAAGCAATGTCCTTATTACAAAGGAAATACCAATGACCCAGCCCCTGCATTGAAATATGACATTCCAGACTTTCCTTTCCAGAAAGTCTCTTGCGACACATTGTCAGGTTTTCTACCTTCTCGCAATGGTAATCGTTATATTTTAGTCTTCATTGATAACTTCACTCGTTTTTGTGAACTCGTCCCCGTCCCCAACAAAACAGCAAATGTTGTTGCACATGCTTTTCACGACTTCTGTCATAGACATTCAGCCCCCATGTATTTTTCAACTGATAACGGGACTGAATTTCATAATAAAGTCATGGATAAGTTATGTGATATCATGAATGTAACTCGTGTTAACATTCTCCCTTACCGCCCACAAAGTAATGGTATTACAGAAAGGCTCAACTCCTCCATCCTCTCATTAATGAGATCGCTTGTTGATGCGACATCAGACACATGGGATGAATCACTATTGACAATCCAGTCTTGTATTAATAGTACATTCCATTCTTCCTTAGGTGATACCCCACATTTTCTTTTATATGGAATGGATAAAAGACTACCCTATGACCTCTTTGATGAAGGCCAAGTTCCTTCATATAATGATAACTATGCTGAGTATCTTCTAAATAGAAACAAGTCCATCTTTCAGATCACAAAGAAGCATTTGACTAATTCCAGAGATAAAATACTGTCATTTCAACACAAAGTGGCCCGCCACAAGGACATTGAAGTTGGAGCATTAGTATTTAGAAAAGTCAACCAACCACTCAATATTAAGTCAAAGCTTGCTCCTAGATTTGAAGGTCCATTTAGAGTAATTAGTGTAAAGAACAACAAGGCCTACATTAAATGCATACAGTCAGGTGAACAATCTTGGTCTCATTTCGACGTCCTAAAGCTTGCTCACAAGTACTATTCTCCCCCGGCCGACGAACACTAATTGATTTTTATCTTCCAGACCTTACTCCTCTTGGGCTTATCATTCCTCGCATTGGCGTCTGCCGACCGCCATGCCCTACCCCCTAGGCTTCGCGCAGTGCCAGGAGCCTTCGTTTAGGACCATGGGCTAGTCTTACCAGTAACAAACAATGTGGAAATCAAAATTTCGCTTCAGCCGATTGCTGATTTCTCCGGCCTGGCTACTTTATGAACTCAATAACCAACTCGTTGATTTCAGCAACAGCAGGCGAAGTGCTTCCCAATGTCATTACTCCACATGACTTACGCCCTATTCTCCACAATATCTCCTCTACTAATGTTAAGCCTCTCTTTTTCCTCTAAGGCAACGAATTCAGTTCTACTCTACTCTAAAATCTTACCTCACAATTTCAGGTCTCTCTGCTACTACAACTACAGTTATGTGTATCAAGCATAACCCTGATGTTGTTCTACAAGATACTTTTGTTCTTCCAGCCTCATGTGAACTGACTTCATTATCCTTATTTATTCCAGCAACCCATACCTACAAAAGGAAGATTGCAATGAATACCTCCTACCTGCAGCCCATGTCGGTATCATTGCCATCCTATAACATTTCTCTTCCTAGTATAACCTTTCAACAGATGCCTACTTTGCAACAGCTTGATGCATTTACCCCGCTCAGCCCGTTCCACGCAACCTACGTTTATCCCGTATACGTTACCGTCGCCGGAATGTGTATGTTGCTAGTAACCCTGGGAGCGTGCTATTGCATCACCTACAGGCGAGTTGCATTGAAAAACAAGCAAGTAAAACATACCCATGATTCTGTTGCATATACCAGTTACCCTCATGCTATATAATATTCTAAGAAAAAAAATCAAATCCAAAAAAAAATATAAATAATAAGAATAATAATACAAAAAAATAAAATAACATAAAAAAAAAAACATTTTGATACAATATTCGATATATTACTAACTCACATTTTTTCTTGTTGCACGAATTATTTTCCTTCTCATATATCGAACTATGCCTTCTACCCTACGTCCCCGCTTACCTCTCTAAAGCCATGTAAGGCGCCAGGTACTTATACTTTTTTCAAGTTATGATATTGACGGATGCAGAAAAGCACCCCTCCCAGGTGTGTTAAACCTGTAATTCCGGAGCTGATCTCGAGGCCGGCCATGCTGCAATTCCGTGTAGTATTGTGCATTAATCAAGAATCTGCCGGATGTTGCTGTCTCTTCGTATACTACTCTTATAGAGTTCCCCTGATCAAGGAATTCTTATCCTCAGTTAAGTATAAAGCTTCCTACTTTATTTCTTACCAAATCGGGACGATTTGGGGTAGCATGGTAGAGCGATATGAAAGTATTTATGTTTAACGGTTAACAGAGCATATGTCTGACCTGAGATACATGATCAAATTACAATACACAGATGTGACCTTCACAATTATCGGATTTCGTATATCCCCCAGGATCGGGCAAAGATTCGTTAAAGACAGCACCTGCAACTTTAGCCCTTCTGGATATTCTGGTCATCTCCACATCATAGGAATATCACCCTCAAAGGCTGACCACCTATGAATTATGATGAACCGAAGTCAGCCAATCAGGAAATCGCGACCCAAGCTGACACTTGGAATAGCTACGCCTACTTTCCTGCAGATGGCTCGTCGCCCCGCCTAGCGAGCCGTCCTGAGATATACTGACGATAGCGAAGTCACTCGAGGTCCTTGACCTTAATCACCAACACCAACTATTCGCACTTCTGCATCTACGATTGTGAACTAGTGCTAATCCCGATCTTTATTTCCAGAGTCATTTCTTGTTATATCTATATATATATATATATTATATCGTGTCATATTATTGAAGTTATAATATATTGTTATTGTATCAGCTGCTGTGTTTGACACCAACCTTATATTTCTCTATGTGTGGATATTAGAGTAATCTATACCCATCACACTAGTTCACTGGTTTCTTTCTTTACTGCGTAGACGCACAGTATGACAAGTATATATGTTCACACTGAAAACAGCTGTAATACATGTAACAAGATAACGGCAATATAGACACACATCAAACATTCGCACACGCCTCTCGACAGATCGAGATCCCGGGGTAGACTCTCTGCCTCGAGGCGTCACTCGCCTCTCTCGATCTACCAGGTCAGCAGATCTGACCTGGACCTGGCATGGCGACCATGTGACCGATATACATAAGTGATCACGTGGTGGCGTGACCACATCTTAGGTGTGCACAAACACCCTCAGGGAAACTTCCACTTCCACCGACGTGGAAAATTCCCCTGGCACACCAGGGCTTTTATGGTTGTTGCCTGGTTAATTAAGGGCTCTCAATACCACCAGCTAGAAAGACGATGGTCTGGCTAGTCGCCTCCGGGACAACACTCTCTCATACACAGACACATACAAACTCACTCACAACACACCCACTCTCTCTCTCTCTCTCTTTGTCTCACACACACACAGATTTACAGTCACACACACTCTCTCATACAGAGACACACACTCACACACCCACACACGCTTACACAAACACACACACATACATACACACACACAGACATACACAAACATAAATACTCAAACAAACACACATGCCCACACTCACACATACATACACATATACACTCACGCACTCTATCTCACACACATGCAAACACACACACATCCACATACATCCACACACACACATGCACGCACAAACACACACATACACTCACACAAACAGACACACACTCACTCATGCACACACAGGCTCATACATACACTCTCACAAATACACAATTTCTCTCTCACATACACATACACACACACACAAACACACACACATACATACATGCAAACACATATATACACACACATACACTCACACACACAGACACACAAACACACACACACTCACTCATACACACAGTCTCACACACATACACAATTTTTCTCACACACCTATATACAAACAGACACACTC
>NW_028234442.1:9060794-9068294 GCF_977035675.1 Penaeus japonicus
AATAGACAGTTAAACCTAAGTGAAGAGCTTTTATATGCCATATATCTAAGGGAACAAATTGCCTGAACAACTCCCAGCATAAACGCAAGCGCCTTCACGAGGCCTCCGCCATGCAAGCGTCTTCCCTTTTCCCAGCGGAGTCGCAACAGACGAACAGAACGCAAACTCGACAATGGCATCGTAACTGTTATAGTTCTGTGGAATTACGAACGTCAATGTCATCTAGTCTTTCAGTATCACTTTTCTCTTACATGTTGTATTTCAACTTTTACCTTTTCTATATGTGTAGTACGGACGGTAACCGTGAACTGAAACATTTAACTGTTAATTCAAATATTTAATCTTTGTATCCCTTCGTAACTATTTATTCTGTCCTGTGTCTCTCTTCTTCTTTCATCTGTCCTCGGTTTAGTCTCCATTATCTCTGTTCTTCCTCCTTCGCCGTTTTCTTCATTAGCGGAAATTAGTGCCGCTTCTACTGCCGTCTTCCCGCTTTATCAGATAATATGGACCATTTCCTCCTTCGGAAAAGAAAATAACTCGTCATACACCTGGCAGAAGAGTGTCAACACCTTCGGCCAATCAGCGTCGACTTCGTGATGACGTCACGGATACCACCCATTCATAAATTTGGATTTTTTGTATATTTGATTTTTTTTCGAATAGAAGATTGACAACAGTACCTGATTACATAGCTCCTCATGCAGTAATCCAAACACCCGGCGAGACTTGTGCCTCGACGGGGGCGCTTGGAGAAAGGGAAGCCGCGGTTTCGGGGCAGAATTGGGGACGGAAATCGAGGGGAAAAGAGAAGGACAAATCGCGGGAGTTCTTCTCAGAGAAAGGCGAAGCAGAGCATAAAAGGGCGAGCCGAGCCTTGGCCTTCTTAATCTG
Source organism: Penaeus japonicus (assembly GCF_977035675.1). NCBI lineage: Eukaryota > Metazoa > Arthropoda > Malacostraca > Decapoda > Penaeidae > Penaeus > Penaeus japonicus. The sequence goes on from NW_028234442.1 coordinate 9,061,689, forward strand.
CTCTGAACTCATGAGGTAAGGACGTGGCATACATGCATACATGCACACACACACACACACATGTATGTATATATATATATATATATATATATATATATATATATATATATATATATATACATATACATACATACATATAGATGTGCGTTCGCGTGTGAGTGGCAAGTTCTCTTTATTAGTGGGAATCGCGCGCGTGAGTGCTGTTACAGGACACCTGAGGCCAAGGTTCTCGGCCTGGGCGCGCGAAGTGGTAACTAGTCGATAGAAGAGACAAAGAAAAATCTTGCCTTCAGCATATGTCACTGTTCATAGCTTATGAAGTTTGAATCATCTGACGTCATCCAGCATTCAGTGTTAATGAATGCCCAGCTTATTGCACGTCCATGCTCTGTTGTTTGGGAAGAATCAAGGTTCGAAAATAAGGTTTCGAAGTTTCGTAGAAGTGAGGCCTTTGTTCACTTGCAGTTATTCGTTGTTTTTCGTAGCTGTTCACCTGTTTATTGAACGTTGCAATTAACTGTTGCTCTTCTCTAGCTGAATGCGGAAAGTATCAGTGCCAAAAAATGCCACCTTAGAGTTTTGTCCATCTGATCATATTCAAAGTTGCATATTTTTAACATGTAATATTTAATCATTGTAGCAGAAAGGAATGCACCTTTGGGCATAGTCATTTGGGCGAAAATCAAAAAGGCATTTCTTGGCTTTGGCCTTTCTCGCACTCGGCCAGGGCGTTGTTGGAAAGAGCTGCATTTGGTTGTCATTTTGCTTCATCTGACTGTTTGTTTATGAAGTGCTGGGGAAAGGCTGCCTAAATATCGGGACATGTACTCATTACACACACATATGCACACAAAAAACACACTGTTAACTGCTTTGTGGTGTTATGTGAACATGTGTGGACAGAGTTTGCAGAAAGGTTGAATGTACACACAAGGAAGGAGCAAGAGATGTGATGGTTATTTCATGACAAAATTTCTTGACCAAAGGAAAATATGTCGAAATGTGTCAATTGCTTCTCTCGAGTTGCAAATTATTAATTCTCGCCGCCTCCTTTGCAACATCTGTGTACATTTGTCTTTGTGTGTTTTGATAAATGCATCTGAACAAGGCCATGGCTAGAGTCCGCCTCGGGGAAATCACTAGAAGTGGAAACCAGACGCTGTAAAACTGAACTTGCGAAATCTGTGCAATCAAAATGTTCAACAAATAACTAGACAGCCATATGTTGCAACATGCCTATATGGAAGTCCACTAAATTAAGATTTTTGAAATTCAAAATCTGTATTAGATTTAAGACGTTCCTTTGAAGATACTAGTTTTCGGATTACGATTATGGCTTGGTTGTAAGACTATGATAATTAATCAGAGATAATTCCTGCTCACATGCCATGCTCTGTTTGTTTGTTTGTTTTGGAACTATTTTGCTGATCACGTTTATCAATGACTAAAGGCGGCCCGAAGGTGTCAGGGTATTCTGGACTCTGATTGTATTATTAGCATTATTGTTACTATGATTCTATGATTGTTGTGAACATTATCATTGTCATTATTGCTGTTATGATAATGAGTAAATATTATAAACACTTATATTATTACAATTGTTTTTACTCTTATCATGAAGCTAATAATGCTGATAACGATAATAGTAATAACGATAATAATAATGATAAAAATTATAACAATAATTATGATGATCATAATAATTAGCATCGTTATTATCGTTATTAAAATCATGATTGTCACTGTCATCCTCCTTGTCATTACTAGCATTATTATCATCAATATTCCTCTTACTGCTCTCATCACCGACGCCATCACCGTCATCATCATTAGTCCGTAGATAATGAGTGTCATCATCATTAGTCCGTAGATAGTGATTGTCATCATCATTAGTCCTGCCCAGCCTAGCAGCAGAGCAAGGGCACAGGGCTCCTCCTCCTCCTTAGCAGACGCCCAACTTCCTCCCTCAGACTGAGTCGCAGGCTGGTGGTCGTCCTCACACTCGGCCTCGGAATGGGTGCGTTGGCCTCCAAGTGGTTCTGGCAGAAGTGTGTGGTCGCGCTGCTGTACGGGTGAGTCTCCGGGTCCTCAGGCCTCGGCCTCGGGAGGCTCTCCTTTTTCGGGGGGGGGGGGGGGGGCTCTTTCTTTGGGAGGCTGTCCGTCCCTCTCGGGGTCGGCCTTTGGGTTTTAAGAACTCTCGGGATTGTGTTTGGAATGTTTTGGTCAACTTCTGGGATCGGGTTTTGATCTCGTATCACTTAAGTTGCTCTTGGGTCTATATTCAGTGCCTCTTTTTTCCATTTGTTTCTATTTTCTTTTTTAAGCTCTTTGGGTTGGTTGGTTTTGGGAGCCGCCTTTTAGCTGGATCCTAGGACCTCCTCCTTCGGTTTTTTTTTTTTTTTTTTTTTTTTTTTTGTTAGACAGAAGATTTCAGCTCATTTCCTATTCATTTTGTGTAGGTCGTTGTTGAGACAGAAGAGTAGAGAGAGCAAGGTGGAGGGAAGGGGGGAGGGGAGTGAGCGAGACTGATGAGGGGAGTGAGCGAGAGAGAGAGAGGGGGGGGGCTGAATGAAAAGAAAGATGAAGATAAGAAGAGTGAGAAAGGAAAAGAGTTTGGGGATCAGCAGGCAGGCCAGGAGGGGCGGCCAACCTGGAGGAGACGAAGAGCGAGAGACTCCGAGTGCACGAGAGACAAAGAGAAAAGTGAAGGAATAACGATATGTTTTTTATATGGATAAAGAATAAAACCAAATCAGGGAATGGAAGACAAAGCCAAAACGCCTACAATGATGAACCCTTTTCTCTAACCCCAAAGCAGGAAAAAGGAGCTGCAGTTCGAGGAGGTGGGCGTGGTCTCGCAGCTGGCGATCCACCCCCTCAAGTCCGCTCGGGGAATCCCCGTGCAGGAGGGCCGCGCCACGCTCCACGGCCTCGCGAGGGGGCCGCTCGAGGACAGGTGCGGGGGGGGGGGGGGGGTCACGGGCATGTGCGTGTATGTGTGCGTGCCTGTTTGTGTGTATGTATTCATACGTGTGTGTGTGTGTGTGTGTGTGTGTGTGTATATATATATATATATATATATATATATATATGTATACATATATATATATATACATATATATATATATATATATATATATATATATATATATATATATACATATATGTAAATCTATCTATCTTATATATACATACATATATATATACACACACACACACACACACACACACACACACATATATATATATATATATATATATATATATATATATATATATATATATATATATATGAATATATGTATGAATATATGTATGTGCGCGCTTGCTTGCGTGATGATGATAATGATGATATTGATAGTAATAACAGTTAATGATGATAGCATCAGCTGTTGAATCAATGACAATAACAACAGCAACACAACAGCCACAGAATCCTTGACCCCCCCCCCCCAGATCCTTCCTGGTGGTGACCTCGGACGGCAGGTTCATCACAGGTCGACAGTCCGGAACGCTGATGACGGTCGACGTCGAGGTGACCGACTCGAGCATCACGCTCAAGGTGGAGGGCGAGGACGACGTGCAGGTCGACCTCCGGAAGGTGCAGCAGGTCGGAAAGGTCATCGAAACGAGGTCAGTGAGGGAAGGGGAGGGAGGGAGGGAGGGAGGGAGGGAGAGATAGAGATAGATAGAGAGAGAGAGAAGGTAAGAGGGAGAAAGAGAAAAAAAGAGGAAAGAGCATAACAAGAGGGAGAGGGAGAGAGAAGGTAAGAGGGAAAGAGAAAAGGAGAGGGAGAGGGAGAGAGAAGGAGAGAGATCAGACAGGTAAAGACTGAGAGAAGGGAGATAGACAGAGCTCATTCCAGCGCGTTCACTGAGTTGACATTGGTCCTCATTACAACGGGCACCGTCGTTCTACCCAGTGCACCACCCCTCCCCCCTCCCAGCACCCCCTCCTCCCTTGCAACACCACCCCCTCACCACCCTCCAACCGCCAGACTCCCATACTAACCCCCCCCCCCCCGCCACTCACTCCTCCCTCCCTTATACTCGCCCTCCCCCTCCCCCTTCCCACCTCCACTACTACCCCCTCCCCCTCAGGATCTGGGGTCAGGCGGCGCGCGGGGTCGACTGCGGCGACGAGGCGGCCGAGTGGCTGTCGCGCGTGCTCTTCCGCGGCCACAAGCACGTGCGCCTCCTGTACAGGGGCGAGGTCCTCTGGGACAGGCCGTCGCTCAAGCCGCGCTACTTCGAGTTCCCGCAGTTCCGGCCTTCAGACAGGGTGAGTCCGGGGGTTCTTTTGGTCCTTAGCCAGGGCGAGAGAGAGAGAGAGAGAGAGAGAGAGAGAGAGAGAGAGAGAGAGAGAGTAGTAGCAGTAGTCGTAGAGGTAACCGTAGCAACATACTTAGGAAGGCTATCCCCTCGACCAGACTGAGGCCAGGCTACTTTCCGCGGTCCAGACCCTTTACTAAGCTAAGGTCCGAGCTCCTTGGTCGCTCGCGCTTCTGCTGAGGAAGTTGTGTTTGGCCAGAACTGCGCTGGGAGTCAGCTGTGCAGCGCAAAAGATTTCCGACTCGCCAGGTTGACATTCCATAGGTCGTCCGTTGGCTAGGGAACCTTTTATCAGGGTTGGTTAATCAGTAAGGGACGAGGATGAATTTCAGGAATGCTTCATCAGTGGGAACACGCACTCACTCTGCGTGTGCGGGTGAAACTTTCTCTCTGTCTCACGAAGAGACGGATGCAGATAGAATCATACAGAGAGAGATAACAACACCTCTAGCAAAATACGTAGACACAGATAAACAAACACGCAGAGACACAAAAACACATATCCAGAAGAGAGAAGAGGATTGCAAGGAAAATGCGAAAGGAAAGAGAAAAAGAAAGAAGGAAAGAGCGCGCCCGCGCCCACGCACCCGATCCCGAGGCAGATCTAGGGGCGCGGGTGGACAAGGTGTCTCCATTAACAGACAGACACGCCCACTCTGCCCGCCCGATAGCGTGGTGGTCGGTCACGCCTTTGCTATTTGACTTTGGTCTCGCTCTTTAGGGGGGGGGGGAGGAGGGAAGGAGGAGAAGGAGAGGGAGGAGGTGGGGGAGGAGGTGGGGGAGGGAAGGAAAATATGGGAATAGGAGAGAAGGAAAGGATTGATATTCTATTTCGTCGCCGTTCCTCTTGTCATATTGGATTATTGCTCTTCTGCCTTTGACGTTTATGTCATCAATCATCACAGTTGGTACGCGTGTTATTATTGTTGTTAGTATTGATGTTGTTACTGTCATCAATGGATTAATGGTAGTCGCTTTCCGTCGCCACAAGTCGAGCCTTTGACAACATATATATTTGAAAATATATCAGATCTCTTTTTTTTCTTTTCTTTTTTTTTTCTTTTTCCTTTTTTGACAAGGGAGAGGCTCACTCTCCATCAAAAGGATCCAAGTCGGTATACCTTTTCGTTCTTGAGATAAAAGCTCAGAGATATTTTGGGTTCATTACTTTGTTTACTTACTTTTGTTCCTCTTGTCATTACAATTGAATTGTTGTTGTCAATATTGTAATGGATCTCCTCACCATCATCTTCACCACTCTGCCTACCATTCCTATTGATGGGTCAACGCAGTTTTACATCAATTCTGACATATTTTCGTAAAAGGAGTAAAGAAACAGTTAATCATTCCATATCGAAAGGTAATTAATCACCAGGCTCAAATTTTGGAACTAAACATTCTAACGTAATTTGAGCTTATCATGGTAACATTTTTGCATCTTGTACATTAGTAAGCTTTAAATTCCATGTTTTTTTTTTCTTTTCTTTTTTGCCTTTGACATTATAAAACACACGAGTATTGTGCACACTAATGTAGTGGACTACGGTGTAGCATCTTGCAGAATAATATCGCGTGCTGTGATATCAAACTGCAATTTGATATCACATTATAATTATCAATATTATCATCATTAGCATTGCTATCTTCCCCACTATTGTCATCATTATCATGATTGTTATTATTATGGTCATCACTGTTATTATTATTATTTTTACTATCACCGTTATCATCGCTGTTAGGATTATCATTATCATTTCCTTTCTATCCCTCTCCTCGTTCCCTTCCTCCTTCCTTACACCTGTGCCTCGTCCTGGGCTCCAAGTCCTCCTCCTCCTCCTCCTCCTCCTTTTCGTTTCCTCTCCTTCGCCTTCTTCTCTCCTCCTCCTCCCTCCCCGCTTCCCTCCTCCTCAGCCTCCGCCTCTCCTTCCGCAGATCTTCTACGCCGACACGAGTTCCTTCATGGTGGCGTCGGAGTCGTCCCTGGACGACCTGAACGGCCGCCTGGCGGAGCCCGTGTCCATGTCGTGGTTCCGGCCCAACGTCGTCGTCCGCGGCGCCAGGCCCTTCGACGAGGACGACTGGGCCTTCCTCAAGATCGGCGACGTCGTCCTCAGGAGGGTCAAGCCCTGCGAGAGGTGAGGAGGGGAGGGGAGGGGAGGGGAGGGGAGGGGAGGGGAGGGGAGGGGAGGGGAGGGGAGGTGAGGAGGGGGAGGAGGAAGAGAAGGAGAGGAAGAAGACGAGGGGAAGTGGAAGAGAAAGGGAGGAGGGAAAAGG
>NW_028234442.1:9083294-9088294 GCF_977035675.1 Penaeus japonicus
ACTACTTCGAGTTCCCACAATTCAGGAAGTCGGACAGGGTAATGCAACGATTGCACGGATTGGCACTCTTATAGAATACAAATGGCGTTCGCTGGTTGGGCCGTGTTCAATTCATCTGAGGACTGCGACGGTGTCTCGATCTGTCCGAGTCACAGAGTTCGGACGGTGTCTCGATCTGTCCGAGTCACAGAGTTCGGACTGTGTCTCGATCTGTCCGAGTCACAGAGTTCGGACTGTGTCTCGATCTGTCCGAGTCACAGAGTTCGGACTGTGTCTCGATCTGTCCGAGTCACAGAGTTCGGACTGTGTCTCGATCTGTCCGAGTCACAGAGTTCGGGGTGACAAACTTTGAGCTGCAGACCAACATCCGACTCACCACCAACATGTCAGCGTATTGCATTGGGTTGCATCCAAACTTATTTCGTGACACCTATGCATCTCATGAGTCTGGAACAAACACTAATGCAATGGGTTCCTGATACGGACAACACGGTCACAGTACGTGAATTGTGTTTGTGGCGCCCACATGACTCGAACGGCTGTGGTTAGGAAGCAATTTAGACGCGGCTTATACATCACGCGTAGGACAACGCAAGGAGGAGGACCATCAAGGGCACCAAAGGCATCCTGGTCATTCCATCTCGTCTGGAAGTCTTCTTCTTCAAGCCAAGCCTCGGGGTGTGGGCGCGTCGATCACTTAGTCGACCAACTCGTTCACCAAACGTTGGCAGACTTCTGGAACAAATACGCGGGCAGAGTGTGACTACGGAAGCGGCACACCAGGGACTTGCAGCTGTCACCAAGGTACCTGAGGGTGGCACACCAGGGACTTGCAGCTGTCACCAAGGTACCTGAGGGTGGCACACCAGGGACTTGCAGCTGTCACCAAGGTACCTGAGGGTGACAGCCAGCAATGAGCAGCAGACAACGGCTTCTCGCGAGAGTCGGCTGCTTCTCGATGATGTCTTTGACACGGTCCGGCAGCTGGGAATTTCTTGGATCAATCTGGATGAAATTCCCTCCTGGTCTTGGTCTCTAGAGAGATGCTGGAGAGATGGTGCCAACTGGTGCCAAGTGGGAAAATCGCTCCAATTATGAAGTCCTAACTGTGTTCATATGTGGCGTGGCCGTAAGCTCAATTCATCGCCCCCGACCGAGTGACTCTCGTGTCTCATCTACACGATTCGCGTGTTCCCTCTGGCTGTCCTGCTTGACGGCCGTGCTGTTTCTAATCCGAATTTGCGCCGCATTTGCCTAGCTAGTGCGTGTGTGTGTAATATATGTTATGTATTTGTTTTTTGTTTGTTCTCAATTTATTATTATCCTGTTCTTTCTGATTTATTGATTTTGTTTGTGTCTACTTATTCTGAATCACTTCTCTCTTTGTGTTTTTATTCTCACTCTCTCTTATTCATTCTCTCTCTCCTCTCTCTCGCTCGCTCACTAGTTCGCTCTTTCTCTCTTTCTCTCTCTTCCTCCCCCCATCCCCTCTCTCTCTCTGTCTCTCTGTCTCTCCCTCTCTCTCTCGCTCTCCCTCTCTGTGAAATGTACTTCGAGTGCCACTTGAGGGCAAGTTGCTTGCCACATGGCTACCGCATGGTTACCACATGAGTACCGCATGGTGTCTGGCTGATTCCCACGTGGAACAGAGAAAATATATTTGTAGCGACCGGGCAGGTCTCTCTCTCTCTCTCTCTCTCTCTCTCTCTCTCTCTCTCTCTCTCTCCCAAGCGAACGCTCGGCGTGGCCTCCTCTGTTTTGCCCTTTGCCTTCCTCTGCTCATCCTCTTCTTTTTCCCCTCCTCCTTCCATCCTCTCCCTCTCCTATCTTCCTCTTTCTGTTATTTTGCATTCCCACCTTTCCTTTCTCCCTCTCTCATCTCTGCCTCTCCTTCGCCAGCTCGTCTACGCCGACACGAGTTCCTTCATGGTGGCGTCGGAGTCGTCCCTGGACGACCTGAACGGCCGCCTGGCGGAGCCCGTGTCCATGTCGTGGTTCCGGCCCAACGTCGTCGTCCGCGGCGCCAGGCCCTTCGACGAGGACGACTGGGCCTTCCTCAAGATCGGCGACGTCGTCCTCAGGAGGGTCAAGCCCTGCGAAAGGTGAGGAGGGGAGGGGAGGGGAGGGGAGGGGAGGGGAGGAGGAGGAGGACGAAGGAGGGCGAGGACGTCGTCTTCAGGAGGGTCAAGCCCTGCGAGAGGTGAGGAGGGGAGGGGAGGGGAGGGGAGGAGGAGGAGGAGGACGAAGAAGGAGGGCGAGGACGTCGTCTTCAGGAGGGTCAAGCCCTGCGAGAGGTGAGGAGGGGAGGGGAGGGGAGGGGAGGGGAGGGGAGGAGGAAAAGGAGGAGGAGGAGGAGGACGACGACGACGAGAACGTGGACGACTGAGCCTTCCTCAAGAACGTCGTCCTCGGAATGCCAAGCGAGAGGGGAGAACCCAGGAAAGGGGGGAGTAGTAGTAGCAGTAGTAGTAGCGGTAGTAGTAGTAGTTGTTGTTGTAGTAGTAGTAGTGGAGAGGGAGGATAGCGGAGATGGGAAGCAGTGGGTCGGGTTGCCGAGGCGGCCGCAGAAGGCCAAATGAATGGCCAGTTACTTGACAACAGTTTCAGTTGAGGAATTCGCGTCCGGACATTGCTCTCTGTAGGATGTGGTATTGATATGCTTTCTAACGAAATTATCTTTGAAATGATTTACGTCTCGGGTGCTATGTTATAATGAACACACATTCACACACACACACACACACACACACACTGATGTTTAAATTTTAAGAGAACGAAAGCAGAATATACATAAACGACTCGGCACAATGTGGTATAATGCCATTAAATGGTATCTAATATAAACCCAAATTCTGCAACATAACATAAAATGATATAAAGAAAACTTAATCTCAGCCCAAGGTCCCTCGACAGGTGCCTGCTGACCACCGTGAACCCGGCGTCGGGGGAGCGGCACCCGCAGCAGGAGCCGCTGGCCACCCTCAGGACGTGAGTACCGAGGGGAAGGGGGGGGGGGGAGGAGGAGGGGGAGGGAGGAGGAGGGAGAGGGAGAGGGGGAGGGAGAGGGGGAGGGAGAGGTAGAGAGAGAGAGGGAGAGGGGGAGGGAGAGGTAGAGAGAGAGAGGGAGAGGGAGAGGGAGAGGGGGAGGGGGAGAGGCACCCGCAGCAGGAGCCGCTGGCCACCCTCAGGACGTGAGTACCGAGGGGAAGGGGGGGGGGGGGAGGGGGGGGGGGGGGGAGGGAGAGGGGGAGCGGCACCCGCAGCAGGAGCCGCTGGCCACTCTCAGGACGTGAGTACCGAGGGGAAGGGGGGGGGGGCGGAGGGGGAGGAGGAGGGGGAGAGGGAGAGGGGGAGGGAGAGGTAGAGAGAGAGAGGGAGAGGGAGAGGGGGAGGGGGAGAGAGGGAGAGAGAGAGAGAGGAGAAAGCAGAGAGAGAGAGAGAGAGAATAAATCGAAAAAGAGAGAGAAAGAGAGAGGGCGAGAAGGAGGGAGAGAGAAGAGGAGGAGGGAGGGAGGAAGGGAAGAGAGGAAAAAGGAGGAGAAGGGAGGAAGTGAGGAGAGAGGAGGAGAAGAGAGGGAAAGAAATGAAGGGGAAGGGAGAAGGGGAGGAGAGAACGCGAGGGCAGAGGAGTGTGGAGAGAGAGGACGAGAGAGGAGGGGAAGAGAGGGGGAGAAGTGAAGGGGAAGGGAGAAGGGCAGGAGAGAGGGAGGACACGAACTGCTCGTTAACGGGGCGAAGACGGGCCTCGCGGGATCAGCAGCAACACGTGGAATGAGGAAGGAAGGCTTCGCAGGAGGCTGCTTTTACGACAAATTTTGATTGAAGGGAAGTTAATGCTGGAAAACAATTTACTTCTCTTGCACTATGTAGAACAAGCCTGGAATATGTTGAATGAACCTAGTGTCCCTTCCTCTAGAAATTTATTCGGAGTAGTCAAGGAAAACGAAATATCGTTGTTACTTTCAAGGGGTAACTATCATTTTCAACCTAGCCAGAGGGTGGATGGCATAAGGAAAAATAACGGAAATAAAAAGAAAAGAGTCAGCAAATGAGGAAAGAGAGAGAGAGAGAGAGAGAGAGAGAATCAGAGGAAACAGAAAAGGCCCAAAAGAGTGATAGGCATAGATAGTATAGATTGTAAAAAGGGAAATACACAAATCCGTCGCTGAAACCTTCTAACTGAATACATGATAATCTTATGAGTCTGGTGTGAGCTTTTGATATTTGACGATTTCATATGATTTGATATTCAATCACCTAATATCTATTTGTTTAATATTTAATAGTTTAATATCTGATAACTTAGTATTAATTCAGGTTATATTTGATATGCTTAACAATTTATAATTAAGGATTCAATATATTCATATTAGATAACTTAGCATTCAGTGATTTATCTAAAAATCTAATGTTCAGTAATTTCATGATTCAGTAATCAAAATTTGATGGACATCTAATTTTGATAATGTAGTATTTAATATTTTAAGAATCAGTTATTGGACATTTGTCATTTGAGTGCAATGAATGAAGTTAATGGAGAGAGCAGGAGAAGTTGGCGGGAAACCAAGAGGAGGAGGAGGAGGAGGAGGAGGAGGAGGAGGAGGAGGAGGAGGAGGAGGAGGAGGAGGAGGAGGAGCAGCTGATTTTGTGGTTCTCATCTTTGTTTCTTTTTCTTCCTTTTCATATGTTGCTTCTTCCCCCCCCCCTCCTTCCACCCCCTCCCCCTTCCACCTCCTCTTCCCCCACATTTTTCTCTCACCACTATCCCCTTTTCCTCCCTCCTCTCCTCCCACCCTTCCCGCACCCCCTCCCCCTCCCCTACCTATGTCTATTCCCTCTCCATCCTTCCTACCTCCTCCTCCTGCTAACCCTTTCCTCCCCTCATCCCTCCCTCCCTCCCCACCTTCCTTCCTAACATCCTTTATTCCTTCTAAATACCCCCCCCCCCCAGGTACCGCACGCCCACCGGCCCCCCACGCCTGGCGAAGGTGTGGGCGCAG